>NC_064290.1:18447215-18584288 GCF_019186545.1 Solanum stenotomum
GGGGGGGGGGGTGATAGTGGGCTAATGGGGGGGAGGGTAGTGTGTAAAAAAATAAAAAATTGAAATTATAAATATCTTTTAAACATTTTTTTAAATAATTTTTTGGGAGGGGGTGGAGGTAGGGGTGAGGATGGGGTAAAAAAAATTGAATTTAAAAACAAGCTTTAAATTTTATTTTTTTTTGGGGGCGGGGGTGGTTGGGGGGCAGGTTTGAGGGTAGGGACAAAATAAACTAATTTTTTCAACAAAAAAATAACTGTAATTTGAAGTTGAAAGAGAGTTTTGGAAAATGTTTTCCTTAAGTTTTGAAGGGAAGTCATTTTCCTTAAATTTGAGGAAAATGAGTTGATTTAGAAAACATTTAACCCAACCAAACATGAGAAAATTGAAAACATTTCCTTCATACCAAACACACCCTAAGGCTCAAATCCAAGGGCTTCTTGATAAAGGTTTCATTTGTCCTAGCGCTTCCCTGTGGGGTGATCCTGTGTTGTGTGTTAAGAAGAAGGATGGTAGTGAGAGGACTGGTGATTTTATCTTAAGCCATAAAGGGGTGGATTGATACCGGAATGACAAGCTTATGGATAAGGAAAGTTCCATTGAGTATACCTAGGTGAAGGAAATTGAAGTATTTAGCATGAAGGTGCGTATAAAAATTAGGTTAGTTTTTTTGAATTTGATGAGTATACCTAAGTTTGAGGTGTCGTATTGATGAAAAGGTTGACTTCGTAGTTATAGCCAGGGCTAATGGAGCATAACAGTAATAAGAGTTCGTCGTTGATTGTGACGGGATGCAAATATTTAATGAGATTGTTGATTAAGCGGAATTTGTACTGTAATTACGACTTGCGAGTATCTAAGGTTGTGAGTTTCTAATACTTGGTGAGTAACGTGGGTGTATAGAAAATTATAAGAGATGGTAGGACACCACTCAAATGGAATGTTAAAGAGCTAGAGTTATAATGAAGGAAAATATAGTAGAATGTAGTACAACCTTTAGAGAGAGGCGAGAGCAAGAATATTTTTATTGGATTCTTAAGGCTAAAGAGGTATCTCTAGAGGTGTAGATAATTGGATTCAGAGACGCGTGATTTCATTGTTTTGTTGTCACTATAGTAATAGTGTCATGGGTCCATCAGATGGGTTAAAAATTACTAAAAAATACTTGAGAAAGAATTGTGTAGACATTAGCTTGAGCGTGATGATAAGTGCTTATTTTTGTTTTTGAGTTTATTAATGAGTACGATTGAATTTTTAGCGAAGGATATTGTAAGATCAATGGAGATGCGATCAAGGATAAGTGAAGATCTATAAATTCATAAGAATCTTCAAGGTACAAGCTAATGTTGATAGATAAGGGGATTGTGTTATTAGATTGAATTTACAATTCAGATTTTTCATTGTAAGTCTACATTCGTGGTAATATATTTTGTCAAGGTATGAATTGGTAAGGTGAAGAATCATCAATTGTATCCGGTATTGAGCATATGAAAGGACTTACACATGGTTTGAGTCGTAAAGTTTATTACTTTTGATTGTTAAAGTACTTAAGAAAGTTTCATTTAAAAGTGTTGGTTTATAATAAGGTAAATGGTTGGAGTGTTTATAATGGTTGTTAGTATTGTGAGTATGATTCACTAGCTATGTATGCTCTCATGTGTTTTCACTTTTGTGGGTGGGTCCCTAGTGGTGGATCAGGAGTACCAAATCCTGCGATGTTCTCTTGGTTGAGTGGTAAGATTGGGAAGATTTGGTTATTTCGAATGACATAATTGGTGTTGTCTTGGAGTTGTTAAAGTATTTTAGTGGTTCTACATGTACCACCTTGCTTATGAGAATTTATAGAAGAGCTACCATGCACATTTATGGTTGTCCGACAATCTAATATTTCATCTTGTCATCGAGGTCATGTATCGATTATGTGTGGTTGAATGTGGAGGATCATTGGGTACAATTCTACTGTTCTTAAGGAAAATCTACAATCATAATTGCTAAATCTAGCATTTTGATAGTGTTGTTAGAGGGTTTGTATGCTTGGACATATCCTTCAATGAGTATCTGATGGATAAAAACCAAATTTCTGTAACTTAAGCTCATGGAAATTTATGTTGTGGGAAGGAGATGTTGATAAGAACTATGATTGTTTGAGTATTATGAGTGTGTGCTAGTTTGTTTAGGTTCACCTCTAAATGTGGCGAGTTTTGATTTTGGATTTTATCATGGTTATGTGATAAAGGATTCGTCCTGATGTTTGTGTCAAGGTCCTTGATAACATGTTGTAGACATGTGTACGATCAACTTTGGTGGTTATTGGGAATAACTTTGTTGTTAGTTAAGTGTGGATACAACAATAATTATCACTCGAGTATTGTAATGACTTCATTGAGGCATTATATGAGAGGATGTGTAGGTATTCAATAGGTTGGTTTGGGGACGAAGTATTATCATAAAGTGACACTTAGTTTTGTTAAACAAGACCTTTTGTATGATGAAGAACCGGTTGAAATTCTTGATCGCGATGTCCGGAAGCTAAGGACATGCGAGACAAGTAGCCCCAGTAATTCGACGATTCAGATACTGCTCTACCCTTACCTCATCCAGTCTTTCCTAGTTGATCACTCGGGGACAAGAGATGGGTAAATTGGTATCTATTGTAACGACCTAATTCCGTCGTTTGAGAAAAGTCAATGGGGAGAGAATTGGGGTCAGAAAACATTTTGGTAGTAACTTGGGATTTCCTAGCCTAGTCCAGATATGGATGAAATCAGAGTCAGTAAGGTCTAGTGAAATTTGGTAGCAATTGGGTGATCTAATTATGATTTTGATCACATGAGTAGATAGCTAAGACGTTAAGGAACCCATATGACTTTACAGAATTGAATTCGGGAGAGTAAAACTCCCAAAAATGATCTTAGCGTGAACAAATGATTTTTGAATGTCAAGGGTTGAATGTGTGTTGTGAAATGGGGGCTTGGAATTCAAATTCCAGCATCCTGTCTTCGTGCATGCCGCCATAGAGGGATGGGTCCTGCTGTAGCGGGACAGACGTGACTTAAGTCGGAAATAAAACCCCAAAAATGTTTTGTTCTGTAATTTTCGAATTTGAGAGTTAAGAAACAAACCCAGGTCTTTTCTTGACAGTTTCCACCATTCTTGAGGCTAAAGGTAAGATTTTAACTCCCGAATCCGTTTTTCGATCCGTAGAACATAATCTAATGGATAATTATCGATGGTGGGAAGGTTTTAATCTAGAAGTTATGATGGAAAATGCCCTAATTTGGGTAGTGGGATCATGGGTATGATCTAGAGTTGTTAGAATTGTTAGTTATCTGGGTAATTAGTGATTGTTTATTGATTCCCGTATTATATTGATTGTTTGTAGACAAAGAATAAGTGGAACGAATCCGAAAAGGGAAAGATCAAGTTTCTTAGGGTTTCAAGCTTGTTTCGAGGTAAGTGATGGTTGTGATTTCATGTTGGTGTGATATATATTTGCAATTTCTCATTATAATACATGTATGTATGCGAATATTGCATTATTGATCACCCTAATCGTAAATGAGGATAATAGAATAATTATATGCCATGAATCACCTCTTGTTGTATGATTGTGAGAATATACATTGTGATTGTGATTGTGGTTTGTTGAATGGATCAGGTGTTACGTTCCGACACACTAACTTGGATCGGTTGCCACGTTCCGGCATAAATATGGGATCGGTTGCCACATTCCGGCATAAACATTGGATCGGGTACCATGAACCGGTATACTAACCATTTAGGTTTGGGTTCCATGAGAGGACCATTGAATTGGGTTCCGTGAGAGGACCATTGAATTGTGTTGTGTATCTACTTGTGAAAAGATGACTAATATTGTATATGTTTGGTATATGGCTGTTTTAAAATGTTGTGGTTACTTGCATATGTTTCACTTATTGGGATAGCCGCGTGATCCTACCAGTACACTGTGGTTGTGTATTGATACTGCACTTGCTCTTTCTTTGTTGAGTACAAGGCATCTTCAGGTGGCTATTGATAGACCTCAGCTAGGTGACTATTGAGCGTGAACGGATTCAAGGGTGAGCCAATTCTTTCAGGCTGCCATGGATCTTTCTTGTTTAAGTCCACTCTCTTCGGACTCCGACTTCTGTTTAAGGTGTTGTTTAGTTTTTGGGTTGTACCCCATGTTCTTAGACTTGTCGTTAGTAGTGTTTCGGTACAATGACTTTAAGGTTCTAGGGGTTGTTCTTCTGCATTAGTTTGACTAGTTTATTTAAACCTGTAGAGTTTATGAGGACTCCGTATAAATTATATAGTTATTTAAACGTGCTTTTATAGCTTTAAATATGTATTACTTTGGCTAACTTGATTAGTTGGGTTGTAGTTTTGGTTTTTCCACCGGAGGGTTAGTGTGGGTGTCACTCACGACGGTCTGGGTCGTGACAGAAATCAAAGACAACACATAAATGACAATCATAATGAATACAACCACACTTGTAAGACCACAAGTAGTTAAGACAAGTTTATTGCATATGATTGACAACAAGATATCATATTACATTCATTATTTTTTCTCCCTAATCACATTTTGTACAAGCAATATGTGATGACCCAAGAGTACCCCCTAGATGTGACACGGTGTACAAGACTCCAAAAAACCTCATACAAGCCTCATATCATATCATAACATAAGATAATAGAAAATGGTGCAGAATTTTAAAACTTTTATCTATAAAATCGAAGTCTCTTTTTTAAAAAAACAAGCGGGAGTCTACACTTTGTCTCAAACCATCTATAACCATTAAGACTACAAGTTTGGGACGCAGCCCATACAAAAGCTCTAAACATAAAATTAAATACTTAAAGGACATAGTGGTCAAGCCCTCAAATGCTATGAGGAATTACCAAACTTCTTCTTCTTGATCTACTATGATCCTAGCCATGAGGATGGAAGTCGATATCGCCAAACCCTACACTTTGTGAAAAATGTTGAAGAAATATGGGTTAGCACAAAAATGTACCAAGTATGATAGCCATGCATAAAAACCTTTGAAAACATGCTAAAAGGGACATTTTTGTTGAATGCATGCACTTTACGAGTTTAAACCCTCATTTTGAAGATAGTGTGTAAACACAAGTCATAAGCATAAGAGCCATCATTGTAAGACATATACTATAACATAGTAGATAATAATCACAACTAGTGAGTATAAGAAATATCATTAGGAACATATACATAGTCAATACAATCTAGTTTTAGTATGAAATAAGAGAGACACTTCATGAGCCACCTCAAGGCTAGTTTGTGCAATGTATGGATAAGATCCCATAATCCTACCCACACTAAGCAAGTCACTTCAGATCCTCATTCATGTTTACCATCTTTTAATCTCATCCTTAGCCTATCTCTCATAGACTAGGAAACAACCACTTTTAGTCAACCAAATCAATGAAACCAACTCATAGCAACAATCCAAGTTAACATACAACATTACAAGTAGCCTTGACATCAATTGCAATTACCATTTAGTCACGAACACATTTATTACATGAGTCATCTTGACAAAAGGAACCTACCATAACTACTCTCAAAGACTACTTGTGCAATTCATGGATGAAGTCCCATACCCCCACCCACACTAAGTAGTACTTCTTGAATAGCCATAGTATATCTTAGACTTGACCTTGTGGGAATTAGCCTTAACCGACATAGGCCATGTGAGCTTGCATGGAATCCAGTGTATGCCCACACCGAAAAGGGGTGTCCTACTTGCCTAAGGTAGAACTAAAATGTATTATCTTGGATAAGGATCCAATGGCTAAATAACCTACAGGGGAATGTAGTTATAGGATAATGAGATTGCTTATAGAAACCCAACTTTTCTTAGCGAGAGAGCTTCCATCTCATGAGATTAACTTTAGAAAGCCGGCCTTTCTTAACGGGAGAGCCTCTATCTCATTTTCAATATCCACTTGGTGCTAAGCATAATTCCCATGAAGTATTTACTAAATCCTGACTTGTTTCATTAGGATAGCTTATTAGATCATGCGTGAGAATGTACTTTCATTGTCTATGTCTTCTTGTTAGATTCAATTAGGTGAGAACTAACTTTCAACCTAGAATCTTCAATATTTGAGAAGAACTTTGACATTATATTCATTATGTGTTTATGAGAATGAACTTTCAATCAACACAATAGTATCATCATAATCATGGAATAATCATGTATAAGTGTGTGTGAGAGAGAATAGACTTTCAACAACACCACAATTACGTCAAAGTCATGATCACTTCACTTTCTCAAAAGATGTTCTTAAATCATGAACACACTTTCACAAGCATGCGTAATATCATATATTGCCCCTTTAAGGACCAAAAACCCTATTCAATCGACACATCTAGAATTCATTATATTAGACATGAATATAATCATAGTTCAGGTAATCAAGTCATTAAATGCATGATCTCAAACACTCATAATATAGGTCATGTTGGTGGTGTATTTCCACAATAAAACCACATACAATTCAACATACATAATAGCTTAGATTATAATCATGTTCATAAAATATACACATAAGCCACAATTAGGCATAAGTCTCATATTTTACCCCTCTTGGATCAAGGATCGCTTTCAACCAATCACATTTAGGGTTACTACACTAGTCAATGAAGACAACTTGATTCAAATAACTCAACTAATACAACAAAATCTCATAATGTTCATCTCACCACAATTCACCTACATCACAAAGTCACAAATTGGGGACATGGGGGTTTATTGGCTCTTAGAGGAAATTCAACATCAAAACCATCGAAATTCCTCAATTAATGCATAATTCAAGTAATCAATTCATTATATTCATGATTCTATAACATTCTACTAATATCAATCAATACCCACACTTTAAGATCCAATTTGAGAAATTAGGGTAATTCATGGATTCATGGGACACTTTATCATAAAACCACCATAAAACACCAATTCAATCATAATTTAAGATAATTAAATCATTGAAAACATTTTTTGAAAGAATCCATGACTTGGAGTGAAAACCCTAGGTTTTGGAGAATTTTCTAATTTAAAATTGAGAGTTTGACGACTTCATGGATGAAAGTATTCCTTGAATCAAAAACTACTATACCTTAGATGAATAAATCCATTAAATTCGAGTAAAAAATCTTCCTTCTTCAGGCCCTAACTTGATCTTCTTCATCTTCCTTGGAGTTCTAGAGAGAATATTTTTGGGGGTAAAGTTGGTTATGATTTTGGGTCTTGGGATTTATGAAGTATAAGGGTTAGTAAATGGTTTAAAAACGCTTATATAGGTCTATTAAAATAAATTAAAATGACCCCACAAAAAAATAACCAAAAGGGAAATTACCTAAAAAGACTTACCTTTGGCCGAGCTTGGACAGGTTGCAGGACCCCAATCATGACCCCCACTTACGGGGCGTGGATAGACCCACAGACCATATTGGTCCTTCGTGGGTTGGGTTCTTCAGCTCCTATAATTTCCCTTTGACCCACGAGACTCCTTCATGGGGCGTGGATGGACCTACGCCCAGTAGGTGTCATCCGCAGGTTACCAACTTGGGCTGTTTTGGGGCAGTTTGGGGTTTGGCTCTAGGGTCCTCCTTAAGGACCCTTGGTTTGGTCCTTGGAGAGTCATACCTTGACGTTTAACCCCTAAGACGCTCATCCTAAGTACGGGAATCCATTTTACAACATTAATCCATACATCAAACTCTAAAATTCTCACGTAAGGCTCTAGTTTCACCTACTAGTTTTCCAGGTGTTACAATATCTCCCCCTTGGGGATCATTCGTCCTCGAATGACATTTCTAAACACTTTATGGAATTAAACACTCAAGACTAGCAGCCCATCATGCATGAAACATCAAAACAATGCATCATTTAAAGGAGAAAACATCAATTCCATCTCAAAACATCATCAATGCAATACAAGGGAGTAGGAACTACTTCTAACAACCTAATATGTACGAAACTCAATATTTCTCATTTGCATAGGAGGAACTAACTTCTCCAACTAAAATAATACTCAACACAACATCATGGAGCCAATATGCGATTACTCTCAAAAGCATACTAAAGCATGTTCATTAACACATCTCATGAAGTCAAATAGGCAACTCATACCAAAGCACAACAACATGAGGAACTTCAATCATAAAAACTAATTTTCTTACTAAATATTTATTTCATCAAGAATATGCATAATAAAAGGAAATTATGGAACACATGCAACAACCTACACTCCATAATCATAAAACAAGTCAAGGAAAACTTATCATTTCATGTTGAAAGAGGAATAGAATGAAAGATAAGGATATCAACACATCTCATTGGCCCTTGGCCTCCCAAGTAGCACCCTCACCTACTACCCTCACACAAAGACCACTCATCCACACTTTTATGAAGGAAACTTCATCATTCTTCTATTTCTTAACTTGCCGGTCTAAGATTTCTACCGCTACTTCTAAATTAAATAGATTCTCATTTAAGCATTCTAGTTCACAAGCAACTTTAACAACACCTCTTAAGATCTCATAGGAGCCTACCAAACCGGGACTAAACTTTTCAAACTCACTACTCCTCTCAAGGTGAGAAATTTCAAGCCAATCTAAATCATGAACATCTAAAACACCCAACGACTTTGCTATCTAAGCACATTATCTCCCCCTTGGGAGTAAGCCTATACAGACTCTTCTAAGCCTCATTTCATTCAATTCTAAGGTTGGAGCAAGTTATCATTAATCCTTCACATTTATCAGACAAGGTGATTCTAAACCATGGAGAATTACACTTCTATCCTCTTTAAAGGGGTCTACTTACTCAACATCTCTAGGCATCACTTAAACACCACTATTAGTCAAATCCTCCAACACACCCTAAAACTGTAATGACAAAGTCGGGTTCTACCAACAAACACACATAACCATAATGCAACCCATTTATACCAAAGGATATCCTTTAAATCTATCATATCAAGCCTCATCTAGTCACATAGCCATAATTGGCATCACTACCAACCTTTACTCCCTTGATCCTTGTAGCATGAGCCCTTCAAGTGGTCATATCCTGAAGACCATCGGATAGGGAATAGGAGAGAGACCTTATGGAGTTAAACTCTATGGCACGACTTAGAGAATGAAGAAGTGAAGTTTTCCTAACATCCAATAGCCTCCTATTCATAAATGTGGTGCGCTTCACATTATGAACAAGACTTTACTAGATGTGGTTTGAGACAATCCTATAATCATCTCAAAATCTTGTACTCTGATACCATATTTGTCATGACCCAAGAGTAACCCCTAGATGTGACACAACGTACAAGACTTTGAAAAGCCTCATACAAGCCTCATAACATATCATAACATAAGATAATAGAAAATGGTGCAGAATTAAAAAACTTGTATCCATACAATCAAAGTCTTTAAAAAAAACAAGTGGGAGTCTACACTTTGTCTAAAACCATCTATAACCATTACGACTACAAGTTTGGGATGCAACCCATACAAAAGCTCTAAACATAAAATGAAATACTTAAATGACATAGTGGTCAAGCCCTCAAATGCTATGAGGACTTTCCAAACTTCTTCTTCTTGATCTACTATGATCCTAGCCACGAGAATGGAAGTCGATATCCCCAAGCCCTACACTTTCTGAAAAATGTAGAAGAAATATAGGTTAGCACAAAAATGTTCGAAGTATGATAGTCATGAATAAAAACCTTTGAAAACATGCTAAAATGGATATTTTTGTTGAATGCATGAACTTTACTAGTTCAAACCCTCATTTTGAAGATAGTGTGAATCTAGTTTTAGTATGAAATAAGAGAGACACTTCATGAGCCACCTCAAGGCTAGCTTGTGCAATGTATGGATAAGATCTCATAATCCTACCCACACTAAACAAGTCACTTCAGATCCTCATTCATGTTTACCATCTTTTAATCTCATCCTTAGCCTATCTCTCATAGATTAAGAAACAACCACATTTAGTCAACCAAATCAAGGAAACCAACTCATAGAAACAATTCAAGTTAACATACAACATTAAAAGTAGCCTTGACATCAATTGCAATTATCATTTAGTCACAAGCACATTCATTACATGAGTCATCTTGACAAAAGGAACCTACCATAACTACTCTCAAAGACTACTTGTGAAATGCATGGATGAAGTCCCATACCCCCACCCACACTAAGTAGTACTTCTTGAATAGCCATAGTACATCTTAAACTTGACCTTGTGGGAATTAGCCTTAACCGACATAGGCCATGTAAGCTTGCATGGAATTCGGTGTATGCCCACACCGAAAAGGGTGTCCTACTTGCCTAAGGTAGAACTAAAATGTATTAGCTTGGAGATGGATCCATTGGCTAAATAACCTATGGGGGCACGTAGTTATGGGATAAGGAGATTGCTTCTACAAAACCTAACCTTTCTTAGCGGGGGAGCTTCCATCTCATGAGATTAACTTTAGAAACCCGCCCTTTCTTATTGGGAGAGCCTCTATCTCATTTTCAATATCCACTTGGTGATACGCATAATTCCCATGAAGTATATACTGAATCCAGACTTGTTTCATTAGGATAGCTCATTAGATCATGCGTGAGAATGTACTTTCACTATCCATGTCTTCTTGTTAGATTCAATTAGGTGAGAACTGACTTTCAACCTAGAATCTTTAATATATGAGAATAACTTTCAAATTATATTAATTATGTGTTTATGAGAATGAACTTTCAATCAACACAATAATATCATCATAATCATGGAATAATAGGTGTGTGTGTGAGTATAGAATTTCAACAACACCACAATTACATCAAAGTCATGATCACTTTACTTTATCAACAGTTGGTCTTAAATCATGAACACACTTTCACAAGCATGCATAATATCATATATTGCTCCTTTAAGGACTAAAGACCCTATTCAATCGACACATCTAGATTTCATTATATTAGACATGAATATAATCATAGTTCAAGTAATCAAGTCATTAAATGCATGATCTCAAACACTCATATTGTAGGTCATGTTGGTGGAGTCTTTCCATAATAAAACTACATACAATTCAACATACATATTAGCTTAGATTATAATCATGTTCATAAAATATACACATGAAACCACAATTAGGCATAAGTCTCATGTTTTACTCCTTTTGGATCAAGGATCACTTTTAACCAATCACATTTAGGGTTACTACATTAGTCATGGAAGAAAACATGATTCGAATAACTCAACTAATACAACAAAATCTCATAATTTTCATCTCACCACAATTCATCCATATCACAAAGTCACAAATTGGGGACATGGGTGTTCATGGGCACTTGGAGGAAATTCAACATCAAAACCATAGAAATTCCTCAATTAATACATTATTCAAGTAATAAATTTATTATATTCATGATTCTATAATATTCTATTAATATCAATCAATACCCACACTTTAAAATCCAATTTGAGAAATTAGGGTAATTCATGGATTCATGGGAGACTTTATCATAAAACCACCATAAAATAGAAATTCAATCATAATGTAAGATAATTAAATCATTGAAAACGTTTTTAGAAAGAATCCATGACTTGGAGTGAAAACCCTGGGTTTTGGAGAATTTTCTACTTTGAAATTGAGAGTTTGAGGACTTCATGGATGAAAGCATTCCATGAATCAAAGACTACCATACCTTAGATGAATAAATCCAATAAATTCCAGTTAAAACACTTCCTTTTTCAGGCCCTAACTTGATCTTCTTCTTCTTCTTCTTCCTTGAAGTTCTAGAGTGAATATTTTTGGGGGTAAATTTGGTTATGATTTGGGGTCTTGGAATTTATGAAGTATAAGGGTTATTTAATGGCTTAAAAACCCTTATATAAGTCTATTGAAATAAATTAAAATGACCCCAAAACTAAATAACTAAAAGGGAAATTACTTAAAAAGACTTACCTTTGGCGGAGCTTGGACAGGTTGTAGGGCCCATCCACGACCCCCACCTACGGGGCGTGGATAGACCCACATACCGTACTGGTCCTTCGTGGTTGGGGTCTTCATCTCCTCCAATTGTCCTTTGACCCATGAGACACCTCCATGGGGCATGGATGGACCTACGCCCAGTAGTCCCATCCATAGGTCACTAACTTGGGCTGTTTTGGGGAAGTTTGGGGTTAGGCATTAGGATGCTCCTCAAGGACCCTTGGTTGGTCTTTGGGGAGTCGTACCTTTACGTTTAACCCCTAAACCCCTCATCCTAAGTATAGGAAGCCATTTTACAACATTAACCCACACATCCAACTCTTATAGTCTCACGTAAGGTTCTAGTTTCACCTACTAGTTTTATGGGTCTTACACAATACTAAAGATATAGTTAACATGCACACAACGTAGATTGAAAATCAATTCACACATACCTTGAATCAAGTATGAATAAGAAGGTTATGACGACAACTATGGCTATTCTCAATAGAAATCTGGTGGTGGAAATGGCTTGCAGTTTCATCAGAAGTCTTCAACTCCAGCAACTTCATCAGCTAGCGTTCCATCCTCTAAGTTTTGAAATAATCAAAAAGGTAGGGCATCAGGCACCAAGTCTCAAGGTAGTATTTCAGGCACCAGAACCTACCCAACTTGTCCAAAGTGTGGTAAGAACCATCGGGCGAGTGTCTTGCAGGAAAAGAAGGATGTTTTGGGTGTGGTCAGTCTGGTCACAGGTTGAAAGATTGTCCTTCTAATTAGGGTCAATGAGGTAACAATGGTAGAGCTCAGTCCATAACTTCAGCAGCACCAGCATGTCGTTCGACTCAGTAGGGTAACTCATCTAGTACAGGTGGTGATCAACGCCAAAATAGGTTGTATGCTCTCCAGGCTCGCTAGGACCAAGAAGATTCTCCTGATGTAGTCATTGGTACGTTACAAGTCTTTGACTTAGATGTTTATGCATTGTTAGATCTAGGGGCTACTCTTTCCTTTGTAACTCCTTATATAACAGTCAAATTCGATGATAGTCCAGAAACTTTTTCACAACTCTTCTCAGTCTCAATTCCAGTCGGTGACCCAGTTATATTTAGATGAGTATATAGAAATTGCCCTGTCACAGTCTCTCAGAAAGTCACCTCAGCAGATATTGTAGAGTTAGAAATGGTAGACTTCGATATCATTCTAGGCATGAATTGGTTACATTCTTGTTATGCCTCAGTTGATTGTAGAACTAGGATTGTTTGTTTACAGTTTCCAGACGAGTCAATCTTAGAATTAAAGGGTAGTAGCTTAGTGCCTATAGGTCGATTCATTTCTTACCTTAAGGCCAGAAAGATAATTTCTTAGGGTTGTCTCTATCATCTAGTTCAGGTTAAGGATTCAAGCTCTGAAACCCCAACTCTTGAGTGAGTTCCAGTAGTCAATGAGTTCCCAGAAGTGTTTCTAGAAGATTTTCCCGGAGTTCCTCCCGAAAGGGAAATCGACTTTGGAATTGATCTCCTTCCAGATACCCAGCCTATTTCTATTTCTCCTTACAGAATGGCTCCAACTGAGCTTAAGGAATTGAAAGAGCAGTTGAAAGACCTTTTAGATAAGGGCTTCATCAGACCCAGTATTTCCCCATGAGGTGGACCAGTGTTGTTCGTGAAAAAGAAAGATAGTTCTCTCAGAATGTGCATTGACTATAGGCAGTAAAACAAGGTCACAATCAAGAATAAGTATCCCATCCCTAGGATTGATGACTTGTTTAACCAACTTCAGGGTGCTAGTCATTTCTCAAAGATAGACCTCTGATCGGATTATCATCGGCTCAAAGTCAGAGATAGTAACATTCCGAAGACAGCCTTCAGAACTCGGTATGGTCATTATGAATTTGTAGTTATGTCATTTGGACTAACCAATGCTTATGCAACTTTCATGAACTTGATGAACAAAGTATTTAAGTAGTATTTGGACTAGTTCGTTATCACCTTTATTGATGATCTCCTCATTTACTTTAGGAATGAGAAAGAACATGCGGATCATTTGAGGGTTATTCTGCAAACTCTTAAAGATCGCCAGTTATTCGCTAAGTTTAGCAAATGTGAGATTTGGTTGCAGTCAGTTGCTTTCCTTGGGCATATAGTGTCTAGCGAAGGGATCCGAGTGGATTCTCAGAAAATAGAAGTAGTGACACAATGGCCCAGACCTACCTCTCCGACAAATATCAAAAGATTCTTGGGTCTAGCAGGTTATTACAGAAGGTTCATGGAAGGATTTTGATCCATAACCTCTTCAATGACTAAGTTGACGCAGAAGAAGGTCATGTTTCAGTGGTCAGATGATTGTGAGAAAACCTTCACAGAATTGAAAACTAGGTTGACTACAACTCATGTTTTGACTCTACCACAGGGTTCAGACGGTTATGTTATATATTTTAATGCATCCAGAGGTTGCCTAGGTTGTGTGTTGATGCAGCGAGGTAAATTTATAGCTTATGCTTCTAGACATCTTAAGGTGCATAAGAAGAACTATCCAACTCATGACCTCGAGCTTGCAGCAATGGTGTTTGCACTTAAGATTTGGAGACATTACTTGTATGGTGTTCACGTAGATGTATTCACAGACCACAAGAGCCTTCCATATGTGTTCACCCAGAAATAGTTGAATCTTCGCCAGAGGAGATGACTTGAGTTCCTCAAGGATTATGATATGAGTGTGCATTACCATCCTGGTAAGGCCAATGTAGTAGCAGATGCTCTTAGCAGGCTATCTATGGGTAGTGTGGCATATGTAGAGGAAGAAAGAAAAGAGATATCAAAGGACATGCTTGCTCACTTAGGAGTTCATCTTATGAGCATATCAGATGGTGGTGTAACAGTTTAGAATGGTTCAGAATCTTCATTGGTAGCGGAGGTTAAGCAAAAGCAAGACAGAGATCTGATATTGCTTCAACTAAAGGGTGCATTCCATCAGCAGAGAGTTGAGGTTTTCTCCCAAGGGAGAGATGGTGTGCTTTGCTATCAGGATCGGTTATGTGTTCCTAAGGAGGGTGAGTTGAGACAGCGGATTCTTGTAGAAGCCCATAACTTCAGATATTCTATTCATCCAGGTGCCACTAAGTTGTACCATGATCTGCGGTAAGTCTTTTGGTAGAATGGTCTGAAAAAGGGATATAGCGGATTTTGTGGCTAAGTTCCCTAATTAACAGCAAGTCCAGGTAGAACATCAAAAACTAAGAGGTATGACTTTAAGTGATCAACATTCCTACTTGGAAGTGGGAAGTGATCAACATGGACTTCATCACAGGTTTACCTTGTACTCGCAGACAGCATGACCCCATTTGGGTAATTGTGGACAGAGTTACTAAGTCTGCATGTTTTTTGGCAGTTCAGACTACAGATTTGGCAGAGGACTACACCAAGCTTTACATTAATGAGATAGTCAGGTTGTATGGGGTTCCTTTGTCTATCATCTTGGATAGAGGTCCTCAATTTACTTCTCATTTCTAGAAGTCATTTCATAAAGGTTTTGGTATTCAGGTTAACCTTAGCACAACATTTTATCCGCAGACAGATGGTTAGGCAGGGTGTACCATTCAAACCTTAGAGGACATGTTGATAGCTTGAGTGATTGACTTCAAGGGTAGTTGGTATGATCACCTTTCTCTTATAGAGTTTGCCTACAATAATTGTTACCATTCCAGCATTCAGATGGCCCCTTAAGAGGCATTGTATGGGTGTAGATGTAGATCTCCAATTAGTTGGTTTGAAGTAGGTGAAGCAACCTTCATAGGGGCATATTCAGTTCATAATGCTATGGAGAAAGTGCAACTCATTAGAGATAGACTTAAGGCTGCCCAGAGTCGCTAGAAGTCTTATACAGATGTAAGGAGAAGGGAGTTAGAGTTCCAAGCTGATGATTGGGTTTTCTTAAAAGTGTCACCCATGAAAGGGGTGATAAGAATTGGCAAGAAAGGGATGCTCAGTCCTAGATATGTAGGCCCTTACAAGATCTTGAAAAGGGTTGGTAATGTGGCTTATGAGTTAGAGTTGCCAACAGAACTAGCAGCAGTGCATCCATTTTTTCACATTTTGTTGTTGAAGAAGTGTGTAGGTGATCCAACATCTATCATACCTTTAGAAAGTGTGGCTGTGAAGGATAGTCTCACTTATGAAGAGGTACCAGTTGAAATCCTTGATCGTGAGGTTTGAAGGTTGAGAAACAAAGAAGTTGCTTCAGTCAAGGTTTTATGGAGGAGTCAGTCCGTAGAGGGAGCTACTTGGGAAGGAGAAGCAACCATGATGGCTAAGTATCCTCACCTCTTTCCTTCCGATTCCACTCTATCTTGAGCTAATAGTCCCTCTTCAGTCTTTCAGTCATTCATGCGCAGGTTCAGTCTTAGCATCATGTTCCTTCAGGTTGTACTTGCATTTTTAGCGTATTGGCATGTTTTTGGAGCTTAGTTCAATCAGAAAACCAATTACCAGTGTTTAGTGGTAGGGGTTACAGCTCTTTCGCTCCATTTCAGCTAGTTAGTCTTCATTAAAAGACGAATGTTCCCAAATGGGAGATAATGTAACACCCTGTATCCGAAAACAGACTTCGATGTAGATTTCCAGAAGTTACAGGTGTAACCCACGGTTGCCACCCACAGATCGTAGGGTGACCCATGGCCCATGCTGGTGGTCCGTGGTTCGCATCTGCAACCCCCAGATTCAACCCCAGAAATCATTCTAAGTGTCAACCCACGGCCGGACCAACGAACTGTAGGTCAGGTCACAGACCGTGGTCCGTCTCCGTGGATCAGACCCCTTTTTTTAGCCTCAGTCACGACTGACGGTTGACCAGCATGGACCGTCAGTCGATCGACGGTCCTTCGGTCCCGTCTGTCGGTGACCCCGATAGTAATTAAGTCAGGGGTCTTTTGGTCTTTTCCTTATGTGTTGGATACCCAAACTACGTCGTTTAGACCCTAAACTGCGTGGTTTTGGTAAGTTTTAGCCTAGAAACATAACTAGAACTTACCTAAGTCAGATCATTCTTCAAAGCTTAGAAAAAATTAGAGCGTAATAAGAGAAAGTGGTCAAGAACCCTAGTGCAAGAATGCAACAAGGTTCCATCAGTTTGAATCCCAAAATCAAAAAATTTCTCCGTGAATTCGTCACCACGTATGTGGGATTTTACTAGTGGGTTCCTTTCGCTCATTAGGTCCCTAGATTTTAGTCAGAATCTTGATTCCCTTAATATTATCTAGACTTAGGGTTTCTTGAATGTTAGAATTTTTGGGTTTTAGCTGTTAGAATGATCCAAATCGTATTATCATGAATTCAATATCGTTTTTCCCAGGTTCATGCATAAACTTAGAACCCTAGCTATGTAGT
Source organism: Solanum stenotomum (assembly GCF_019186545.1). Lineage (NCBI taxonomy): Eukaryota > Viridiplantae > Streptophyta > Magnoliopsida > Solanales > Solanaceae > Solanum > Solanum stenotomum. The sequence continues at coordinate 18,464,594 of NC_064290.1, forward strand.
TCTTTTTGTTTAGGAATTACACATGCTAGGTCAGTAAATTTAGTCATATATTAACATACCTTAGTTTTCGAATGCATTATTATCAGTATATTAATGTTGCATTCTCAGTTTGCATGTCAGTATTTTGAGCTATCCAATATTACAACATTTCAGTCATAAAATGTTAATTACTTAATCATATGGGAAGCTTAATACTGAGTGGACTAGGGTCAGTCACCCTCAAGTCCCAGAACTATGTGCCCCGTAGGTTGTAAGTCCCCTCCGTGGGCATCATTTTAGTGATCACGCCAATATGCTTCTATACCTCTGGCAGGGTATATTGGGTCCTCTCGATGGGGCATGTACATCAGACTCCACATTTAGCTCATGTGGTTTTATGTCGGTTATTACTAGCTCCCTTACAATTTAGTCATATTATATTGCATTGACCATGTTATTAGTACAGTGCAGTATTTAGTCTCAGCATGTTATAAACTTGGTCATTGCATTCAGTTTCTCTATGTTCAGTATTTCTAGTATACTTATCATGTTCATATTATATATCATTGCTTTATTGCTTGTTCAGTTATGTTACTATTCAGCTTTACTTTATCATACATGCTCAATACCTTTCAAGTACTGAAACATACTCTACGCTACTTCTTCTCGTGATGTAGGTTCAGGTCCTCAGCAGTCAGATCACGCATAGATCGGTTCCCGATCTTTAGTTCAACATCATTAGTGGTGAGTCCTCATTCTTTGAGGACTAGTGACATGATTATCTTATTGCTTGTAGTTTTAGTTTTAGTTTTGCTAGATCTAGCTAAGGCATGTCCCATCATTTCTAGTCAGTTTAGAGGCTTATTTCAGACATAGTTAGTTTCAGCTTTAGTGTTAGAGTTTGACTTCTCATTTGTATTCAAACTCTCAGTTTCTTATATTCATATTTAGTATATGGGTATCCTCCATCATTTCAGATTATTTATATGATTTAGCTTCCGCGTAGTATTTATTGCTTCAGTTTATCTTTAGTATGCTTATGATTATGCTAGCAGGGTTAGCTTGGGGTCACTCGTGTTCCTATGTCCCATGTTTGCATCTAGGGGGTAGCCTCGGGGCATGACATAAAAGAACTAAGGAATGAATTGAATAAATTCTCTTTAATTCATTTTGGAACTCAAGGTGCTATATCTAGTGATCTAACCTTAATGCTTAAGAAATTTTAAATTCCTTTGTAAAATCCTACTCACAACGAAAAAGGTTTGAGTCTTAGTTCAAAAAAATTATGTGGTGTTACATTATCTCTCCCTGGGGATCATTTGTCCTCGAATAATGGCTAGACTGGTTATGGAACGGGGTTACTCTCACTATGTCTTCTGAATCATGAACTTGCCTACTAACACAGGCTGGACTGATTCGTACCAAGAGTTGGGACTTCCTATAGCACTTAAATAAAGAACGATGTTGTTGTGAACATAGTCACGTTCTCTCAGAAGTTACCTTATCTGAATCAAAGGAATTTTGGGCATGAAGTAAGAATAGGAATATCATGCCTCATTGGCTGCAACTCATAGCTCCCACAAGGGTACATGACTTCTCTTACCAAGGTCTAAGTCTAATGTCATGCTCTTGTTGTATTCAAGGTTAACCCAAATCCTAAGGTTCCGGTTCTATACCTCGATAGGTCCCAAGAATATTACTCTTTCCCACCATATTTAATCAACATTGGACTCATATCAATAACCACATAATGTTTAACAACACCACATTCAAGCTTAGTATTCTAACAACTCTATGGACTCTTACGAACTAACTCCCTAAGAAGTTTTGATTCTCTCATCATCATTGCCATACCAACTAGATTTTCCCGCACTACTACTCAAAACTAACTAAGGGCTCTCATTCAACTATTTCTCATACTAAAACCTCATACTCCTCTTCCTCCTTATTTATAACCTTGGGTTGAATTATCACACCATCATTATCACGATGAGAACATTAATCTTCTTCTTTTATCAACACTCCACTACTAAAAGATCTTTGAGAAGATATCTCCCATACTCTTTTGAGCTCATTACTATCTTATTCTCAACACTTGACTTGATTTCTCATCTTATCATCTCCCTTTAGGTATAAAGTTGACACTTGAAAGCTATGGACCTATTCCATCATCTCTAAATTAGTCTACATCCCCCTTTTTACATTTTAAGTACTATTTGCCAACTTATAATACCTCATTACTCAATAAGTTCTATAACCTTCTGAATATCATGACCCTCTCAAACAAATCATAAGCCTAGATTTGATCTACCACTTCATGAATATTATGTTCTCTTATTCAATACATGAATTTAGTCTCCTATAACGCGATGACACATCGACATCAACTCTATTTTGGTTAAAATATACTCTATCTCATTATGACTAGTAACTATTCCTCTTTCTTCTATCGAGAACTCTCTACAACATTATTATTCCTTATTCCACTCATAAAGAAACTCATCACTTATAACTGAATGGGTGTATGATTGCAATAATATAATTTTGCCCCATCACTATCTATTTTCTTTTGATTATTGAACCTCTGCATACTTTCCTCTAACTTTGGGAACTTTAACCACTACTGCTCATAATTTTGTAACTCATGCTACCTTTTTGGATGAGAATACTACCCAACTCTAAACATACTTCCTCATAAGTATCTCAGCTGAAACAGGGCTTAGAGAAGAGAGTACAACTCGCTTTTAGCTCAAATGCACAATTCACATAAATATGAGTGCATTTTCTCAAACTCAATACTTAACTCACTCCCAAGCTTCTCTTAAGCCCCTATGGAGTCTTAGACTTCTTCAATACTTTGCTAAGAGAAACTCATTGATAAAGAACTGACTTTGCTTTTCAACCACCTCTAGTATGAGGGGTAGTCGAATGGATATGAGAATACACAAGTTAAAATAAGTCTCTATGACATAGCTCTATTGCACGATTTAGAGTATGAAAGAATGGAAACTTTTCTAAAATGTTTGTAGTCCCTCATTTATAGAAGTGGCGCCCTCACAACCATAAATAAGATCCTGTTGACACGACGTCATAGACACCCTAGGAAATTTGAACTCTGTGCTCTAATACCAAGCTTGTCACGACCCGAGCCTACATCCTAGACGTGGCCGGCACTCGAGAACCATTTCTGGTCCCAAGAGACCCCTCATCCTATTGACTACAAGCGGAAGACTACCTCAAGCATACAATAGCATCAAACTGAAAGAAACATTTAAAAACATTTTACTAAATCTCAAAACCTTACTGAATATACTTAGTTTGAAACATAAGTTTAAATAAAATATCTGAAAATTGAAAGACTCTCCAAAATTGTCTATATATGAAACCTCTACTATTAAGAAAGGACGTCGGGACAAGACCCACGACATTTCAAAACTACTAACTGGAAAGTAAATGTGAAGTCCTCTAGAATACAAGGAGGCTCACCAAAGCTAACTGGAGTGTAGAGTGATCTCAATGAAGCGCTTGTTGATAATCATGAACACATATATCTGCATCATAAAAGGATGCAGGTTGAATGACAACAGTACATGGAATGTACGAGAATGTAATATGACTGAGTAAACAAATAACTGAACTGAATTACTGGAAACAACTCAACAAAATCAATACATGAGCATGAAGTGAAAACCATTTAAGCTTTACAATAAAATATACAGTGAAAGCAACATGAAAATAATATACTTTACTTGTGGGGAGTTTCTCTAACCGACAACCATTACTATGAGCCTAACAATGATACAACGTCCTGCCGCACGTTGCAAGGGCCTATCCTACACCTTGTCGAGGGTATATGATGATATCGTGACTATGGATCCACTAATTAGCCTTCTCAGAGGCAGTGATGAGTCGCATGAAGAATCAAATCTATCCTATCCTAAAGTAGCTACGTAATTCTATGGGACTTCCGAATCATAAAAGACTCTAACCCAACTCGGTGCTCGATACTACTCCCAAAATAATAAATATAACTTTGTTCTCAATTCATCCATTACAAAGAATGGACTTCTTACATTACTTGAAATACTTTTCAAAACATGAGACGTGTTTACCTTCTTGAAAACATTCACTTATGAACTTATCTTTCAAGTTCAATAATTAACATAGGTACATATGTATATGTATATATATGAATAAAATAACAACAGAAACTCTTGAGTCTTTATAAATATAACCTTTAAACTTTTTATAAAAACTCATCTTTACTTCCTCAAAAACTCAGTTTAAAACTCAAGTGTTGGCTTTGAAAAACTTTTCAAGATTTATAACTCAAAATAGGGTTCATGCTGAATTATAGACATGAACAAATCAACTCAAGGATCTAAATAAAAATATAGAAACTCAATACTTAGGAATAGAATTTCAAAAAGAATAAAGAACTCAAATCTCATCTTAAGAATACTCAAATCTAGGGGTAGAATCCAAGATTTTTGTTTTATTGATTTGAAAGTAGATGCAGGGCGTGAGGATGAACTAGTCCAACACTATGATAACCTTACTTACCTGGAAGAACACGGTTCTTGAAGAATCTTGAAGAAGAATTTGATTAGAAGCCTTGAAACCCTAGCTTGAAGGTAAACGATCAAGAAAACCTTTCTTGAGATTCTTGAATTATTTTCTTGAAATCTCTATGGCCAAGAATTATGATATTCATTAGTGATTCATAATTATATGGAGAAATCTGAGTTGAAAAGAATGAAATTCTTGGAGAAAGACTTACCTTGAAGAAGAATCTTGAAAAAGATTGAAAGAATCTTGAATGGAGTCTTCTACTTTGATTTTTCCTTAGGGTTTTGCCCTAGGATTTGAGAGAGAAGAGAATGATGGATTAAAAGATGAAAATTTGATTGTTTTGAGACTTTTATTAGTCAAGAAAGTTGTTTAGGGTTTTCTTAGAGGTAAAAAGACAAAAAAGACCCTTTTAATGTTTTCCCATCGGCTAATTCGTAACTGTAGTGTATCAGGTTACTAAAATGGTCCTAACATTATACTCAGAAATTAGATTGATGAAAAATTGGTGGAGTTGGAAAGTAGATTCAAATAGCTTCAATTTGATAGTTTATGGGCCACGTATCTCTTTATATTCTAAGAGATATGGTCATTTGAAGTTGACTCAAGTAGAAACTTACATCAAAACTTAATCGATAAGGAAACTTCAAGAACACTTATCAAGAACTCTTCAAGAAAGTAAATTGCTCAATATTTTTGGATAGATTCGCAAAATAAACTCATGATTGGCATGTGGATGAATAAACTCAACACTATGGAAGCTTACATACTTCAAAGAACTAGGTTCTTGGCGAAATGTTGAATTTCTTGAACAAATGCTTAAAACTTTGAACTTTTTCTCCTCTTGAATCATCTCTCTAAAACCCTAAACGCTTTTGGTGATGAATGAAACTGATTCTAATAACTTTAAACCCTTAATTGGGTGTAATTCGCATTTAGAATAAGTGGGGGTAAGGAAAAGACTAAAATACCCCTCCTATTTCGGGTAATTTTCTTAAATGGACAGCCTGACTTCAAAACGGCATATCTCCGTCATACAAGCTTTAAAATTAGCAAACTCAGTGGCGTTGGAAAGAGGACTCAGAGATCTTTCATTTGATATCTTGTGGGTCTCCTAAATCATCATGAAATTTATGGTTGTTTGAAGTTGACTCAAAACTTAAAAGAACTAAAGAATGACGTGAATGAATTCTCTTTAATTCTTTTTGGAACTCAAGGTGCTATATCTAGTAACCTGATCTTAAGGCTTATGAAATTTTAAATTCCTTGGTAAAATCCTACTCATAACGAAGAAGGTTTGAGTCTTAGTTCAAAATTTTTTTGGGGTGTTACACAGTTGTAGCTAAACAAGTATACATAAATTGCCAGTTTGTATCTTTCACCTCCATTGATCTAGTAGAGTTAGACATGATTAATTTTGATATCTTCTCGACATGGATTAACTACACACTTATTATTCCTTAGTTGACTGTAGTACCAGAGTCCTTAAGTTTCAGTTTCTGAATGAACCAGTCATCGAATGAAACGGTAGTACTTCAGTGGCTATAGATCAATGTATGTATGTTTGTTTGTATGTATGTATGTATGTATATCATCTCGTTTGAGTTAAGGCTACTAGTTCCAAAAGCCAGCCTCTCCAATCAGTCACCATAGTTTAATTTAAGGAGTCGTCATTTAAAGATGAATTAGGACACCTAAATAATTTACTAAGTTATGCTTCAATTAACTTCAATGAGTGATCTACTTAGCTTATGTGATTCTAGGTAAGAGTTCTAGTTATCCTAAAGGGAAGGAGCTAATCATTCTTTAAGATCCACCAAAAATAATTACCGGCCAGACTTAGCTTAATTAAAAGATTTTTGTTTGAAAATATTCATTAGCTAAATATTGAAAAAGTAACAAGTTAATATATATATGATTTGATCTCCAAACTTTTGAATAAAGGGGAAAACTTTTGTTTATGCCTCTCTAAACCTGTATAACAGTAATTAAACTTGATTGTAAGAAGAGGTAACTCTTTAATAAATTCGTGCATTTCATATATACTATTTGAGATTAAAAGAAACATTTCAATTTTTTTTAATTGTTAAATGCCTAAAGTCTTCCTTGCTAAATAACCTTTAGAGTCAGCACCATTTGAAAAGAATATTTTGAAAAACATTTACTGCAAAGATGATTTCTTTAAGGAAAATACAATATGTAATTTAATTATATATTTGTTCTAGATAAGAAATGATTTATAACTAAATTTTTCATACTAGTTGGATATAAAATAAAATAAATTAAAAGTTTCATACCCCAAAATACCCAAAATAGGCTCAAGTCTCAAATAAGAAATCTCATTTTATCTAGAAATTCAACTGATGAGATTATGAAAGTATTTTCCTTAGTTGAAAAACATGAGACAAATTTTACTGAATATATATATATATATATATATATTCTCTTACTATCCAAAAATACTCTTTGTTTCTATTTGTTTGTTTACTTTTCTTATTAGTCCGTTCGAAAATGAGTTTTTCTTTTCTTTTTTGACAATTTTCAAAATTTTAACTTTTCACATGATATTTTTAAGATCACGAAATTAAAATCCATTTTGATACATTCTACATGTCATTTAAGACTACAAGATTAATAAATTCTCTTTACTTATTTAAACTGTGTTAAGTTAAAAATAAACAAACTGAAACTAAGAGAGTAATAACTAAGACAAGTAGATTAAAACGGAGGAAACACTTCTAAATAATAAAGTAAATCATAACAAAGGATGTTTGAAATAAGAAATATGATGTTTGTATTTAAACATGAAGATTTTTACCTAGAAATACAACTTAGTTTATTTTAAATTGAAAACAAATTGAAACTGCAAAACCCAAACTTGAATAAAGAAGTTCAACACTTCTCTAACTATGAAACTAAAAGGATAAAATGAAAAGACAACACCAAGAATATTCAGAATGTTCCACAATATTCTCGGAGGATTTATTCAATAACATAATTTGCACTACTAAGATATAACATCCAACACCAGCACAATATTCCTCAATTGTTCAAATCCATCACCACTTTGTTCTTACTATCAGCCTCAGACTTGCTTGCAATTTTAACTGGTAAGAATAAAAATTAAATATAATAAATAACCATACAATAATATTCTTTAATTTGGTTTATAATTATATTTAAAATTGTTAACTTACGAAAGTCTGGATTCTCCTTAAGCATACGTAAGTAAGGGTCCACTGGTAGACCTTTGGCAACAAAGCTTGGATGGTACAATCGGTTGTTAATAGGATTATGACTACAATTCAAATCAACAGTTATTATTAGTATTTTCACAAATGCATTATTGTATTTTTATTTCTTACCAATTGAATTCATGATTTAATTTCTTTTGTAATTCATTTTATTTCATAAGTTGTCAAGTAATTACTAAAAAGACATATTTATGTAAGGTACAATTATATTTTTGCAAAATTTATTTTTAAAAAATAAATAAATAGATTTTAAATCTTAAGAAACATTTTCAAAAAAAAATTACCATAAAAAGGAATATTACCTGGTCAGCCATGGATGCTCCCTCTTTCTATGTCCATTTTTTTGCTCAACAACTCCTCTCTATAGTAATATCATTTAAATTGAAAATAATATACAATTGTATTAGTTTAGAAACATTATATACAAATCTATTGAAAATTAATTTTATTTAAATATAAGCCCATTTAAAATACTAAAAATAAATTAGGAATAAAATATGCACTTACATTAGAACAAAAATGCATTATTGGCATTCTACCGTATGGATAGCGAGCCTGCATTTATTTACGTAGTAATAACAATAATAACACAATAATAATAATAATGATGATGATGATGATAATAATAATAATTTATCATCACATACCCTTGGTTTATGACTTTTTGAACTTTTTGGCACTCGAGGATCAAAACCCTTATTGGGGTTCACATTCTTTTCCTATATATAAAAAATAAATGATGGTTAAGTAAAAAATAGAAAATAAAACATTAAAAAAAAAGGTCAAAGAAATATACCTTTGAAAGCTCAATACTCTCATACCTAAGAAAAAATAATATTTAATTAGATTGTAAATAGACAAATTCAAGTAAAAGTAGAAAGATATGTTAATTAATAATAAATGCTAGTAGAAAGCTCCATCTATATATAAATGAAAATAATAACATATTATTTCTAATTTTTTTCATTTAGGCCATAAAATAATAATAAATATGGATTAACATAACACTTGATATTAATCAAGTTTTAGACTATTAATCTATATTTTAAATTATAAATAATAATTTATTCAAAAGTATCCCTTACACTTTTAGTTGAAAGAAATCTACACAGTTTTTTTTAATTATTATTATTATTATTATTATTATATATATATATATATTATAATAACAAAAAATAAAAGGTCGTGATGCTACCAAATGTTTATGCACAACTTTTTTATGTATATGCAAGCTAGTAAAGGATATCACGTGTTGTGCACATGCCTAATAATATTATGTTAACTATTTAAAACAGATAATATTTTTATTGTTTTGTTTCAAAATTTTGTTGGTCGGAACTATTACGTAAGAGGTTTGTCAAAATAAGTATTGTCTTATTTTCAAGTTGCGCAAATTAGCATGAACTATTTTTTTTTAAAAAAAAGTAATACTTATATGTGTTAACAATTTTATAGTGTCTCTCTAATGCAACAACACTTATAAAAAAAATATTTAATAGAATCCATTATTAAATCTATTTGAAAAACATATGTTATTAAATTAACTTCATGAATTTTGTTTCAAAAATTTTAAGTTTGACTATTATTATTTTATATGGTTATTCAATGATAAAAGTAGTATGGAATGAAAATAACAAACTTGTCTTGATTTGTTAAAACAGATAAATAATAAAATCAAGTAAAAATCTATTAAATAACAAAATTATCCTCAATTCAATATTAGTTCTGAAAAGCACACATTATGAAAATGATGTGTATGATATTCCCATTTATAAGAAAATAATGTATAGTATCTCTAAATATTTAAAATAATTATGTATTAAAAAACAAATTTTCTACAAGAGGCATTTCAATTAAATAAATGTTTGAACATGTAAACAATATTTTTTGGGGAAATCTAAACAAACTTTTTTACACAAAAAAGTAAATAATTAATACCTGCTCGACATAGCTTCCTGCAACATAGCTTTGAAAGTTTGATGACTTTTTGCATTAGCATTGCTTTGAGACCTAAATAATTAGCCAAAAAAATTGTTAATTTTGATGAATGTACGTCTCACATTTATTCTCCAAGTGAATATATCAAAATTTAAAATTCTCTAAATCTGAATATATATAAAAAATAATTATTTCTTAATATATATATAAATAATAAGTTATTTATAAATATTATATATTATAAAATAAAAATATTAAAAATTGTAACACTGATCAGTGATGATGATAGTGGGCAGTTATTGATAACGATCATGAATTGTTGAAGAGTTATGCAGTATCCATGGTGAATAAGGGTGGTGGGTGGTGATAAAGGTAGTTGGTGTTGAAAATTGAAAGTGGTATTATAATACTCCAAATTACATACAAACAATTGAGAAAGAAATGATCTTACATTGTGAAATCGAAAAACTAATAGAAAATCGAAGAGTGAAGATTTGACAGAATATCAATTGAAAGTTCTTAAAAATGAATATAACATTAAGGGGTCCTAAAGGTCTTATTTATAGTGCTCAAAACTTAATTCTACTCTATCTGTAAATTAGTTTTTCAAGCTTTAATTACCGAATAACTAATTGTATTAATTAGGTATAATAAATGATATTGACTGGGGTTAAATAAAAAAGTTTTATATTTTGGGTACGGCAAATTTCATTGATTAGGGGAATATCTAGAATTACATTGTATTAAATTTCACACACACATACATATTTTTAATTTATTTTACTTTAAATATTTTGTATACAAATATAAAATCGCATTTTGAAAGAGTATATTGAATTCGTCTTAACCCTTACTCCCTCCATTTTAATTTGTTAGTCTTATTTTTTTTCTAATTAGGGAGGAAAATTAGAACTATACTATTTCTGAAAAATAAAAAACTTATGATTTTATGTTATGGCACATTTCACAACCTAAACTATCATGAAAGGCACCTAAACTAAACCCCAGTGGGAGAACCAATTACTCAAGCCAACCCAGAAACAATTAAATATCTAAATAACATTTTCATCAATTAAATAAAGTTTCTTAACTAACAATCGTTATAAAAAATGTTTGCGAAAATATTCCCCCTAGAATATGAAAGTCCTGTTACTAGAACATCTACATAGTCTAGATTACAGAGATGCAATCCCAAAATAAAAGGAGTCTAAGTTCAAACGGTGAACTACAAAGAGAGTATAAACCCACAACAACCTGAAAGAAGCATCTCACCCTTGGGTTCAGGGAACATGGGATTCACATGTGAGATTGTGTAGCTATCACCGGAATATGTCTTGTAATCAACAAAGAAAGAACAAGTGCAATATCAGTACATAAGAATGATGGTATAATGGTAGGATCATAATATAGCTCCCGATATATAAAATATGAACAAGCAATGGTAAATCAGTAAACTAGGACAATACATAGGTAACTTATGTCAGTAAACATACACAGGACTCTCAGTCATCAACCTGACTTAACCACTACCTGAAACATGTCCATCATCACCACAATTGAATAGGCCCGGTTCAATCATGGAACCAACACACAGCAAATCAATCAACCATATAATAGGCATGGTACATGACCCAACAATAATGAAACTTGTACTAGGTATGGTACCCAAGATTGCCATTAGATTCCCAGTACCAAGCGTTATACCTAAGACAATCGATAATCTGTACTAGGTGTTCTGCCCGAGCCAACCGAAATCAAAGACAACACATAAATGACAATCATAATGAATACAACCACTCTTGTAAGACCACAAGTATTTAAGACAAGTTTATTGCATATGATTGACAACAAGATATCATATTACATTCATCATTTTTTTCCCCAATCACGTATTGTACAAGCAATACCAAAGATACGGTTAACATGCATACATAACGTAGATTGGAAATGAATTCACACATACCTTGAATCAAGTCTGAATACTCTATTGAACCCAAGTCTTCTCCTTCTGTGAAGTTTCAACTTGCTCTTGGTCTAAAACAATAATACAAACCTAAACATTCTTGGATCATAACTTAATTTTAAACCCCATATCAATTTCATGGTCATTCCACCCCAACCATGCCATGAACTAATATCATGACATGATGACGCCTACTATAACTCCGCAGTAGGCAAGCCTAATTCAAAGATAAAGACAATAATCTATTGGAAATGTATGAGGGGAAGTAGAAAGAGAGATACAAAATAAGGATTGTTGAATAGTTATGTAAATGTAATACAAATTATTAAAAATACGCCTAATGTAACCTAGAAACACAAACTATACATAAAAATCAATCTCCAGACCTGTTGTTTGTAACGATCAGTTCCCGTTGTTATAGAAAATCCAACGGGGAAAAGTTTGGGCCGGAAAACTTTTTCGTAATAACTTGGAATTTCCCAACCTAATCTAGATTTGGACAAAATTAGAGCCAGTAAGGTCTAGGGAAATCTTGTAACAATCAGGTGATCTAATTATGATCCTGATCACATAAGTAGATAGCTAAGACGTTAAGGAACCCGTACGACTTTACAGAATTGAATTCGGGTGAGTAAAACTCTCGAAATTGATCTTGTCGTGAACGGACATTTTGTGAGTGTCAAAGGATGAAGATTGTTGTTAAATGGGGGTTTGGAATTCTTAAATTTGCTCATTGGTTCTGTGCAAGCCGCTAAGACGGGATTTTCCCACCAGGGCGGGGCTGCTTTAGCGTGGTGAGGACCATTGTGGCGGGACAGACACTACTTAAGTCAGAAATAAACCCCAAAAACATTTTACTCTTCACTTTGAGAGCTAGGAGACGACCTCAGGCAAGTTCTTGACCATTTTTCACCATTCTTAAGGCTAAATGTAAGGTTTTAACTCCCCGAATCCGTTTTTTGATCCGTAGAATGTAAACTAGTGGGTAATTATTGATGGGGAAGGGTTTTGATCTAGAAATTATGGTGGAAAAATCCCTAATCTGGGTATGGGGATCAAGGGTTTAACCTAGGATTGATATTATTATTTATAATCTGGGTAGTTAGGTGTTATTTATTGATCCTCGCATTATTATGATTGTTTGAAGACCAAGAACAAGCGGAAAGAATCCAGAAAGGGAAGAAACAAGTTTCTTAGGGGATTCAAGCTTTGTTTGAGGTAAGTGATGGTTGTGATTTCATGTTGTGTGATATATATTTATTCTTGCTTCATTATAATACATGTATGTATGCGAATATTGCATTATTCATCACACTAATCGTAAATGAGGATAGACAATTATATGATTATGACAAGGTACTTTGTGATTGTGATTGTGGCTTGTTGAATGGATTGGGTGTTACGTTCCAACACACTAAATGGGATCGATTGCCACGTATAGGCATAAAAATTGGAATGCGTGTCATGATTCGACACGCTAACTTGGAACAGGTACCATGTACGTACACTAACAGTTTTGGTGTGGGTTCCATGAGAGGACCATTGACTTAACATAACTGTATATCTTGAGAATTGTGAAATTGTACGTTGTTCGATGTATGCATGTTATTATTATGTTGTAATGGATTATGTATGTTGCACTTAGTGGGATAGCCGCGTGATCCTACCAGTACATTATGGTTGTGTACTGATACTGCACTTGCTTTTTTCTTGTTGAGTACATGACATCTTTAAGTGGCTACTGACAGACCTCGTTTAGAAGATCAGTGATCGTCATCCAATTCAAGGTTGAGCCAGTTCATCTAGGCTGCCATGAGTTATCTTTCTATTTAGGTCCACATTTTCGGACTTAGACTAGTACTTAGGATTGTTTTATGTTTAATTGGGTTGTACCCATTTTCTTAGACTTGTTGAACTTTAGATATTTTGGTACACTGACTTTCAAGTTCTAGGTATTATTCTGCATTTGTTTTTATTAGACTTTTGTTTGGCGTTAATGAGAACTCCCTATTTCTTTTCCTTAGCATTTAAACTTGCTTCTGTATCTTTAAATGCCTTAGTATTTGGTTAAGTTACTTAGCTTGAGTTGTAGTAGTGGTTCTCCCACCGGAGGGTTAGTGTGGATGCCAATCACAACGGTCTGGGTCGTGAAAAAGTTGATATCAGAGCCTAGGTTCGTTGATCTCGATGTACCAAAATGAGTCTAGTAAAGTCTTGTGGAACGGTACAGAGACGTCTGTACATTTCTTCGAGAGGCTATATGACTTTAGAAAATCTCTTTGTTTTCTCTTGTCTCCAGTTGAGAATGCTCTCAGAAATAAGGCTCCTGCTATGCATCATGAAGAGGTAGAGGAGAATATAGAGGTTGAGAATGAGGAGAATGTTGGACAAGAGGAAGAGGTGCAGGCTGAGACTACAGGTATTCCTCCCTTAGACTCAGTGTTAGCTCAATATATTATGTCGTTCTTGAAAGGAATGGTTGATCCTGGAGTGCTTCCCTCTATTCAAGCAACTCAAGCTCCCGCCAATCCCCCTATTTCTATCACTGTCCCCATGGTGGGTGGAACTGTAGGTAATGATGCTTTCATCCATCCTTTGTTGGGTCTTGTTATGACTGGTAATAAGCATGAGATGTTGACTAAGTTCTTGAAATTGAAACCGCCTGTGTTTCATGGTTCTGAGAGTGAGGATGCCTATGAGTTCATCCTAGATTGCTATGAGAGGCTTCATAAGTTGGGAATTGTCCATCAACATGGAGTAGAGTTTGTGACCTTTCAGCATCAAGGTGAGGCTAAGAAGTGATGGAGAGCTTATGTGGAATGCAGATCTTCAGTTTTACCCCCACTCACTTGGACCCAGTTTCATGCTCTGTTCTTGGAGAAATATGTGCCCCGGACTTTGAGATATCGTAAGAAGGATGAGTTCATGGCTTTGGAGCAAGATGGTTTGTCTGTGGCTGCTTATGAAGCTAAGTTCCATTCTTTGTCGAGATATGCTACGCAATTGGTGACTACTGAGGAAGAGAGGATCCGCTTATTTGTTAAGGGACTAAATTCTGAGTTGCAAGTACTGTCTGTTCATATGACCTCTGCAGGAAAAAGCTTCAATGAGGTAACATATTTTGTGAAGAAAGTAGAGGGAGTGAGGCGAGACGGTCAGGCTAAGGCATTGGCTAAGAAAGCCAAAAATTCAGGCAACTTTCAGGGATCTTACTCCAGAGGTTTAGGGAGGCCAACACTTGAAGCCCGACCAATTTAGTCCGCTATGCCCGCTTCTATAGGTAATTACTCCACCTCAGAATTTGATTCAGGATAGCCAGGGAACCGCATCTTCGGCGGGCAGCAGGCCATCTTTTGATCATACTTGTTATAATTGTGGAGAACCTTGGCATATGAGGAAAGATTGTCCTCACCCGCGCATGATGGATTCCACGTAGCAGCAGACTAGAGCAGTCACACCCGCGGGAATTGGTAATAATGGTCGAGGGCATCCACAGGTGGGCAAGGAGGAAATCAGCGAGGCCGCAGAGGTAAGGGAAATGGTAATGCAGGTAGAGGTACAGTTCAGCCAGGTAGGGAAGTCGCTCGTCATGATGACAGGGCTCAGTGTTATGCCTTTCCGGGGAACACCGAGGTGGAGGCGTCTGATGCAGTGATCACAGATACAATTTTTTTTTGTTACCGGATGGCTAACAAGTTATTTGATTTAGGTTCTACTTATTCTTATGTGTCCGTGCGATTTGCCTCAGAATTTGCTATGATTTGTGATATACTTATGCCCTCATCCATATTTCTACCCCAGTTGGAGAGTCTGTCATAGTCACCCATGTCTATCTTGCGTGTCCTCTTTTGTTTATGGGTTTTCAAACTTGGGCTGATTTGGTGATTTTGGATATGACTGACTTTGATATAATCGTAGGCATGACTTGGTTGTCCCCTTATTATGTTGTGCTTAATTGTAATACTAAGTTTGTAACTCTAGAAATTCCGAGAAGGGAAAATTTAGAGTGGGAAGGGGTGTACAAGCCTAAGCAAAGCTAAGATCATATCCTCCATTCGGACTAGGAAACTGGTAGGGCTGTTAGACTTATTTGTCTCATATTCGGGATGTTAAGGTTGAGTCTCCTTCTAATGAGTCTATTCATGTGGTGTCAGAATTTAGAGAAGTTTTTCCTACTGATTTGCCTGGTATGCCTTCGGATAGAGATATAGATTTCTGCATTGATTTGGAACCGGTACCCGCCCCATTTTTATCCCTCCATATCGCATGGCTCCGGCAGAACGAAGAGAGCTTAAGGCTCAAATCCAAGAACTTCTTGATAAAGGATTCATTCATCCTAGTGCTTCCCCGTGGGGTGCTCCAGTCTTGTTTGTTAAGAAAAAATATGGTAGTATGAGGATGTGTATAGATTATCGGCAATTGAATAGGGTCACCTTTCAAAACAAGTACCCATTGCCTCGAATAGATGATCTTTTTGACCAATTGCAAGGTGCATCAGTTTTCTCTAAGATTGATCTAAGGTCTGCTTACCATCAGTAAAAGATTGAGGCAGTTAAGAATTGGGTTCAGCATAGCTCTGTGACGGCAGTTAGGAGTTTTATGGGGCTCGCTATCTACTATTGTCGATTTGTGAAGAACTTTGCTTCTATTGCCACTCACTTGACAAATTTGACCAAAAAAAAATACCATTTGACTGGACTAGAAAATGTGAGGAGAGCTTTCAAAAGCTAAAGACTCTCTTGACCACAACACCTATCCTAGCACTACCGGTGGAAGGAAAAGATTTTATTATTTATTGTGATGTTTCACATTCGGGTTTGGGTGTTGTGTTAATGCAGGATAAGAATGTTATAGATTATGCATCGCGACAATTGAAGGTGCGTGAGAGGAATTATCCAATACATGATTTGGAGTTGGCAGCGGTAGTGTTTTCTCTTAAGATCTGGCGGCATTACCTCTATGGTGTCAAGTGTGAAAGGTTTATTGATAATCGTAGCTTGCAACATGTTTTCACCCAAAAAAATCTGAATTTGAGACAGCGAAGGTGGATGGAGTTACTCAAGGATTATGATGTGACCATCCAATATCATTCGGGTAAGGCTAATGTACTAGCGGACACACTAAGTCGAAAAGCGGTGAGCATGGGTAGTTTGGCTTGCTTGAGTGCAACTAAGCGACCTTTGGCTAAGGAAATCCAGACCTTTGGAGTCTAAATTCATGCAGTTGGGCAACTCAGAAAAAGGTGGGGTATTAGCTAGCATTGAGGTTAGGGCCACTTTCATTGAGGAGATCAAGGTCAAACAATTTGAGGATGAAAATTTGAATGGGATTAAGAAGAAGACTGCAATTGGTAAGGCACAAGAGACCACTCTTGATTCAGAAGGTGTTCTCAGTTTTAAAGGAAGGATTTGTGTTCCTCGAGTTGATGACTTGATCCAGAAACTGTTGACAAAATCACATGGTTCGCGATATTCCATTCATCCGGGTGTGACCAAGATGTACCGAGATTTGAAACAAATTTATTAGTGGCCGGGCATGAAGAAGGACATAGGGGAGTTTGTGGCTAAGTGTCAAAATTGTCAACAAGTAAAGTATGAACATCAAAGTCATGCAAGCTTGCTTCAGAGAATTTCAATTCCGGAATGGAAGTGGGAAAGGATAGCCATCAATTTCTTGGTTGGTCTTCCCAAGACTTTGAGGAAGTTTGATTCTATTTGGGTAGTGGTTGGTAGATTGACTAAGTCAGCCCATTTTATTCCAGTAAGAATAGATTATAATGCTGAACAATTGGCTAAGTTGTATGTGAAAGAGATAGTGAGGTTTCATGGGGGGCCCCTCTTTATAATCTCAGACCGTGGTACGCAGTTTACCTCCAAGTTTTGAAGGAAGTTACATGATGAATTGGGCACACAACTTACTTTTAGTACAACTTTCCATCCACAAATGAACAGGCAGTCAGAGAGTACTATTCAAGTTTTAGAAGACATGTTGAGGGCATGTGTGACTGATTTTGGAGGGCATTGGGATTTGTTCTTACCTTTGTGTGAGTTCTCCTATAATAATAGTTATCATTCCAGCATAGATATGGCACCGTTTGCGGCACTTTATAGGAGGGTATGTAGATCACCCATAGGATGGATCGAGGTTAGAGATGTGAAACCTCTAGGGGTTGATTTAGTTAAGGATGCTCAATATAAGGTGAGGAGTATTCAACCTAAACTTTTAGCAGCCCTGAGTAGACAGAAGAAGTATGTAGACCATAAGGTAAGAGACATGGCATTTCAGACTGGTGAGAATGTTCTTCTTAAGGTATCACCCATGAAAGGGGTGATGAGATTTGTCAAAAATGGCAAGCTAAGTCCGCGATACATTGGTCCCTTTGAGGTTCTTGAATGTGTAGGGTCAATGGCTTATAGATTAGCTTTACCTCCTAACCTATCGGGAGCTCATCTGATATTTCATGTGTCCATGTTGAAGAGATATCATGGTGACGAGCATTACATCATAAAATATGACTCAGTTGTGTTAGACAAATAACTTCAGTATGAGGAGGAACCGATTGTAATTCTTGATCGTGATGTCCAGAAGTTGAGGACCAAGGAGATTAAGTCCATGAAAGTGCAATGAAAGCATCATCCAATTGAGGAACCTACTTGGGAAACCGAGAAGGATAGGCGAGACAAGTATCCCTAGTTGTTCGTTGATACAGGTACTACTTCATTCTCTCTTTAGCCTATTTTTCCTAAGTTTATCACTGGGGGATGACAGATGGGTAAATTGGTATCTATTGTAACGACCGGTTCCCGTCGTCATGGAAAAATCAACGGGAAAAGTTTGGGCTGGAAAACTTTTTCGTAGTAACTTGGAAATTTCCAACCTAGTCCAGATTTGGATGAAATCGGAGTCAGTAAGGTCTAGGGAAATCTGGTAACAATTGAGTGATCTAATTATGATCCTAATCACATGAGTAAATAGCTAAGACGTTAAGGAACCCGTATGACTTTACGGAATTAAATTCGGGTGAGTAGAACTCCAGAAACTGATCTTCGCGTGAACGGATATTTTCTGAGTGTCAAGGGATGAATGTGTGTTGTGAAATGAGGGTTCGAAATTTTTAAATTTGCTCAATTGTTCTGTGCATGCCTCTAAGGCGAGATTTTCCCGCTAGGGTGGGGCCGCTATAGCGAGGTGAGAACCGTTGTTAAGGCTAAAGGTAAGGTTTTAACTCTCCAAATCTATTTTTCGATCCGTAGAGTATAAACTAGTGGGTAATTATCAATGGGGAAGGGTTTTGATCTTGATATTAAGGTGGAAAAAGTCGTAATCTGGGTATGAGGAATAAGGGTTTAACCTAGGATTGATATTATTGTTTATAATTCGGGAAATTAGGTGTTGTTTATTGATCCTCGCATTATTATGATTGTTTGAAGATCAAGAACAAGCGAAAAGAAATCGTAAAGGGAATAATCAAGTTTCTTAGGGGATTCAAGCCTTGATTGAGGTAGGTGATGGTTGTGATTTCATGTTGTGTGATATATGTTTGTTCTTGCTTTATTATGATACATGTATGTATGCAAATGTTGCATTATTGATCACACTAATCGTAAATGAGGATAGACGGATAATTGAATACCATGAATCATGACTTGATTGTATGATTATGAGAATGTACTTTGTGATTGTGGCTTGTTGAATGGATCGGGTGTTGCATTCCGACACACTAACTGGGATCTGTTGCCATGTATCGGCATAAACATTAGAACGGGTGTCACGATCCGACACGCTACTTGGAACGGGTACCACGTACCGGTACATTAACAGTTTGGGTGTGGGTTCCATGAGAGGACCATTGACTTGACATAACTATATATCTTGAGAATTGTGAAATTATACGTTGTTTGATGTATGCATGTTATTATTATATTGTAATGGCTTATGTATGTTGCACTTAGTGGTATTGTCACGTGATCCTACCAGTACATTGTGGTTGTGTACCGATACTGCACCTGCTCTTTCCTTATTGAGTACATGACATCTTCAAGCAGCTACTGACAGACTCGTTTAGAAGATCGTCATCGAACTTGTAACGACCCGAGAGCACCCCCTAGTCGTTATCGGCGTATTCGACCTCGAAGAGGTCTTATACAAGCATTTAGCATTCGTCATAACATGTATCATAGAATAAAATCACGGAAAATTTAAAACTTTTACTTTGGAAGTTCAACTTCACTTCATATATGAAAAATAGAATCTAACTTCGTCACAATGCACCATCTAGACATAAAAGTATCGAAAATGGGACTTAGCCCTTACATCAATAAAAAGTCTTGCAAAAAGGAAGTACAACAATGTCTTGCAACATAAGCAAAGAACTAAAAAAAGAAGCTAGATCATAGGGTCTTGTCCTCGAACTTGAGGACTCACCAACTTGGGGAAGCAACTCCAAGTATCTTGAGAAGTAAGGTTGAATCCTCAACGGCCCGAACCTAAATGGTTGGGAAAAGGGAGAAAATATGTGTTAGTACAACACACGTACTAAGTATGGCTACTATGCACAAAACCCATTAAAACATGTATAAAAGGACATTTTAGTCAAAACATGTTTTTTGCCAAGTAAATCCAATATGCACACAAATTAAGTATCATAGTCCAAACGAACATAATATCATCCCAATATGTAGACAGCCCAAGCAATACTAGTGCAATGCAAAGAATAGAACCCCATAACCCTATTCAAAGCCAAGTATCACATTAAGCAACCTACTTCATGCATACATTCATAAGATCATATTTCATCATAACTTACCATATTCATAATGATCATACATAACATAGCTTTAACATACATAAGTCATAATCATCATAATCATAAGAGAACACTACTACAACCATCTCTTAGGATCCAACAAGTGCAATGTGCAAGAGAAGTCCCATACGGTCCCTTACACTATGTAGAAACCCTTAAGAAAGCCCTAGTAAGAGTTCACACCTTTCATACCTTTATTTGCTTTTACATTAGGGAAATATGGCAATAACCGAAATAGACCATGAGAGCTACATGGAATCTGGTGTTCTACTCCCACACCAAAAAGAGAGGGTTAACACTAGCCTAAGGTGTAACCATTCGTATATAGCAATCTAGGTGGATCCACTAAGCTAGAGTCCTATGTGGGCACATAGTTAAGGGTCAAGGAGATTGCTTCTAGAAACCCTAACTTACTACACGTGGGGGTTTCCATCTCATGAGACAACACATACTGTGGGTAATCCAGACTTGCTAAACATGAGGAAACTCATGTGGGGAGCTGGACTTACTAAACATGAGACCCCCATCTCATTTACATGTCCTTTCGGTGCTAAGCATCTAATTCCATTTTTGTAATCATCTTTAGTCATCACATAAGTTCACATTAGCCTTTACTATACTCTTATGCACACATCTTACCATAATAGCTCATATGTGTTCATAAGTGAGTAACAATCCTTTCATTTTAGAGACACTTAGAAAGTGAGTAAACCTTTCACTTTACATTACACTACAATCATGAGAATTACCTTTCAATCATATAGCAATCATACAATAATATACATACATACTTCATAACTAATTCGAGTGTAGAGGGTTAAGGATGAGGAAACTAGGTCATCAACACCACAACAACACATTAGGTATAGCATTATTACAATCTAAGTAATTCACCTTTCGTACTTGAGTTCAAATAAAAACCAACCTTAATACCTTCTTGCCCTTCGTGGGACATCCATACTTCAATTACCAAGCAATTCATAACCAATACATAATTCAAGGTAATTCATGAAGTAATAACATAATCAACATCAATATAAGCAATTGACATATTCCCTTCAAGGCTTCATTCAAAGACTTAACCCTAATTTCATAAAAATTATACATAACCTAGGGTAGAATCACCATACAAACATGAATTACATAACAACACATTCAATTCATAGCCTTCAATCATTATCCAACACAAACTAGGGTTAGAGTTAGGAAAAGAAGGAGAAACACGGGTCTCAAGGGGAATTCTTCAAGAAACCACCAATACAACGTAAATTCATCCATAATTGTTCATATAACATCAATCAAAGTCAGTTTATAACATCAATTTCACTTTCGAAAGTAGACCCACATTTTTGGATTAAAACCTAGAAATTGGAGATTTTAAAATTCATCTTGAAGGGGCCTCTTGGGGAAAGGAATCCCAAGAGTGATAAGCAACCATACCTTATAGATGAATTAACCACGAAAATCCGAGTTGAAACCTTGGAGAGTTGGTCTTCTTCTTGAAGTTCCAATCTTTTTCAATGGAGTTCTTGAGAAGAGAGAGAGTAGAGAGAAGGAGGAACTTTAGGTTTAGATCTTTGGGGTTTTGTGTTTGAGTGATAAAAATGAGGTAAATTGACTTAAAAATCATTATATGCACGTCTTCTAAAGTACCCTAAATACCCATCACTTAAATGGACTCTTTAATGAAGTAAAAATAGATTTCTGAATTTCTGTATTTTCGTCGCGGAACAAGTCCGCGACGCAGAGCTGTTCCCTGAAGATATTTGGAATTAAATTTTGAGACAGTAGAGTCTGCAACACGACCGCGTCGCGAACTGAATTTTTTGCTCCTTGGGGGAGCAAGTACGCGACGTACCCTCATTCCCTCTATGCACAACTTGCAAGCTGCCTTGGCAGCTTGCTTGGTCAAGGTTGGGGTCTTCCTCGGGGTCCCTTAGTGTGGTTCCGGGGAGTCGTATTCGAATGTTTTGACCCTATAAATATATATATACCTATTTTAAACCTTTTCACCAGATTATACCATCATACGACACTCCCAAACCTGCCCAAAACCTAAGGACACACTATAACACATTCTTCTCTAGTTTCCAGACGTCGTGGTCGTTTCTTGACGTTTAGACTTTTACTCTTCCAAACCAAGTCAATTACATTAGATTAGGTTTATAAACATCATTTTAACTATTTTAAGTCATTATTCATAAGGTGAGGCTCTAACTTAAGTCATAGAATTTCTGGGGTGTTACAATATCCCTCCCCCCCTTAGGAACATTTGTCCCCGAATGCCACTTGGAATTCTTTCTAGGGAGACAATGACTCAAACTAATAGCACAACAACCAGTCACATCAACAACAT
Organism: Solanum stenotomum; assembly: GCF_019186545.1. NCBI lineage: Eukaryota > Viridiplantae > Streptophyta > Magnoliopsida > Solanales > Solanaceae > Solanum > Solanum stenotomum. The sequence goes on from NC_064290.1 coordinate 18,487,459, forward strand.
CATGTTATCATATCATATAGGAATTTAATCCACAACATCACTATACTCAAACTCTTTTCTTCACATAAGTATAGGAGGAACTACCTTCTCCATATTCAATGAGCATCAACATATATATTAAGCAATCGACAATACATTTCTTTAGCAAGACAACATCAAGCATGCTCATTACAACTCTCGTGAAGACAACATCACACAACATCTATGGGTGCAATTTCAATCATGAGAAACAAAATTCATGAAAACTCAAAATACAAATTTAAGCATGAATTTTAACAAAAATATGCACATACAAGGAAATCAAGTCATAATCATCAACAAACATGATTTACAATTCATACCTAATTAAGAGAGACTGCTAACCTCAACTTTGGCTAGGAGTAGAAGGAAAAAGATGAGGGTAACAGGACTTCATGTCGGCCTCGGCCTCCCATGTTGCACCCTCAACTAGGTGGTTTCTAAATAAGACTTTTACGGAGGCAACCTCTTTATTCCTCAACTTCTTAACTTGATGATCTAGGATTTCGACCAGAACCTCTTCATAAGAAAGGTTCAAATTCACCCCTAGACTTCTAGAGGGAGACAGACACTGAGTCACCTATACACTTCTTTAAAATAGAAATATGGAACACCGGGTGAACCGGGGCCAATTCGATGGGCAATTTCAACTCTTAAGCGACCTTTCCGACACACTTCAAGATATCATAAGGCCCAACATACCAGGGGCTAAGCTTCCCCTTCTTACCAAACCTCATCACCCCTTTTATGGGTAAGATTTTTAAGTAGACCCAATCACCTACTTCAAATTCAAGATCTCTCTTTCTATTATCGGCATAAGACTTTTGCCGACTATGAGCTGTTTTCAACCTATCCCTTATAAGTCGAACTTTCTCCGTAGCCTCATAGACTACCTAGGGACCGAGAAGAGTAAATTCACCTACTTCAAACAACCCAATCGGAGATCGACACCTTCTACCATAAAGTGCTTCAAAGTGTGCCATAGCAATACTCGAGTGGGAGCTATTGTTGTAGGAAAATTCTATTAAAGGTAGGTGGTCATCCCAATTACCTTTGAAGTCAATAACACACACTCTCAACATGTCCTCTAGGGTTTGGATGGTGCGTTCCGCTTGACCATCCGTTTGAGGGTGAAATGCGTTCCTAAGTTTCACTTGAGTATCAAGCCCACTTTAGAAAGACCTCCAAAAATGGGAAGTAAATTGGGCACCTCTATCCAAAATAATCGACAACAGGGCCCCATACAATTTCACAATCTCCTTAATGTACAACTTAACATAATCTTCCGCCGAATAAGAAACCTTGACAGGAAAGAAATGGGTTGATTTAGTCAATCTATCCACAATGATCCAAATGGAATCATATTGCCTACGGGTTCGAGGCAAACCTACCACGAAGTCTATATTGACCTATGCCCACTTCCAAATGGGGGTATCAATATCTTGAGTTAGACCTCCTGGTCCTTGATGCTCGGCTTTGACTTGTTGGCAATTTGAGCACCTAGCCATAAAATCTGCTATGTCTCTTTTCATTTCGTAACACCAATAAATCTCACATAAGTCGCGATACTTATTTGTTGGCTCCCGGATAGATGGAGTATCGGGCCCCATGGTCCTCCTCTAAGATTGTCTCTCTTAGGCCATCCATATCCGGCACACATAATCTTCCTTGGTGCCTAAGCACCCCATCTTCTCCTTGAGAGAAAGTTTCTATTGCTTTGTTGAGAATCGACTCTTTTAGTTTCATCAAAATAGGGTCAAGATGTTGCTTAGACTTCACGTCAACAACAACCGATGACTCAGAATTATGACAGACCAGGACACCTCCTTTTGAGGAATCTTCAAGTCGGACACCTAACCGGGCTAGCCTATGTACATCACGGGCTAACTCCTTTTTCTCTTCTTCCACATGTGACACACTACCCATAGATATGCGACTCAAAGCATCCGCAACCACATTTGCTTTTCCGGGGTGGTAAAAGACACTCATATCATAATCTTTTAAGAGTTTCAACCACCTCCTTTGTCGGAGATTAAATTCTTTCTGGCTAAAAACATATTGAAGACTCTTGTGGTCAGTAAACACATCCACATGTACCCCAAAGAGATATTATCTACAAATCTTTAAAGCAAAGACTACGGCCGCTAGCTCATGGTCATGAGTTGGATAATTCTTCGCATGCACCTTGAGTTGTCTCGAGGCATAAGCTATAACCTTACCATATTACATGAGTACACAACCCAAACCCACTTGGGAAGCGTCACAATATACTACAAACTGTTTGGTGCCCTCCGATAAGGTAACAACCGAAGCGGAGGTGAGCTTATCTTTCAACAATTGGAAGCTCTTTTCACAAGATTCCGACCATTCGAACTTGGACTACTTTTGAGTTAGGCCAGTTAATGGAGATGCAATAGATGAAAATCCCTCGACAAACCTCAGGTAGTAACCGGCCAAACCCAAAAAGCTTCGGATGTCGGAAGGATTCAAAGGTCTAGGCCAACTTTTGACTGCATCGGTTTTCTTTGGATCAACTTCTATACCCTCACTAGAAACAATGTGACCAAGGAAAGCAACCGATCTTATTCAAAACTTGCACTTGCTAAACTTAGTTTTAGAGTATATCAAGATGTCATCGGTAAAGACAATAACAAAGGAGTCTAGAAAATTTTTAAACACACGATTCATATGGTCTATGAAAGCCATCGAGGCATTTGTAAGACCAAAGGACATCACTAAGAACTCAAAATGACCATATCTTGTTCGAAAGGCTATTTTTGGAACATCAAAAGATGAGGGTAGCGGGACTTGATGTCGGCCTCGGCCTCCCATGTTGCACCCTCAACTAGGTGGTTTCTCCAAAAGACTTTTAAGGAGGCAACCTTTTTATTCCACAACTTCTTAACTTGACGATATAGAATTTCGACCGGAACCTCTTCATAAGAAAGGTTCTCATTCACCCCTAAACCTTCTAGAGGGAGAATGGACACCGGGTCACCTATACACTTCTTTCACATAGAAATATGGAACACCGGGTGAACCAGGGCTAATTCGATAGGCAATTCAACACATAAGCAACCATTCCAACACGCTTCAAGATCTCATATGGCCCAACATACCGGGGGCTAAGCTTCCCCTTATTACCAAACCTCATCACCCCTTTCATGGGTGAGAATTTTAAGTAGACCCAATCACCTACTTCAAATTCAAGATCTTTATTTCTATTATCGGCATAAGACTTTTGCCGACTATGAGCAGTTTTCAACGTATCCCTTATAAGTCAAACTTTTTCCGTAGCCTCATAGACTACCTCGGCACCAATAAGAGAAAATTCACCTACTTCAAACCACCCAACCGGAGATCGACACTTTCTACCATAAAATGCTTCAAAGTGTGCCACAGCAATACCCGAATGGTAGCTATTATTGTAGGAAAATTCTATTAAAGGTAGGTGGTCATCCCAATTACCTTTGAAGTCAATGACACACGCACTCAACATGTCCTCTAGGGTTTAGATGGTGCGTTCAGCTTGACCATCCATTTGAGGGTGAAATGCGGTACTAAGTTTCACTTGAGTACCAATCCCACTTTGGAAAGACCTCCAAAAATGGGAAGTAAATTGGGCACCTCTATCCGAAATAATCGAGAACGGGGCCCCATGCAATTTCACAATCTCCTGAATGTAAAACTTAACATAATCTTCAGCCGAATAAGAAACCCTGACGGGAAGAAAATGGGCAGATTTAGTCAATCTATCCACAATTACCCAAATGAAATCATGTTGCCTACGGGTACGAGGCAAACTTACCACGAAGTCCATATTGACATCTACCCACTTCCAAGTGGGGGTATCAATATCTTGAGTTAGACCTCCCAGTCCTTGGTGCTCGGCTTTGACTTATTGGCGATTTGAGCACCTAGCCACAAAATCTGCTATGTCTCATTTTTTTTCGTTCTACCAATAAATCTCACGTAAGTCGTGATACATTTTGGTAGCTCCCGAATAGAAAGAGTATCGGGACCCATGGGCCTCCTCTTAGATTCTCTCTCTAAGGCCATCCACATCCAGCACACATAATCTTCCTTGGTCCCTAAGCACCCTATCCTCTCCTTGAGACAAAGTTTCTATTACTTTGTTGAGAAACGACTCTTTTAGTTCCATCAAAATAGGTTCAAGATGTTGCTTAGACTTCACGTCAACAACAACCGATGACTCGGAATTATGACTGACCATGACACCTCCTTTAAAGGAATCTTCAAGTCGGACACCTAACCGGGTTAGCCTATGTACATCACGGGCTAACTCCCTTTTCTCTTCTTCCACATATGACACTACCCCTAGATATACGACTCAATGCATCCGCAACCACATTTGCTTTTCCAGGGTGGTAAAGGACACTCATATCATAATCTTTTTAGAGTTTCAACCACCTCCTTTGCCGGAGATTCAATTCTTTCTGGCTAAAAACATATTGAAGACTCTTGTGGTTGGTAAATACATCCACATGTACCCCATAGAGATAGTGTCTCTAAATCATTAAAATAAAGACTACGGCTGCTAGCTCAAGGTCATGAGTTGGATAATTCTTTTTATGCACCTTGAGTTGTCTCGAGACATAAGCTATAACCTTACCGTGCTGCATGATAACACAACCCAAACCCATTCGGGAAGCGTCACAATATACTACAAACCCTTCGGTTCCATCCGGTAAGGTCAGAACCGGAGCGGAAGTGAGCTTATCATTCAACAATTGGACGTTCTTTTCACAAGATTTCGACCATTCGAACTTGGACTTCTTTTGAGTTAACGCCGTTAATGGAGATGCATAAGATGAAAATCCCTCAACAAACCTCCGGTAGTGATCGGCCAAACCCAAAAAGCTTCAGATGTCGGAAGGATTCAAAGGTCTAGGCCAACTTTTGACCACATTTATTTCTTCAGATCAACTTCTATACCCTCATTAGAAACAATGTGACCAAGGAAACCAACCGATCTTAGCCAAAACTCGCACTTGCTAAACTTAGCATAGAGTTGGTGATCTTTGAGGGTTTGCAATACTATCCTCAAGTGATTCATGTGATCATCCTCACTTTTAGAGTATATCAAGATGTCATCAATAAAGACAATAACAAATGAGTCTAGAATATTTCTAAACACACGATTTATAAGGTCCACGAAAGTCGTCGGGGCATTTGTAAGACCAAAGGACATCACTAAGAACTCAAAATGACCATATCTTGTTCGGAAGGCTATTTTCGCAACATGAAAAGATGAAGGAAGCGGGACTTCATGTTAGCCTCAGCCTCCTATGTTGCTCCCTCAACTAGGTGGTTTCTCCATAAGACTTTTACGGTGGCAACCTCTTTATTGCTCAACTTTTTAACTTGACGATCTAGGATTTCGACCGAAACCTCTTCATAAAAAAGGTTCGCATTCACCCCTAAACCTTCTAGAGGGAGAATGGACACAGGGTCACCTATTCACTTCTTTATCATAGAAATATGGAACACCGGGTGAACCGGGGCCAATTCGATAGGCAATTACAACTCATAAGCGTCCTTTCCGACATGCTCACATATCTCATAAGGCCCAACATACCGGGGGCTAAGCTTCCCCTTCTTACCAAACATCATCACCCCTTTCATGGCTGAGATTCCTAAGTAGACCTAATCACCTACTTCAAATTTAAGACCTCTCTTTTTATTATCGGCATAAGACTTTTGCCGACTATGAGACGTTTTCAACCTATCCCTTATAAGTCTAACTTTTTTCGTAGCCTCGTAGACAACCTCGAGACCAAGAAGAAAAAATTCACCTACTTCAAACTACCCTATCAAAGATCGACACCTTCTACCATAAAGTGTTTCAAAGGGTGCCAAAGCAATACTCGAGTGGTAGCTATTGTTGTAGGAAAATTCTATTAAAGGTAGGTGGTCATCCCAATTACCTTTGAAGTCAATGACACACGCTCCCAACATGCCCTCTAGGGTTCGGATAATGTGTTCCGCTTGATCATCCGTTTGAGGGTGAAATGCGGTACTAAGTTTCACTTGAATACCAAGCCCACTTTAGAATGACCTCCAAAAATGTAAAGTAAATTGGGCAACTCTACCCAAAATAATCAAAAATGGGGCCCCGTGCAAATTTCACAATCTCCTTCATTTACAACTTAGCATAATTTTTCGTCGAATAAGAAACATTAACGGGAAGAAAATGGGCTGATTTAGTCATTCTATCCACAATGACCCAAATGGAATCATGTTGCCTACGGGTTCGAGGGAAACCTACCACGAAGTCCATTTTGACCTCTTCCCACTTCCAAGTGTGGGTATCAATATCTTGAGTTAGACCTCCCGGTCCTTGGTGCTCGGCTTTGACTTGTGGGCAATTTGAGCACCTAGCCACAAAATCTGCTTTGTCTCTTTTCATTCAGTTCCACCAATAAATCTCACGTAAATCGCGATACATTTTGGTGGCTACCGGATGGATGGATGGAGTATCGGGACCCAATCACTTACTTCAAATTCAAGACCTCTCTTTCTATTATCGGCATAAGACTTTGCCGAGTATGAGCCGTTTTCAACCTATCCCTTATGAGTCAAACTTTTTCCGTAGCCTCATAGACTACCTGGGGACCAAGAAGAGCAAATTCACCTACTTCAAACCACCCAACTGGAGATCGACACCTTCTACCATAAAGTGCTTCAAAGGGAGCCATATTAATACTTGAGTGGTACCTATTATTGTAGGAAAATTCTATTAAATGTAGGTGGTCATCCCAATTACCTTTGAAGTCAATGACACACGCTATAGGGTTTGGATGGTGCGTTTCTCTTGACCTTCCGTTTGAGGGTGAAATAAGGTACTAAGTTTCACCTGAGTACCAAGCCCACTTTGGAAAGACCTCCAAAATGGGAAGTAATTGGGAACCTCTATCCGAAATAATCGACAATGGGGCCCCATGCAATTTCACAATTACCTTAATGTACAAATTCGCATAATCGTCCGCCGAATAAGAAACCTTGACTGGATAGAAATGGGTTGATTTATTTAATCTGTCCATAATGACCCAAATGGAATCATGTTGCCTATATGTTCGAGGCAAACCTACCACGAAGTCCATATTGACCTCTTCCCATTTCCAAGTGGGGGTTTTAATATCTTGAGTTAGACCTCCCAGTCCTTGGTGCTCGGCTTTGACTTGTTGGCAATTTGAGCACCTAGCCACAAAATCTGCTATGTCTCTTTTCATTCCGTTCTACCAATAAATATCACGTAAGTCGCGATACATTTTGGTGGCTCCCGGATAGATGGATGGAGTATCGGGACCCATGGGCCTCCTCTAAGATTGTCTATCTTTGGCCATCCACATCTGGCACACTTAATCTACCTTGGTGCCTAAGCACCTCATATTCTCCTTGAGAGAAAGTTTCTATTGCTTTGTTAAGAACCAACTCTTTTAGTTCCATCAAAATAGGATCAAGATATTGCTTAGACTTTACGTCCACAACAACCGATGACTCGAAATTATGACGGACCATGACACCTCCTTTTGAGGAATATTCAAGTCGGACACCCAACCGAGCTAGCCTATGTACATCACGGGCTAACTCCTTTTTCTCTTCTTCCACATGTGACACACTACCCATAGATATACGACTCAAAGCATCTGCAACCACATTTTCTTTTCCTGGGTGGTAAAGGATACTTATATCATAATCTTTTAAGAGTTCCAACCACCTTCTTTGTCGGAGATTCAATTCTTTTTGGCTAAAAACATATTGAAGACTCTTATGGTCGGTAAACACATCCACATGTACCCCATAGAGATAGTGTCTCCAAATCTTTAAAGCAAAGACTACTAACCGGCCAAACCCAAAAAGCTTTGGATGTCGGAAGGATTCAAAGGTCTAGGCCAACTTTTGACCGCACAGGTTTTCTTTGGATCAACTTCTATACCCGCACTAGAAACAATGTGACCAAGGAAACCAACTGACCTTAGCCAAAACTTGCACTTGCTAAACTTAGCATAGAGGTGGTGATCTTTGAGGGCTTGCAATACTATCCTCTAATGATTCATGTGATCATCCTCACTTTTAGAGTATATCAAGATGTCATCAATAAAGACAATAACAAATGGGTCTAGAAAATTTCTAAACACACGATTTATAAGGTCCACGAAAGCCGCCGGGGAATTTGTAAGACCAAAGGACATCACTAAGAACTCAAAATGACCATATCTTGTTCGGAAGGCTATTTTCGCAACATGAAAAGATGAAGGAAGCGGGACTTCATGTCAGCATCGGCCTCCCATGTTGCTCTCTCAACTAGGTGGTTTCTCCATAGGACTTTTACGGAGGCAACCTCTTTATTCCTCAACTTCTTAACTTGACGATCTACGATTTCGACCGGAACCTCTTCATAAGAAAGGTTCTCATTCACCCCTAAACTTTCTAGAGGGAATATGGACACCAGGTCACCTATACACTTCTTTAACATAAAACCATGGAACACCGGGTGAATCGGGGCCAATTCGATAGGCAATCTCAACTCAAAAGTGACCTTTCCGACAGGCTTCAAGATCTCATAAGGCCCAACAGACCGGGGGCTAAGCTTCTCATTCTTACCAAAACTCATCACCCCTTTCATGGGTAAGATTTTTAAGTAGACCCAATCACCTACTTCAAATTCAAGACCTCTCTTTCTATTATCGGCATAAAACTTTTGCCGACTATAAGCCGTTTTCAACCTATCCCTTATAAGTCGAACTTTTTCCGTAGCCTCATAGACTACCTCGGGACCGAGAAGAGCAAATCCACCTATTTCAAACCACCCAACCGGAAATTGACACCTTCTACCATAAAGTGCTTCAAAGGGTGACATACCAATACTTGAGTGGTAGCTATTGTTGTAGGAAAATTCTATTAAAGGTGGGTGGTCATCCCAATTACCTTTGAAGTCAATGACACACGCTCTCAACATGTCCTCTAGGGTTTGGATGGTGCATTCCACTTGACCATCCTTTTGAGGGTGAAATACGGTACTAAGTTTCACTTGAGTACCAAGCCCACTTTGGAATGACAAAAATGGAAAGTAAATTGGGCACTTCTATCTGAAATAATTGACAACGGTGCCCTATGTAAATTTCACAATCTCCTTAATGTACAACTTAGCATAATCTTCCGCCGAATAAGAAACCTTGACCGGAAGGAAATGGGCTGATTTAGTCAATATATCCACAATTACCCAAATGGAATCATGTTGCCTACAGGTTCGAGGCAAACTTACAACGAAGTCCATATTGACCTCTTCCCACTTACAAGTGGGGGTATCAATATCTTGAGTTAGACCTCCCAGTCCTTGGTGCTCAACTTTGACTTGTTGGCAATTTGAGAACCTAGTGACAAAATCTGCTATGTCTCTTTTCATTCCGTTCTACCAATAAATATCACGTAAGTCACGATACATTTTGGTGGCTCCCGGATGGATCGATGGAGTATCGGGACCCATGGGCCTCCTCTAAGATTGTCTCTCTTTGGCCATCCACATCCGGCACACTTAATCTACCTTGGTGCCTAAGCACCCCATATTCTCCTTGAGAGAAAGTTTCTATTGCTTTGTTGAGAACCGACTCTTTTAGTTCCATCAAAATAGGGTCAAGATGTTGATTAGACTTCACGTCAACAACAATCGATGATTGAGAATTATGACGGACCATGACACCTCCTTTTAAGGAATCTTCAAGTCGGACACCTAACCGGGCTAGCCTATGTACATCACGGGCTAACTCCCTTTTCTCTTATTCCATATGTGACACACTACCCATAGATATACGACTCAAAGCATCCGCAACCACATTTGCTGTTTTGGGGTGGTAAAGGACACTCATAGCATAATCTTTTAAGAGTTCCAACCACCTCCTTTGTCGGAGATTCAATTCTTTTTGGCTAAAAACATATTGAAGACTCTTGTGGTCGGTAAACACATCCACATGTACCCCATAGAGATAGTGTTTGCAAATCTTTAAAGCAAAGACTACGGCCGCAAGCTCAAGGTCATGAGTTGGATAATTCTTCTCATGCACCTTGAGTTGTCTCGAGGCATAAGCTATAACCTTACCATGCTACATGAGGACACAACCCAAACCCACTCGAAAAGCGTCCCAATATACTATAAACCCATCAGTGCCCTCCAGTAAGGTCAGAACCATAGCGGAGGTGAGCTTATCTTTCAACAATTGGAAGCTCTTTTCACATGATTCCGACCATTCGAACTTGGACTTCTTTTGAGTTAACGCCGTTAATGGAGATGCATAAGATGAAAATCCCTCAATAAACCTCCGGTAGTGACCGGCCAAACCCAAAAAGCTTCGGATGTCGGAAGGATTCAAAGGTCTAGGCCATCTTTTGACCGCATCTGTTTTCTTTGGATCTACTTCTATACCCTCACTAGAAACAATGTGACCAAGGAAAGCAACCGACCTTAGCCAAAACTCGCACTTGCTAAACTTAGCATAGAGTTGGTGATCTTTGAGGGCTTGCAATACTATCCTCAAATGATTCATATGATCATCCTCACATTTCGAGTATATCAAGATGTCATCAATAAAGACAATAACAAATGAGTCTAGAAAATTTCTAAACACACGATTCATAAGGTCTATGAAAGCCGCCGGGGCATTTGTAAGACCAAAGGACATCACTAAGAACTCAAAATGACCATATCTTGATCGGAAGGCTATTTTTAGAACATCAAAAGATGACAGTAGCGGGACTTCATGTCGGCCTCGGCCTCCCATGTTGCACCCTCAACTAGTTGGTTTCTCAATAGGACATTTATGGAGGCAACCTCTTTATTCCTCAACCTCTTAACTTGACGATCTAGAATTTCGACCGGAACCTCTTCATAAGAAAGGTTCTCATTCACCCCTAAACCTTCTAGAGGGAGAATGGACACCAGGACACCTATACACTTCTTTAACATAGAAAGGTTCTCATTCACCCCTAAACTAATTCGGCGCTTTTTTGTTGTTAGCAATGAAAATGGGGATGTGGTTGGAGCTAAAGGCATCAAATTATCTGAGTCTTCTAACATAGTTGCAGAAGCTATTGCCATCAGAGAGGGGTTGATATTCTATATTGACAGACAATTCACACCTCACATAATAAAGACAGATTCTCTAACTAAGATGAATATTCTAAATGCTATTTGGATTGGAGGTCGAATTCATAAATAGACTAAGGGAAAGAATGGTTGTAACGGTTCAACATGTCATGAGAAAAAGGAATACCCTGACAGATGTTTTTGATAACCTAATTTTTTATTTGCAAGTAACTTTCAACTGAACAACTTTCAACAAATCCTATCTAATGAGAAAAAGATCACTAATTTAGTTAAGAAGCACACACCAAATTTGAGAGTCAGGCAAGTTAACAGGTAATCAAGAGGAATAAGCTAATCTTATACAAGCATAAACAGAGCAAACAATCCATAGAGAATACAAAAGTCAAAGCATAGACAGTAAGAATTCTACACATTCATAAGCAGATAAGATACTATAAAGTCTAATGTCTATTACCTAAAGTTATTTCATGTTTGGTTGATTGGGATCATCGCACTTGGTGAGAGCTTGAGGTGTTCGTGGTGGTTCCACACTAAGACAAATAGACTTGCTTTGTAGTATTAACATTTGCTAATTAGCTTTTTCTTTTGTCTATGAGTGGCGATATGTATTTCGACAAAAAAATTTCATATTATTGTTATGTAATAGTCTCACTAAACACCCCGTCTAATTGTTTCCTTTTAGAGTGTGGTAATTAGCCTCTACGGAAGCTCATTCACTTGGAAGAATGATACTAGAGTAGTTATTTTCAATGTGTCATTATTAAGGGAGTACAAATCTAAAATATTACCTTTACTAAAAGGTGTCGCTGAAACTCAATCTATCAGAAGGTGAACCTAGTCCCCTTAACTCAATTTTTTGTTGGCCACAACCTTCTCCTAGCCGATTTTATTGCCTCTGTTCACTGAGAAGGCGGAACTTTAAATTGGCTTAACATCAAATGAATCTTCAACGCATCTCTAAAAAGGGGTAGACGAGCGAAGCAGACAAAGGGGCAGAGAGGTTTCTTGGAGTTTCCAAATTGGTTCACTTCATTTGCTTAGTTTTGTCCGATTTTTAGACTGTGTTGTGTCATCTTTAAGCTCAAGTTTTTCTCTTTTTATTTTCCTTTTTTATTTGCTTTTATTGTTGGTCTTATTTTTTTAGGAGGTTGATTTTGATTTTAATAAAATATGGCCACTAGCCATTTTGATTATTAATAATAATAATAACAATAATAATTAGTCAAACAATAAAATCAAAATTGTTAATTGTGAAGAATGTAGACCTTACGTATTTTGAATACATCATAATTTAAAATTCTCTACATTTGAATATATATTTGTGAAACTGATAGAGCTCTAAAAAGGGAAAATCTGCACAACTAAGCAAATATAAGTCATATATTATTCCTTGAAACCCTACTTTAAAACAATTGTCTACCAAAGCTACATTATTATTTTAATAGCAAATCTACACAGTTATACTCGATCCCGTATTTCACGCATATTTAGACATTGTATTCGATTATTTTTTTCCTCTCTCACATATACCATCCATATTCTCTCCCACACAATAACTCCACCAATTTAACACGATTTACTTTTAATTTCTTCAATTTCAAATAAGAGATTTTCCTTAAACGAGATACTAGTAACAATCTATCCCACAAAATAAATTAAAAATAAAATCTAATAACTTCTATTTACCCCCATTGGCTTCATTTTCTTCATATTTATTGGGTTTGTGGATTGAAGTATCAAAGTTAGTTTATTATTGAGGTGCATCAACTATGTCAATCATTCAAATTCTGATACGACATTTCGAGATCTGAAATGCAATGAACAATTACATAAATTATGTAATTGATGGTATCATGATACCTTTTTGATACATTACATAATGATATGTTTCATATACATGATGGATTGTGATACATTTATGATAGATAATGTATCATGAACCTTTTTGAAATATTACACAATGATGCATCTTTGATACATAATACTTTTACATTACATAATGATATATTTTCTATACACGATGTATCATGATATTCTTAATGATACATGATGTATCATGATACATAATGATACAATGGGTACATTAAAAAAATCACATACCTTTTTGATGTTTTATGTTCAGATGACTTCCCTTCAACAACAGGCTTGACATTGGAGGAAGACATACATAAAATATTTACCTAATATGAATAATCATAAAAACGTAAATTTAGGAAAATCTCTAATTTGAAATTGAAAAAATTAAAAGTAAATCATGCTAAATTGGTGGAGTTTTTGCGTGGGAGCGAAATACGAATAGTATAGATGAGAGGAAATAAACTAATCAGATATAATTTCTAATTATGCGTGAAATAGGAAATTAGGTATAATTAAGTTTCCTTAAATATATGTATGATGAAGACCAACGGGCCGAACTTCTCCGAGTAATATTTGGGCCCTGAGGAAACAATGGCCCATGCTACTAACTCAACTCACCTCGTTCGCTGTTTTCTCTTTCTTTTGGATTTAACACAGGAACGCCATAGCTAGCCTTTGTGTTTTCCTCAATCCCTAAAACCCTAACCACCCACCATTTTTTGTTTTCCAGTTGAAATAGTTCAGAATGGTTTGGTTTCAGTGTGAAGATTGTGGAGACAATCTGAAGAAACCCAAATTGGCAAACCACTTTCGAATTTGTTCTGCTTTTAAGGTGTCTTTTTTTTTCATACTCAGATTGATTCTGACTGCAATTACGAATTCAAGTTAACTTATTGTTTATTTTTTTTGTGTTTTCTTAAGCTATCTTGCATTGATTGTGGAGAGATTTTTAGTCGTCAAACTGTTGAAACTCACACCCAATGCATCTCTGAAGCGGTAATATTCTCTGCCTTTTTTATGTTCCAAAGTTAATTGTGCCATAACTTGTCCTACCCAAATTCTGATGCTTCAGCTTCTATGTCTGATCCGAGTGCTAATTTTTGTATCTGGAATATTTGCAAATGGTGTCGTGTTCCATAGGCCATACCTATCTTTCTAAATTAGTAGCTGAGTGCTAATCGACAAAATGATGGCCGTCATTCTCGCTCTAGTTGCAAATTCTTTGTAGAGTTAGTTACTAAATGTTTCATGTATAGTTTCATCTCATGTGTTTGAAATATGGCAGCCTATTTCCATTGATGAAATTATTTTCCAGTGTTTGGTTACCGAAAAAGTATTCTCTTTCTCAGTAATGAAATCATTTTCCAGTGTTTGGTTAAGGGAAAATAAGTTCCATTGAAAGGGGAAATATGACATGCCTGCAAATCATTTTCTGTTCCAAATATCACAACTCTTGTGTTTGGTATGATGCAAAAAGTTTTATACGGGGAATAATTTCCTAGAAAATGTTATCTTGGAAAACAAGTGGATTTTGGCTTAGTTTCTAGTGTTTGGTAAGTAAACAAGAAAATACTATCCTAAGAGCATTTATATGATATCTAGCAAAACACTATAGAGGCGGGAATGAGATGGGATGGGGAGTGGGGATTCGGAGGTGGATGGTCAAGGAAGTGGGGGTTGAGGGATTGGGTGAGTGGAGAGGAGACAATAAACTTGGAATGACACTTATGCAACTTGTTTTGATGTTTTCTCTACTTCCATTAATGAAGTCATTTCCTCATTTTTAAGGAACTTATTTTTCTAGAGAAAATGTTTGGACAAAACATAGGAAAAATGAAAGATGTTTTCATCCATACCAAACACACCTTCAGGTCTCATTTGTTTTCATTAAGATTAAGACTTATGAATTTGACTGTGAACATTAAATGTCTACATCAAAATGTGCATAATTTATTTATTTTTAAACATAAATATGTAATTAAAATAAAAAAGTTTAAATATTAAAAATATATAAATTTAATAAAATAAAATCATTATTTGAATTAAAAAAAATAAACATGTATGTTCTCTAATGATTGTGGGATAGTCTGTGGTGGTGATAGTGGTGATGATGATCGGTAGTGTAATGACTGCTATGAGAAAATCAAGAACCCATCAAATTTAGGCAACAAAAGTTGCTCTCTTAGTGAAATGATCAATTGACAAAAGCAAACCAATTACAATTGCAACACAATGGAAACTTGGAAGAAATAGGATGAAGTAAACATTAAATAATTATACATCAGTAGATTGGAGAAATCCTTCGTTGCTGTCGCTGCTGAAAAGATATCTCTAGGAATACTCAAAGCAAAAACCTTGTCACACAATTCAAACCCACCATTTATGTGGATGTCTCATATTTTAACCATTGATTTTTTTATCAAAGCATATTTTAAAAAAGAGGCTACTGGATTTTGTAACTTCAAGATCCAGAATTTAACATACTTGCTGATGGTAGAATGTCTACTCTCAACTCTCTCATTTCTCTCTATTTTCTCATAGAAATGTGTGTGCTTTATTTCCTATTTGTTTATATTTGTTTGGCTTAAGTTGTGGACATCTTGTTGGTCTTTTGAACTCCAATACGTAACTGAAAACTATCATCAAAAATATATAAAATAAAGATGGAGAATTAGATTCGATAATACCCAAATGCGATTTGATAATTTACTAGTTCAAGAGAAAATTATTAGATTGATTGATTGATTTATTGAAGTTGAAAGAGATGAGGAAGGACGGAGTTGCTTTGATAAAGGAAAAACGAAAACAGTGCGTGAGTTTGAGTGAGAGAGAAACAAGTGTGGTGTGTTTGTTCAAGTAGTGTTTTGATATATACAGATTTGTATTTTCTTCAGGAGAAATATGGTCCTAAAGGCCAAGGAAAAGCTTCAAATGGAGCTCCTGTCAAACCCAGCAGTGATGCAAAGCAAAAGCCTGATGTAGACATCAATGTTGGATTGTCAGACCGTCCACCTTGGTTTTGTAGGTCTGGTGAAGCTTTTTATCTTTGTCGTGCTGATTAAGCTTTTATAAGAATTGAAGAAAAAGGTTATGGATATTGCTTGACATGAAATGACACTTTTATTGAAACAGATCAGATCATCCTTGTCCCAGTTAAATGTTTTTATTGCACTGTTGCTGCAACGGGAATATTATTTGTAGCTCAATAGGTTGTCTGTCTTCTACCAATCTTGGTTTATAATCACCGACTCCAAGTCAAAATGGTCTTTTGCCTCTTATCCCCTCATCTATCTGAAACTTTGTAACTGCTTCTCTTTCCTACCTTATTATCTCTTCCTTTTTTCTTACTGGCTTGTATAGTTGTATTAGTGGATTGTGAGACTTGTTTCTTATGCTTCATTTGTTAATTTTCTTTTCTAATGTTTTTCTTCCTTCCCCTTTATCTGATACTTATAATTCATCCTTGTTTGACCTCAAATGTTGTATCTGCAGTTTGTGTAATACCAATGCAACTAGCAAGCAGACTCTACTTCTCCATGCTGAAGGTAAGAAACATAGAGCAAAGGCACGAGCTTTCCATGCTGCTAAGCAGACTGAACCAGCTGACGGTGGTGTGGAGGTCTCAAATGCTAACAATCAAAAGAGCGAGATTCCTGAGAACAAAGCAGGTGAGGAATTGAAGGAGCAAAACTCAAAAGAAGCAGAAAATGATAATTCTCACTTAAATAAGAAAAGGAAAGACAGGGAATCTGAAAATGGTGGTGCCAAACTATCTGCTGAATTAGATAATGGTGAAGTAATCCAGGTCGAAAAAGAACAGGAAACAAAACACAAGAAGAAAGCCAAAAATGAAACAGTGAAGCAAGATAAAGCTGTCGTGGACGGGTCTAACGGAAACGACAGCAAGAAGAAGATAAAGTGGAAGAAACTGATCACATCAGCTTTGAAATCTGTACGTGTTCTCCCCATTTCATCACTAATTTGCAACTTCTCTTTCATATACATCTTCATGAGCATTTCTTCCTCTTTATGTATCACGTCTTAGAGACTATTTTATGATTATATGTATTGTCTGGTATCTCTCTTACTCTCTTGTTGCATTTGGGACAGAATTCTGATGGAGTTCTGAAGTTGAAGAAGCTTAAAAAGATCGTTCTGAAGTCTGTGAATGAGTCTGGCATGGTGGAAGATGACACAATTGAGCATAAGGTCAGCTAAATCCCTATGAAACCGCATCAGTGTTTCTTTCTTTGAATCCTTTGGCTAAATGTGTACGGTGCTGATGTGATTCTTTGTTACTATTCCGTGCAGATAAATTCAAGTTCTAAATTCGTTGTTGATGGCAAATATGTACGATTGGCAACCAAAAGTTCCTGAAAATTCTTTCAATTCCGACGCCCTATAAGTTTTACAACCATTGTTTTAGGCAATCTATTGAGGCAAAAGGATACAATCTAGAGCCAAAGCTATAAAAACAAGCTTCATTCATACCATTAATCTCTACTTCAATTTGAAGGAGTCTGTTCTGAAATTTTGTTTGTGCTAGATTATAGATAATAGTTTTTGTAAGAAAATTGTCGTGGATCATTTTGTGATTTTATTTTGAGTTTGTTGGTTTATCAGCAAATTTGTGTGTTCACCTTTATGAAGAGCGTCAAGTTCTTATCATCATCATTCTCATATCTCAACATGTTTGATGAAGATTTTGGGAAATTAGAAGCGTTTATTTAAAAAAAAAACTATTTTCTGCTGCAGAAGAGCAACTTGGAAGGAAAATTTTACCTTAGAAACCTAAACGTTCAGAATTTCAGGACAAAAATACCTTCACCAAAACTTTGTTTGATCCCAACCTTAGTTTTCTGATTTTTTTTTTTCACATTTTAATGAAATGAGATCACTAATGGACATCCCAGAAGGTAATATCTTGGACCAGCCCATATGGACTGGCAAACACTGATGGTTCTTTTACTTATATGTATGTCTGCTTGGCAAATTATAAAACAAAGTAAGAACTTTACTCTCTCAGCAAATAAAATTTGGCACAAAGGCAATAGACTGCCCATTGATGATATAGTCAGGAAATTTGAGGCCCCAGAGGATGATGGAGCTTAGTAGCTTGGAAACTCTATGGAGGACAAAATCTGTTAAGATGGTGGCTCTCTAAGCCAAAAAATGAACTCCAATATCTATTCTGTCCCTCAAGTGGTTATATGTTGGGAAATTTGAAAAAGATGTGCAGCTTTTAGTGGCACATTTCGGTCCTCTTCCCCATTACATAGAAAGTAAGCCACCGATCTAGGTATCGTTACTGCCTAGACCTGTAATCGCAACAACCCACTTGCAAGATCGTCGCTATCTATAAATGGAGGTGATTTTTTGTCAGGAAATTGTTATTTCAAGATTCAACAGATGACATACACCCCTGTTAATACACAAATTTCCTCCCTCCCTTTCTTCATTGACTGGAAACAACTTCACTTTACAGCAGAAAGATGTAAAAACCTAATGGATGGAAGACTGAAGCAAGGGTTCTCTCTTTCTGTTCTAAAAGGAGAGTCTGTTTAACTTGTCGTACACATAAATCTTATAGTATTATTACAGCACTTTTAACATGGAAAAACATCCATACAAACGAGGAATTTCAATAATAAATCTGGATAAAACACTTAAGGAGGTAGAGATTTTCATGTGTATAGTTCTGTATAAGATTTTTCTTTTTTCTTCGTAAGAACATTTACAATTGGAGAGTTTGAACCCGAAAATGGCTTTTGACTTGACTACAGAACAAGTAACAACATTGATCATAATAGCTATGGCTAGTATGAAACTTTGCATCGCAGAAGCTACAAGAAGAGAGTTGCTGCTATAATAAGCAAGACAACAGAACACACCGTTGCCTGCATAAGAGAGTAAATTCTAAACTCTGTTAGGACTGTTTAACGCTTTAACACGGTATCAAGAGAAGCAAAAGATATTGAAGGGTCACTGAAAAGAAGAAAGGTAGAGAAATGCAATCTCAAGCATTTACTTTTTCCATCTTTTGATTGATCCATTATTTTGTTAAAAGCTTAGCAAGGGGGAAATGAAATGAATCAACTTACAGCAATAGCAGATGCAGCAAGCCCGGCACGTTCTCGAGGATCCTTACGGTAGTAGTTTCCAAAATAAAGTATCGTGGCATAATACCACATCAACGGGCATAGAAATCCCAGTAGAAATCTAGTAATAATAATAAACAATCAGATTTTCCAGAGAGAGAGAGAGAGAGTAACTGAGACTTATAATAGCACTTACGAAAACCATCCGACTCCGCAACCAAAGCAAGGAAGAGGTTTATCATAGAACCCTGTTTGAAGGTCCTCTACATCTCTAATCAAGGTATACTTTCCCTTCTCACGGTCTTCTGCATCACCTGCTTGCCCTATAATCATGGTATATCCAACTCAGAACTTTGGTTTGCCTCAGTTATTTAAATATTTTGTGTCTCAGTGTGGACAGATGATTGGTAGATAGAAAAAGGTTGAGTCAAATTCAGAAGAACTTCTACAACAATACATGTCTTCACATTTACAATAGATACCAGGGAACTGAACATAAAGTTAGAAAAGATCCTTAACCCCAACAGCCCAAACAAAAGGAAAAGAAAACCTATGAACAATGCTAATGGGGAGAGAGGGAGAGAGACCAGAAAACTTAAATAGGTAAAAACAGGTATCAGAATAGTTTTCTTATGAAACATGTATCAAAATATTTTATCCTCACTCTATGAAAGAGCCATAATAAGGCCTCAAAGAAGAAACTGAATGAAAGTAAAACTTGTGACATGAAAAGATAAAGATATATTTCAATGTACTTCAATCCTAGAGCAATTCTGCGTGTTTTGCTGAGGAGTGTGAGAAAACAACATTGATAGCTTTTTGTTTTTCTGATTTCAGAAGCTACAATAGATAAGACAAAGGTAGGGAACATCCATAGATAGAAATTTATGAAGAAAATGATTCTAACAGCATTCTACTTCTTTTCCTGATCTATATGGGCCACACATAATAGAAATGAGCATTTCAATCTGCGAGCATTTCTTGGATGCAGGCACAAATACAAGTTATTGTCATGGGAATAGGGTTTATCTTCCTAGGATAATCTAAAAGCATAACGGAAAAACATATGTCCACCACCCTTCGGGGTGGCCCAGTGGTTTGGGCTTGGGACTTCCATGTTGGAGGTCTCAAGTTCGAAAAAAGCAAGGGTTTGCCTTCTGGGTCGAGCTCGCCGCACCGGGCTTGCCTAGTGTGGGTTACCTCTCCTATGTGGTTTGCGAGCTATTGCATAGGAGTGGGGGTTTTACCCTGTGTGCACCCTTTGTTTCCCTTGCCATAAAAAAAAAACATATGTCCACCGAGAGCTGTCCAGGTTGTGATCAGAATATAGAAGGCCAAAATAGTTATGGTATCCCAAAAAATAAAGAAAATGGCTAGTTTTGGATCACAACAAAGTTGACCGATCAGTTGGAAGGGGCACTCCAAAGGATTAGGGGGAAAAGTGGGTGAACTCCCAACAACTTACTTGGGCATGCCTTTAGGAGCTCAGAGCAAATCAAAGGACATATGGAGTGGTGTGATAGAGAAAAGTGAAAAAAAGTTGGCAAGCTGGAAAAGTCAGTACCTATCCTCAGGTGGCAGACTCACTTTGGTGAATAGTGTGTTGGATTCTCTCCCTTCATATATGATGTCTGTCTTCCCTGCTCCAGCTAGTGTGACTGAATGATTAGATGCAATCAGGAGGAACTTTTTATGGAAGGGAAGTGAAGACAAGAAGAAATATCACCTAGTGAAGTGGGAGGAGCTGATCCAAAGCAAGAGAGGTGGGGGTTTAAGTATCAGAGAACTGAACACACACAACAAGAGTTTGATGATGAAGTGGTTATGGAAGTTTGCATCCCCAGAAGAAGCTCTATGGAAAGAGGTGATCAGATCAAAATATGGCATGCAGGATAGATGGATGACAGAGGAGGTGACAACTCCTTATAATTGTAGTGTATGGAGATCCATCAGGAACCTATGGCAACTAGTTTCTACAAGAACAAGTTGCAAGGTTGGTAATGGAGAGAAGATGGCTTTCTGGAAGGATATATGGTGTGGGCAGTGGCCTCTGATGCAGACTTTTCCTGAGCTATACAACTTAAGCCAAGCTCAGGATGCTACTGTGGCTGAACTATGGACAGGACAAGGGTGGAACCTTCATCTTAGAAGGAACTTAAATGATTGGGAGATGACCTTTGTAGCAGCTTTTCTGAACACAGTCCCTCAAAACCTTAATCTTACAGAAGAAAGAGACAGTTTGGTGTGGAAGGTGGACAGCAAAGGTATTTTTACTGTCAAGTCAGCTTACAAAGACTTGACAGGAACAAATACTCAGGAGATAGGATGGCCATGGAGAATGATCTGGAAGACCAAAGTGCCTCATAAGGTAAACTACTTTACGTGGGTACTGGCAAAGGAAGCAGTCCTCACTCAAGAAAACCTTAACAAGAGGAAAATCAACCTATGCTCTAGATGATATCTATGCGAAGAACAAATAGAGACAGTCAACCATCTCTTTCTACATTGTGTATGGACAGACCAGCTGTGGCAAATGTTCATCCACAAGAGAAAGATCAGGTGGGTGAAACCTGGGAGAATCAAAGAGGTGCTAAGAAGTTGGATCAGTGATGGTAATGCGGGAAAGGATGAGAGATGGAAGATGGCTCCTGCATGTATTTGGTGGACCATATGGAAAGAGAGAAATCAGAGAAGTTTTGAAGGCAAAAAGAGCAACATACAGAAGATCAAGACAGATTGCTTAGGCCTTTACTATTTTTGGTGTAAACAAGTAGTTATAGACAGCACAGAGGATGTTTTTAATGCAATTGACTGGCTGTAATTAGATACATTAGGACGTTGTAAAGTGACAACTTTTGTGAAGGGGGACTACACTTGTTGTAGTACACCTGTTGAATATATAGAAGTAAATTTACCATTCTCAAAAAAAGGGGCACTCCAAAGGACTTTTTCAGTTGGAAATTGCTACATTGTGATGCAATCTGACACCAACAGGGTTATTTGGCCTTGGAAAAAGATTTGGTTCAATAGTACTCCTTTGAAGGTCTCTTGCCTTTCTTGGAATTTGGCTAGGGATGCTTGACTCACTTAAATAAACAATCAAAAGAGGGGATTTCAACTTTGCAGCAAATGCCCATTGTGTGAAGAACGACCTAAAGAAGTCGGTCACCTTTTTTTGTACTGCCGGGTCACAAGTCAATTATGGGGCATGTCTTCGACAATACTTGGCATGTGTTGGACCATGCCTAGCTCCATTACAGAGCTTCCACAGTGCTGGAACAGAAGGGCATATGCAAGAATTCTCAAAAGACTGGAACATTATACTTCAGGTCATGGTAGTTGGTGAATGGTCTGGCTTGAAAGAAATAGCAGAATATTCTAAGGCAATAGGAGAAACATTAACCGCCTCAAAAATGGATTTATTTGCTTGCTTTTTGGTGCAGACTGGTCATTGTACGAGATGTTCATGCAATGCTACACACAGTAGAGAATTTGCACGGCTTGTAATTACGCCTGATGCACTGGCTTAGTTCAAGCTTTTATAAAATTTCTTATAACTTATAAATTTAAGAAAAGACTACCTTTCGACACTGAATAATATCGAGCTGATGGCCTCAAAAGGTCAAGATGTTTTTCAGAGGCTGATTTCACGAGTTCAACAGTATTTCTGCCCTCTCCAGCTTCAAGAGTAGCCCCTGTTAAACCCAGATGTCCAATTAATCATGGCTACAAAAATTCCTTCATCTAAAATTCAGTACGAGTATTAAATCCTCCAATTGCAAATGAAGGGTAAACACAATTTTTCCTGAAAAAATATGCATATTCTAAACCAAGTAATATACATATCCTAGAAGAGTTCATTATGTAAAACTTCAAACAACTGTACAAAGTGACACTCATTCATAAGCATTTCATCATGCAGTAACAACTTTTTGACTAACTTGAACTCAACATTTAAAGATAACTACAAGAAATCTAATGGAATAAGACATAAAGTAGAAATTTATCACGGGCTACATGAAGAATGCATCACCAACAAACAAATATATACAATGATCAATGTAATCACAGAAAACTCTGTCGGAAATCTGAAAAATGAGATCGCAAATTAGGTTAGGTAGACTAAACGCTTACCTTTGTCCATGTGTAGTTCTTAGCTGATGGCTTCTACCTTCCAAGTATTTTGAGTTATCCCCTCTGCTTGACCTTCAGATAACCTACTTTGCATGATCAAATAAAGGACTTCAACCTTACTAATTTACCATGTGTAAGCAATAACTCATTGAGTAATGCCGGCAAAGTTGGAAAACGAATGAGCCACTAATTTTTCCAATTGATTAAGGAAGAATAGATTATATCTAGCATTGTTAAGCATAATTGTGTCAATACCATTGAAAGCATGGCGGATCTAGTGGGTAGTGAGGGGGTTCGGCAAAAAATTACATGGTATATCTAAGGTATTTTTTTAAAATTTCATGTATATATATAAATTTTAAGCCTGCTAAGCAAAAGATTAGAGGTTGGCTAGTGGTTTAGAGACCAAAATTCTCTTGAGGTTCTAAATTCATTCTCAAGTAGTATATTTTTATTTTTCAAACCCCATTAGTGAAAGTTTAAGTCGTGGATCCGCCACTGATTGAAAGGTCAATTTTTCATCTAGCAACCACTTCATCATAGTTAAACATGTAACTAAACAACAATATGATGATAACCCTCCTATGTTTACAAATCATGACATAAAGATGAAAAAGTAATTTCTGAACCAGAAAATGAAGAATTCACATGCCTTGACTGGTGGTTTATCTCACTACTTTCTAAAGCTTGAACACATCTATAATCTATTTCAAGTATGTTTAGCCCACAATTTCATATCAGTTTTAAGTAAAACAAAAAATATTTAAACAGTCCAATAAAAGCTTTGTTTACTCAAAATGGACAAAGAAGTTGAATTTAGCAGATGAGGATTAATGGCTAAATTTTCATAGATATATTTTAATAAAACAGATTAAACAAAGCTAAAAAATTAACAAATATCAACTACCTACCGTCCACCAGAAGAAACAGAAGAATTAGCCCAACATAAGAGAAATTCCGATCGGAGAAAGGAAGAAAGAAATAAAGATCCAAAACAATTACTACTAGAAAATTCAACACAAGAAAACCGACAGCCACAGCTGAAAACTATAACAAATTTTCCATTTCTTGATTAGTACCCACTTATATCAATTTATATACTAATCCAGAGAAGAAAAAACAAGAATCTGATTTGTAAAAAAGAGAAAAAAAAACAAAAATATTTGAGAAAAACTTACAGTTCAATTGCTTCTGCTTAAGCTTGAGATTTTAGAATTTTCAAGTCTTTCTCCAAACAAGAAAGTAAGCGGTAGAGCAAGACAAAAGAGTAGTGTGTTTGGTTTATCATTAAAATGACTCACTCTCTTCCTATTCATATTGATTGTGACATACTTAAAAAATAAGAGAAAACTCTGTTTTATTTCGTTTCAATTTATGACATATTATTAGGAAAAAATTACTTGGATGATATCTTTTAATAAATAATTATTGATCTTAGCGATATTTTTTATTTATTATCATTTTTACTAATATTATGTTAAATCTGCAATATGTATGAAAAGAGAATTATGTATGTAATATATATGTATTATAATTATTTTTAAAATATATTATGCTTGTTTGGTAAGAAATTGACACATTGTATTATAAGTGTATTAAATTATGTGATAAATGTAATATTCATCGATAAAACTTGTAGTATATGTGAATAATAAATTATTCTTTGTAATATGTATTAAAATTATATTATTAATGTATTAAAGTGATCAAATGAAAAAAAAATGTTCTTGCTATAAATGGTAAATATTTTTTTAATGTTGTATATCTATGTAAGTTTCCCTATTAATTAATCTAATAGACAATAGTATTAAAAAGAAACTAAAAACTATTCTTTGTTGTAAAACTTAAGGACAAAAGAACAATATAAAGAGGAAGAGAAGAAGACTATAAGACAAGAGGAACAATATAAACTAACATTTTTTCTTTCAAGTGTATCCAACATTATTCTCAACACCACTATTTATAGGATTACATTGAGGAATACCAAAAGGTGTCATAAACATTTCATTAAACCTTGAGAATTACTACCCATTAAGGAGGAAATAAACCTAGGAGTTATGGTCATCCAATTAACCATATTATCAACAACATTACTACCAATAAAGGATGAAATTAACCTAGGAGTTATGGTCATCCATTTAACCACCAAAATGATTTACAACACTCCCCCTTGGATGACCATTGATAGATAATATGCATCGTTAAAACCTTACTAAGAAAAAAAACCCTGTGGAAAAAAAAAATCTTAGTGAAGGACAAAAGAGTACACATATCTTGTAATACGCTTTGTTTGCTGCCTCGTTAAAAACCTTGCCAGGAAAACCCATTGGGATAAAACCTAGGTCCAGGGAAAAAGAGTGCAGTGTGTAGTTTACTCCCCCTGTTGCGAACATCATTTAATTTCTTGGAGACGACGCATTCCAATCTTGAATACCAACTTTTCAAATGTTGAGGTTGGTAATGCTTTAGTGAAAAGATCCGCTAAATTATCAACTGAGCGAATTTGTTGAACATTTATTTCATCTTTTTTCTCAAGATCATGAGTTAAAAAGAATTTTGGTGAAATGTGTTTTGTTCTATCTCCTTTAATATATCCTCCCTTTAGTTGAGCTATACATGCAACATTGTCTTCGTATAATGTAGTTGGAATATCTTTTTCCATAGAAAAACCACACATTTCTTGAATATGTTGAGTCATTGATCTCCACCAAACACATTCCCGACTCACTTCATGGATGACTATTATTTCGGCATGATTTGAAGAAGTAGCAGCTAATGTTTGCTTCATTGAACGCCAAGATATAGCTGTGCCTCCATATGTAAATAAATAGCCTGTCTGAGATCGAGCTTTATGTGGATCAGACAAATATCCAGCATCTGCATAACCAATCATTTCTGACTTGGATTTATTAGAATAAAATTAATCTCATATCAATGGTTCCCTGAAGATATCTTAATATATGTTTGACTCCATTCCAATGTCTCTTTGTTGGAGACGAGTTGAATCTTGCCAATAAACTTACTACAAAACAGATATTTGGTCGAGTATTATTAGCAAGATACATAAGCGCACCAATGGCACTAAGATATGGAGTTTCATTGCCAAGAAGCTCTTCATCATTTTCTTGAGGTCGAAATGGATCTTTATGTATGTCAAGCGATATCACAACCATCGGGTACTCAATGGATGTGATTTATCCATGTAAAATCGCTTTAAAACCTTTTCTATGTATGTTGACTGATGAACAAATATTCTATTTTTCAAATGCTCAATTTGTAGGCCAAGACAAAATTTTGTCTTACCAAGATCTTTCATTTCAAATTCTTTCATTAAATACTCAACGGCTTTTGAAAGCTCTTTACGAGTGCCAATGATATTTAAATCATCAACATATACAACTATTATAACAAAATCAGATCCAGACCTTTTTATAAAAACACAAGGACAAATAGAGTCATTTCTGTGCCCGTCCTTAGCAAAAATTGGCTAAGACGATTGTACCACATTCGTCCTGATTGTTTCAATCCATATAAGGATTTTTGAAGCCTTATCGAACAATTTTCTTGTGAATTTTTATATGCGTCAGGCACATTGTATGCTTCAGGAACTTTCATGAAAATATCGTGGTCCAATGAGCCATATAAATAGGTTGTGACAACATCCATTAGACGCATTTCAAGTTTTTCATGAACTGCCAGATTTATTAGATACTGAAGGTAATTGCATCCACCACTGGAGAATATGTCTCCACATAATCAATGTCAGGCCTTTGCGAAAAATCTTGTGCCACAAGTCGTGCTATATATCTGACAACTTCACCTTTTTCATTTCATTTTCGCACAAAAACCCATTTGTACCCCACTGGCTTGACACCTTCAGGTGTTTGGACTATTGGTCCAAAAACTTCACGTTTTTCAAGTGAAGTCAATTCCGCTTGAATTGCTTCCTTCCATTTTGGCCAATCATTTCTCTGTCTATATTCATTGACAGATTTTGGTTCAAAATCCTCACCATGTTGCATTATTTCAACAGCAACATTATAAGCAAAAATATTGTCCACCACAATACTACTTCGATTCCACATTTTTCTCGTCGAGACATAACTTATTGAGATTTCTTCATTCTCATTATTTTCAGTTATTTGGACCTTCTTTGTGGTCTTATCATTTGTTATGTCTCAGGGCTCTTCTTAAGCAATTTCCTCTATGGTACGATCTTCATGATCATTTGTTCCTTTTCTTTTTCGAGGATTTTTATCTTTTGAACCAATTGGCCTACCACGTTTTAAACATGATTTAGACTCATTTGCTTTAACAATTTGTCCTATCGGGATATCAACTCGAACTGGAGCATTTGCAGCTGGAATATAAGATTTAATAATCCTTGGAAGGTTAGTAAATGCATCTGGCAATTGATTTGCAACATTTTGCAAATAAATCATCTTTTTAACCTCTTGCTCACATTGATTTGTTCGAGGATCCAAATGAGATAGAGATAATGAATTCCAATCTATCTTTTTTTTCCAACTGTTTATGTTCTCCCCCTAATGTTGGGTATGCTGATTCATCAAAATGACAATCAGCAAACCTTGCCGTAAATATATCTCCTGTCATAGGTTCCAAATATTTGATAATAGAAGGAGATTCATACCCAACATACACTCCCAACCTTCTTTGGGGACCCATCTTTGTGCGTAGCGGTGGGGCAATTGGAACGTATACCGCGCACCCAAAAATTTTAAGATCGGAAATATTTGGCTCATGACCAAAAACCAACTGTAATGGAGAGAATTCATGATAACTAGTTGGTCTTATGCGCACCAATGCTGCTACATGCAAAATAGCATGTCCCCATATTGAAACAGGCAACTTTGTCCTCATTAACAATGGTCTAGCTATCAATTGGAGACGCTTAATCAAAGATTCCGCTAGACCATTTTGAGTGTGAACATGAGCAACTGGATGTTCAATTGTTATTCCAGTGGACAAACAATAATCATTAAAGGCCTACGATGTAAACTCACCAGGATTATCAAGAAGAATTGTCTTTATTGCATAATCTGGAAATCGTGCTCTTAATCTTATTATTTGAGCCAACAACCTCGCAAAAGCCATATTGCGAGTTGATAATAAGCACACATGTGACCATCTTGTAGATGCATCTATCAAGACCATATAATATTTAAATGGCCTACATGGAGGGTGAATTGGCCCACATATCACCATGTATACGTTCCAAAAATACAGGGGATTCAATCCCAACCTTAGCTGCTGATGGTTTAATAACCAATTTTCCTTGAGAACAAGCAGCACAAGAGAATTTCTTTGAATGAAGAATTTTCTGATTCTTCAAAGTATGCCCATGTGAATTCTCAATAATTTTGCGCATCATATTATAACCGGGATGGCCCAACCGGTCATGCCAAATGATAAAATCATTAGAATTAGTAAGCCCTTTGTTTACTATGGCATGTGATTCAACCATACTAATACTTGTATGGTACAATCCAGAAGAAAATGCGAGTAATTTTTCTTGCACATAGTTTTGCCCCAATTTTATTGTAGTAATATAAAGGTATTCAACATTTCCTTCATTGGCAGTCTCAACATGATAGCCATTTTGGCGAATAACCTTGAAACTTAATAAGTTTCTTTGAGACTTACTACAGTACAATGCATTTTCAATAGTTAATATTGTTCCCCCAGGTAGTAGTAAGGCTGCTCTTTCAGAGCCCTCAATTAATTTTGCACTACCAGATATTGTATTAACATAAGCCTTTTTCACAATCAAAGTAGAGAAATATTTCTTTTCTCTTGAAATAGTGTGAGTTGTAGCACTATCAAGAAGACACATATCTCCATTACTCATCTTGAACCAATTGAAGATTGGGGAATTTTATTTATCTTCATAAAATAAAAGTACATCATAAGAAATATGAAAAATCAACAACTTTGCAAGAAAATAAAAGTACTTTTTTTCTGAATATAAAAACAACATAAGGAAAAACATAACAATAAAAAAACACATAAATAAAACAATATAATTATTTTCCCCAATCAAATGATCAAACATTAATTTTGATCTCCAAAGAAGTCTTCAACTTCCAAATGAGTAATATCATCAAGGTCACCAAAATCATCATCTTTTAAAGCCAAATTTTCTTCAATATTGTCATCATATTTTTGTGAAGGCCCTGCCTCGGCATCATTTTTACACCCGAGCATTAGAAGAAGATGCACCATTTTTATTTCCTTTTCTTTTCAAGGAATCTTGGTAAAGCCTAACAAAATGCTGAGTTGCCCGGCATTCATTCTTCCAATGCCCTTTCATGCCACAACGATGGCAATTGCCTCTTGAAGGATTGCTTTGAGAACCCATATTGTTCTCCCTTTTATGGCGACCACCACGACGACGATTATTATATTGTCCTCTGCCATTGCCACGTCCACACACATTATTTTGGCCTTGATTTTTATTTTGTCTTCTTTCAGACTGGCCATGTGCTTCAACCTCATTTGCTTCCGATAACGGAGCAGTTCCCGTGGGACGGGCCTCATGATTTTTCAATAAAAGAGTATTGTGTTGCTCAGCCACAAGAAGGCATGAGATCAACTCAGAATACTTTTTGAATCCCCTTTCACGGTATTGCTGCTGTAATACCAAATTTGAGGCATGAAAAGTTGTGAGAGTCTTTTCCAACATGTCCTCATCTTTTATATCTTCCCCACATAATTTTAATTGGGAAGTAATTTTGTATACAGCAGAATTATATTCACATATAGTTTTAAAATCTTGTAACCGCAAGTGAATCCATTCATAATGAGCCCTTGGCAATACCGTTGCCTTAAGGTGGTCATACCTTTCCTTTAAACCAGTCCACAATTCAAGTGGATCTTTCACCGTAAGGTATTCAACCTTCAATCCTTCATCCAGATGATGACGAAGGAAAATCATTGCCTTTGCTTTGTTCTGACTCGACGTTGTATTACCGTTGGTAATAGTGGAACCAAGACCTTTAGCGTCAAGGAGAATTTCAGCGTCGAGTACCCATGACAAGTAATTATTTCCAGAAATGTCAGGTGTCACGAACTCAAGCTTTGATAAGTTCGACATGATAAAACAGAAGCTTAACTTGGAAAAATTGAAATGATATTAGAGTTTCGTGATGATAATGTGTTGTAAAACTTAAGGACAAAAGAACAATATAAAGAGGAAGAGAAGAAGACTATAAGACAAGAGGAACAATATAAACTAACATTCTTTCTTTCAAGTGTATCCAACATTATTCTCAACACCACTATTTATAGGATTACATTGAGGAATACCAAAAGGTGTCATAAACATTTCATTAAACCTTGAGAATTACTACCCATTAAGGAGGAAATAAACCTAGGAGTTATGTTCATCCAATTAATCATATTATCAACAACATTACTACCAATAAAGGATAAAATTAACCTAGGAGTTATGGTCATCCATTTAACCACCAAAATGATTTACAACATAAATTTGTAGTTTAATACACTCTTAACCATTTATATAGACTATAAATAAAAATAAATTGTTTTATTGAATATCCAAAAAATTTAATATAGGAGTAGGTGAGGGTAAGTTATGAATAATGAATAATGAATGATGATTATGATTGGTGGAGGGATAGCATATTCCATACGCCGACTCCTACGTCTGCGCCTTCCTTCCTCCCGCATTAAACTACTCCTACCACTTGTCCTTATCAACGGCTCCTTTCATTGCTATTTATGACGTAGGAATTAATTATTGAATCGAGGTATATGGTATCTTTATTCATTATTAATTGTCACATTCTGTTTTTGAAAGTTAATTTAATTAATTTTTAAAGTTAAATTAGATTATATTAATTTAATAATTTTAAAAAAAATTAAATATTTAAAAATTATACGAAAAATACTATAAATGACTATGTTTTTGCATATCATTGTGATTAAAAAATATATCATAAAATGTTAGTCAAACTTTTTATTGTTTGACTCTAAAAAAGGAAATCATGACAATTAAAAGTGAACGGAAGGAATATAAGGTATAATAATTTCAAAAATAAAATGTAGGATCATTTTATCATGTATTTGGTTGGACGTATTAGGCAGTCTTGAGATTATTTATCTCACTATTTATATCTTAGTGATGAGATAAGTTATCACATATGCAAGATGAAATAACTTATTCCAGAATAACTTATCTCGGGATAACTTGTTCCCAACCAGATGACCCCTAAGTATTGTTATAGAATATATTTATATATAATTTAATTTTTTTATTTTTTATTTTATATAAAATAGTATATAAATTATTTCATAACAATAATAACATATCTACTATAATTTCACTATGTGGGTTTGGGTAGGGTAGAGTGTACACAAGCATTGCCACTACCTCAAGGAGGTAGAGAAGTTATTTTCGAAAGACCATCAGCTCAAATGCATTAAAAATCACATGGAAAAATTAATTAGTGAAAAATATAATCAATAATACGAAAATCATATATATATATATATATATATATATATATATATAGTTCGGATACCACACCAGTACACTAATATTGATTGACTCGGATATCACGTTAATATACTAAGTTAGTGTGTGCTTTCCATGAGAAAAATGAATTTACTTTTTAATGATGAGATTGTTACATATTGGTCCATGGGTAACTGAATTTGTGTTTAAATGCTAGGATGGTTCTTGTGTAGACCAGATTTTCATGTTAAACACTGTAAATGATGTTTTAGGAATCTTTGATGGTCCGATTACTTGAACGGTGTGATGAACCAGCTATGACTTGTTGTGCTAAGGTTATTCATATTTATTATGCATATCAACTCAGGGTGCGGATTGAGAGTCTGAACTGTGTTATACTTGTGATTATAATTATATATTATTTAATTTATTTTGTTAAGTTGTGGTGACTAGGCCAGACTAATGACCAGGGGTCTGGTGCATAATTTAAATGTTAGGACTAGTTATGATTACTCAGTATTTAGAACATATCTGATAAGGAAAATTTGAGTCAATTTGATTTAGTAAAAGTCTCACATGTGATTTACTAAAATGGGTCAAGAACTAGGATGTTGGTATGAGAACTTGAGGGAGAGTAGTTATAAGTTGGTTAACATAGCTAGTAGTGGTCTTGTATTTGGAAAATCTCTATGTGATAGAAGGGTTAAGTTTTGATCTAATATGATGGTGGCAAAAAAGGTGGGTTTGGGAAGCCTTGGAGTGGCAAGAGGGTCGAATGTTTAAATATTAGAGTTGACAGCGAAACGAGGTAGGAAGTTGGGATCAAAATATACTAGTTTATGAGTATTATACTTGGGGTGATAAAAGCATGTGGATAAAAGACTTGGGGTGATGTAACCTTCATATTGCATGTTACCTTTTGAATGTCCACTTTATATTATGTGGTGGATTCGGATCGATCAATGATACCTACCTAGTACGTGTTGTTTGTATTAAAACTACTTTTTCTATGCCACTTGGTATAGTCTGGTAGCATGAATCAACGATGTTTCATAGGTGAAGACATCTTCGACAACTTCTTCTCCTCTTCCTTTATGGTGGGAGTTGTGTCTTATTTCCTTCATATGTTGTTTTCTTTTAGAAGCTCTTATTCTTGTTTAGATTAGTTCCTAGGAAGGGATTTAAGTAATTTTTTCAAGACAATGTGTTTCATCAAGTTTGGCAATTGATTTTGATAACTTATAAATGAGTTAATATATTGGAAAGTTATTTATTTCCACATTTCATATTTTAATTGGGTGTAAAGATTCTCGTATCTAGGTGTTAGAGTATGCGACTGCACGGTTTGATTTGGATCGTAACAATAAGATAAAGATGGAAGAATATTTATAGATAATTGAAAAATAAATTTAATTTTTAAAGCAAAGTTTAAAATATAAATGATTTTCATCCATTTTAAATTAATGTATAACTTTTCAGAATTTTCAATCCCGCCAATTTTTGCTCTCTTTGTTTCCATTCTTCATATATTTACAAGTCCACCATGTATTATCCTCAAAAATAAAAAGGAAAAAAATTGAATTGGTAAACTCTTCATTGTTTTGGTCCTGTATTTTATCCTTTGGAATACCTTAAAAGAAATTGTCACGTTTTCAATATAATATTATTTCTAATTTCTATATTTAACACATCACTTTCTATCCCATGTTAAAAAAGTAAAACGGCCCATTGTATGTTTAGTAGGAAGGAACATATTTTTTTCTAGAAAATGTTTTATTAAAATTAAGTGGTTTTTTAAAACTTAGTACTTTTTAGTAATTTTTTTATAAATAAGTAAAAAATATTATTCTCATAAGATTTATATATAATCTAGCAAAATATAATTTGAGGGGTAGGGAGTGAGGTGTTTGGGTGGAATAGTTAATGGGTAGAGATCAAGATGTTGGGTAGGTGGAGAGAAGACAATAAACTTTGAATATCACTTGTCAAATTAATTTTTCATACTTTTATTAAATAAATTATTTTCTTCATTTTTAAGGAATTATTTTTTCTAGAAAAAATATTTTCCAAAATAATTTGACCAATCAAACATAAAAAAATTAAAAAATATTCTTCCCTACCAAACACACTTATAATATTTCACGTCAACCTTTAATCATACTAACTTTTTCTTTTACTTGAAACTCACCCTCATCTTAAGGGTTTCTTTAGACTCAAAGAGACTTATCTTTCTTTTTTCTTTTCTCGTATTCAAGAAAGAGAAGTGGTTTAGCTTTGCCAGTTTACTTCTTTTATCCCAAAATACTTTATTGTTTATTTGTTTTCTTCTTCTTTTTGAGTTAGCATTAAGTAATGGTCACTTTTTTACTTTGAAAGTTTCTATATAATTTAATGAAGTACTAAAAGTTTTAGGGAAAATTGTATATAATAGCAAACTATTAATTCAAGTTAAATGTTATAAATATAGTTTGATTTAATTGTACCTCATAGCAAACTGTTGTTATTTCACCTCTCTCCTGGTGAATCTCGCTCGCCACTCTCGTTCTCTCCCTCGCCTCTCTCGTTTTTTTATACAAACGCAAGTGTATAAAGTGCGTTTGTATTTGTATAAAGCGAGAGAAAATTGTATATATACATATATTTTCGTTCCCCTCTCCCAGATCTCACTCGCCACTCTCCCATATCTCGCTCTCTCACTCGCCTCTCTCACTTTATACAAAAACGCAAATGTATAAAGTGCGTGAAAAATTGTATATATACATATATTTTCGTTCCCCTCTCTCCCCTCTCCTAGATCTCGCTCGCCACTCTCCCATATCTCGCTCTCTCACTCGCCTCTCTCACTTTATACAAAAAACGCAAATTATATAAAATGCGTTTGTGTTTGTATAAAGCGAGAGAAAATTGTATATATACATATATTTTCATTCCCCTCTCTCCCCTCTCCCAGATCTCGCTCGCCACTCTCCCAGATCTCACTCGCTCACTCGCCTCTCTCGCCTCTCTCACTTTATACAATTGACCTTTTTGTATATGTATACCAAAGTAGATTAGACAACTGCTTTCTTTTGTATATGTATCACGAAATATACATATTTATGTTTGCTATGAAGCGCAATTATGCAAACTTTGTTATAGCATACAAATATGAATTTTGTGTTTGCTATATGTGAAAGTTGTCAAAATAAAACTAGAAAAGATAGTTCAAGTTGAGAACATAAGTCTAATCATTCCGGATAACGTTTGCATCCTCTGTATTATCGCGGTTGCTGGCACAGAGTTAGCCGATGCTTATTCCCCACCAGATTTGAGAATAGGATGAAATTCCGGATCTAGTGGCTGGTGAATCACTGATCAAAGAGAAATTTTTTGAGAGATTCTTCATCGATCTTATCTTTCTGGAGTATATTTATGCACTTGCTCAGGATCATGATTTAAATAGAAATAGGTTGATTTTGTTGGAATATTCAGGTTATAACAATAAATTTAGTGAGTCCATAAAACTTTGAGCAACTTTCACATATAACAAACACAAAATTCATATTTGTATGTTATAACAAAGTTTACATAATTGCGCTCCATAGCAAACATAAATATATATATATATATATATATATATATATATATATCGCTATACATATACAAAAGAAAGCAGTTCTATAATATGTTTTGATATACATATACAAAAAGATCAATTGTATAAAGTGAGAGAGGCGAGTGAGCGAGCGAGATCTGGGAGAGTGGTGAGAGGGGAACGAAAATATATGTATATATACAATTTTCACGCATTTTATACATTTGCGTTTTTGTACAAAGTGAGAGAGGCGAGTGAGAGAGCGAGATCTGGGAGAGTGGCAAGTGAGATCTGGGAGAGGGGAGAGAAAATATATGTATATATACAATTTTCTCTTGCTTTATACAAACACAAACGCATTTTATACAATTTGCGTTTTTTGTATAAAGTGAGAGAGGCGAGTGAGAGAGCGAGATCTGGGAGAGTGGCGAGCGAGATCTGGGAGAGGGGAACGAAAATATATGTATATATACAATTTTCTCTCGCTTTATACAAACACAAACACACTTTATACACTTGTGTTTGTATAAAAAACGAGAGAGGTGAGGGAGAGAACGAGATTGGCGAGTGAGATTCACCAGGAGAGAGGTGAAATAACAACAGTTTGCTATGAGGTACAATTAAATCAAACTATATTTATAACATTCAATTTGAATTAATAGTTTGCTATTATATACAATTTTCCCTTTTATTTTACAGTAGAAAGAGCGAAATATTATCCACACAAATCGTACAAAATTCTTAACTATTCCCATGCCACATCATAATGTAAAAACAAATTGATATAGTGGGAACAGGATGTTCATGGTTCTGTTAAAAAATAGATTTAAATAAATAATAGAATCAAAATGATAAATTAATTTTTTTATTTGATTTGGATTTAAGTTTTACAAAAATCAATAATATTTGGTTTTGTTTGATTTTATAAAAACAAACCAAATAAAAAACTGAACTAAACTGATTAGTTATCATATACACAATATATATATATATATATATATATATATATATATTACTTTTTTAAATAGTTTCAAATACTTTGTATACTTTTTTCATAAAATTTTTATTTATCCGTAATAGGCTAATGAATTTTACACCTTAAGCTCGTTATTAAAAGAAAGTCATGAATCAAAGCTCATATATATATATATATATATTTATTTATTTATTTATTTATTCATTTTCTTATCAACTTATTCACTTGATTAAAACTTTTACATATTAAAAATTTTTCTCCATAATCGAACAAAATTATAGCCATAACAATAAAAGGTTCATTATGAATTATAAGTTCGAAAACGATAAAATATTCGATTCTATTTATAGGGGAAAAAAAGAAAGAAATATCATTATGTTTCTTAAAAATCGAACTAAATCGACAATAATTAATTCCAAATTATATTTAATTTGATTTGATTTTAATAATTAAAAATCCAACTAAATGGATTTAATTTTAATTTTAGTTTCATCCTGAATATCGACTCAACCCAAATTATGAACGAGCCTTAAGTTGGAGTATCTTTTATTGTTTAAATTGCTCTATAGGCTCTAAAAGATTGGATCTAATGCTAATTGATATTCGATATCAAGCATGACAATTTTACTTTATGTTTGTATGTGAATTGTGATTGATTGCATAGGTACTATTTAATATTTATACTAGGCAAACGAGTTATATTATACGTAAGAATTAATTGTCATTTAGATAAGTATCTTTCTTTATTATAAAAAATAGAAGACAAATTTAGAATATGAACAAAATCAAATATATTTTCCAATACGTTAGTATAACATCCCAATTAAAAGAAAGGGGAAATTACATGGTTAAGCAACATATACTAGTTAATTAGTCATTATAGCTATAGTTTTAGTTAATTATCACTCGCGACCAACATTCAATGATAGTTATGTGGGCAGAGGTTTTGAGTTTATATAATTCGCACGTTTGCATAATTCAGAATTTGTATAATATAATTTATATAACTTTTGTATAATATAATATAATTTTAGATAATATAATTTGTATAATTGTTTAAAGT
This sequence comes from Solanum stenotomum, assembly GCF_019186545.1. Classification (NCBI taxonomy): domain Eukaryota; kingdom Viridiplantae; phylum Streptophyta; class Magnoliopsida; order Solanales; family Solanaceae; genus Solanum; species Solanum stenotomum. The sequence goes on from NC_064290.1 coordinate 18,524,801, forward strand.
TCAGATGTCTGCGTTTGTAAATCCGTTATTTTGAATTTATATAAAAATAGCTTAATTATACAAACGTATTCGCGAATCATACAAAATCACCCACGAATTATACAAACTTGCGAATTATGCAAACGAGACAGTTTAAACTGTAGCTACAACCCGTAAATATGCAAAGTAAAGCTATGGAGCATAATTAAATTTATTATACTGACTATTTGAAAAAATTCCTCAAAGAAGAATCATGAGTTAGTTGATTTTTTGAGAACTCGACGTATAGACTTAGGTAGAGTTCGAAAATGATATGAATATTTGGAATTTTCTATTTTCTTGTCTAATTAATTTAAAGAGATGCCGACTTCCAGCAGCAAGTGCAAGTGTGCTACTGCTCTTTTTAGAATACGAAAAAGAGGTCGTTGTATCACTTTGAAATTTGTCTTTTTCAATAATAGTGTAAATTATCATCCTTAAATTTTTGGATTTTTTAAATATCAAGTCAAATTAATTATAATATATTCTTAAATTTATAAATAAAATAAAATCAATCAAAATCAGGTTTCTCACTTTTGATTTTTTTATTTTCTCAATTTTTTTCTTGTAGAGTCTTTATGCAAACATATAATTAATTTTTGCTTCAAATATTTATTTAATTCTAGAATAATACAACTATTTAAGGTGTTTCTTAAAAAAAATAAATGCGAGATGAGTGATAACATAAAGCATTCAAACAACAACAAAAAAAACTACATGTAAAATATGACAAATTAACAAGTCGTAATGAAAATGACATAATATAGTCACGACCCAACCCGCCATGAGAGGCACCCACACCACACCCCCGCTAGGAGAATCAAATCAAAAACTAATACAAAAACAACTACACAACTAAAAGGAATAGTTCTCGTTAAATTAAACAAGCCATCATCAATCTTAACAAAAACATGCAGAAGTACTCCCCCTAAACTTGAAAGTCGTGTACTAAAACATCTATATAGTCTAGAATATGGAGATGCAATCCCAAAATAAAAAATATAAGTCCAACAAATGAACTAGAGGGAAAAGACGAAACTATAGCAGCTTGGAAGAAGCAGCTCACCCTTGGATTCAGAAAGCATTGGACTCACAACTGAGGTTCTGCAGCGGCCACCGAAGTAGGGTCATGTACTCAACAAAGAATGAAAAAATGCAATATCAGCACACAAAATTCACAATGTACTGGTAGGATCATCGGTCAACTCCAATTATACGAAATATGAACAAGAAACCAAAGCTTAGTAAATAACACGATATGCAAATACAGTCACAACCAGGGGCGGACCTAGGTGGTTCCTTGAAAATAAGTGAGAAGCTTAGCTTAGTGGATAAGGGGTTCAAGAATTGTCTTTACATCGTGTGTTTGAATCCCACGCATAGCAAGTCTTTTTTATTTTTTATTTACCCTTTTTAATGCTATGGAATTGGGCTCAACTTTGGGCTTGAATCTTCTTTTCTTTTTTCATTATTTTTTCTGTCATTTTCTTTTTTCTAATTTGTCTTTGTTTAAATTTACTAGACACTTTTTTTTAGTTTTTTTATTGAGGATTCTTCTTATATCTATTATTCATTTTATTTCAACATAATTTTATGTACTAACTTGAATAAACTCTTTAAAAATGATGAATTATATTAAACTTGAAATTGATATATATATAAATTACATGTTATTGAATGAAGAAACTAAAATTCGTCAATATCCTTTTAATAATATCAATTTAATAGAATTCATCGAATTTCTTTTCTATTTTTTCAATTCAATTTTAGAGAGATGGAAACTAAATTTATCTGGTTAATCTGTCATTTCGTTTTTTACAAAGATGACTAACCTAGTAAATTTAACTACATGAACTAAAAAAATTGACGATGCCATTTATTTATCTTCTGAATATGCATTATAATATTAGTAGCTCTATACTTGCACACTTTTAGAGAATCTTGACGATTTTCCTAGTAACATGTGTTTGAATGGATCCTAATTTATTTATTTTTAAAGTGCAATAAAGTAAAATATTACAAAATAAAAGTACAAAAAACACAAGAAATTTTAAGAATGTTCAATGGAGCAAGGTAAAAATTAAGAAGAAATGCTTAATGCGGTATGATAAGATAAGTTAAATTTAGTAGGTTCAGGTAGATATTTTTCTTCCCCGTCTCACTTCTTTTTTCATCCTTTAATTTTCACATGTTTTAGAAATTAACTTATGCAATACAACAAATCCACTTATTTTTTTTGATCAACGTATCTTTGTTCTTATTATATTTGATTAGTTTGGTGTTTACTTTTATCAACCAATGAAATATCTATGGTTGCTTGTACAAAAGAGTGTGCCGGGGGTAACTACGCTCACCACACACTTACATTACCATCCGAGCTTCTTCTTTAAGCTTTGAATCCCCTGAACAAAATTCTTGGATCCGTAACTGGTCACAACCAGTAACATAAACATGACTCCCAGTCCTCATCCTGACTTAACCACCATAAAAAATATGTTCAAGAACCTTTCAATATTAAACCCGGTTCACTCATGGAACCAACACACAAAACAAACACATGTACCCGACATCATACCCAAGCCAAACGACATAAAACTTGTACCAGACATAGTATATCTCATACCAGACATGGTACCCGAGTCAACTAATATATCTACCAAGTGTAGTACTCGAGCCAACCAAGAGATATTTTATATCAAACGTAGTACCTGAGCCAACCAGAATCACTCATTACACAATCACAATCACAATAAATACAACCTGTAACGACCTGACCCTGTTGTTATGAGTAAGCCAATATAAAAAAATTAGGCCAAAATTTTTTTTGGGTAGTAACTTAAATTTTTTGGCTAGGCCAGCTTAGACAAAATTTGGGACAGGTGAGGTCTAGGGCCATCCAGGAATGGGTGAGGTGTGTTTTTGAGGTTTGGTTGATGCTTTCTTGTAGCCAAGGCATTAAGGAGTCCATAGAGAATTTTGAAATCTAATTTGGGGAAGTAGAACTCTTGAAGTCAATCTTGGCGTGAAAGATGTTTGTCAGGACGTCAAGAAAAGAGGTTGTGTTGTAAAAATGGTCTTTTGGACTTTTGAGCTTCTGAAGTTTCTTCGAGGCCACTATAGCGGAAGGCGTCCCACTATAGCAGTGCTCAGATCGCTATAGTGGGGTTAATTTTTGCTATAGCAGACTGGGCCGTTATAGCGGGGTGAAATGAGTTAATTGTAGAAATAGCCCCAAATTTCTTATTTTCTATACTTTGTGTTCTTGGATTTGGGATGAGTGATTTTGGGCAGTCTGCCCTTGTTTTTCCCATAGAATTCTTTGATAAAGATAAGCATTTGACTCCCCAACCTTGTGAATTGATTCTTAAGCCAAAGAATCTAGGTTATTGTCACTGGGGGAAGATTTTGACATGATGGAAAAAGCCCTTAGTTGGGAAGATGATTGATCTTGGGCATATTTATATGCCTAATTACTACAGATTACCTATTTTTTAACGTGAGTTTAAGGACATTCACTAATCTAACTAACATGTTTTACTTAGAATTGCGATGATTGCATACTAACATACATGATTAGCAATTTTGCAAGGTTCCTAAGGGAAGTGATCGATTCAAGGAAAGAAAAGGAATTGAAGACGACAAGTGACGCCAGGAGCAAAAGCTGGTGCGGCGCCCCATTATCACTGGCGAAGCAAGGGCACGACGCGCCAAGGCCCAGTTTACTAGGGCAGCATTTTGGCGCACTGGCAGCACTGCGCACCAGCCGGCCAGGCGCTATGCCCTACAACCTTGCGGACGTTTGAGCGAAATTTGATTTAAAAAGGACTCCTTGTTAAAATAGATTTAGGCTCTAGTTTTCCTAAGTTTTATAAATAGACTCCTAGGGCTAATTTGTAGAGGTTCGACATTATTTTGGTGTGCAAGAGCAAGTTTCATCATTTGTAATAGGTTTCGATCTTCTAACTCTTCTATTTTCCGAAAATTGCATGAACAATAGTATTTTGTGGTTTTCTAATAGCATGAGTGGCTAAACTCCCTAGTTCTGGGGTTGTAGCTATGAATCGAATATTGAATATTTAAGGTTTATGAATTAATTCTTGGTTGTCATTATAAGTTACTTCTATATTTTTGTTTTACTATTTTATGCTTGTGCACCATAAGATAAATCTATTGTCTAATCTTAAAATCGAGAGAGGAGGGATTAGATAGACTAGAGAATATAGAGAGCTTGATTGACCAATTAAGTTGAGGTGATTTTTGTTCAGGAGTGACGCCCAGACGAACAACTCGCTTGATTACGAAACATGATGAAATATAAATGCTCGCCAGTTAGTCTGTTTATCCCCGCTCAACGATGTAGTTAGGCAACTAATATGAGTAGGCGACTAGAGGTGTGTAACCCGACCTATACAATTAACTATGTAAACCAGTAACTTGACAACTAAAATTAGTTTTAAGCCAATAATATGATACATGAGATTCATTGCATGCTGCAACCCTGGAATTGTCTTTTACTTGCTTGAAACATCATCTTAAAGTCATTCACAAGTAGTTACTTTTAGTTATTGTATAATTTGTAGAAGTTGTAAACAATCATCACCAACTCTTGATGTGGAATTGAGTGTTAGATATAAATCGATCATAAGTCCCTTGGGAACGATAACTTGTTTCTTTAAAGAATCTATATTACTTGCGCAACCACGTACACTTGCGTGTATATTGGGGAGCAACAAGTTTTTGGCGCCACTATCAGGGGCTTAGAAATTGATTTATATTTGATCTTCTTAAGTCTAGAATTAGAATATTCAGGTGTTAATTACTTGATCTTAGCTTTTGATTGCAGGCATTGACTTTCAAGTCTGGCTCAGAAAGGATAACTTGTTGAACCAGACAACAAACCCGAAAGAGCTTTATGCCGACACAGAAAAATGGCTAATCAAGGACGTCATGGAGAATCGGGGTTAGGTCTTCGGAAGACAATGAGGAGAATAACCAAGACAACGTGAATAACCGAGAAAACTTGAATAACCAAGGGGTACCCCCTGTCGTACTTGTAAGATCAGTCTGTGATGTGGCAGTCCCACTCATAGCCAATGTGGCATCTAGTATTAGGAAACCTCCACCGGGGGGTAGATTTGCACTAAAATAGGACATGGTACAACTCATCCATTTTAATGGACAATTCACTGGTCTCCCCCACTAGGATCCTCAAATCCACAGTAGAAACTTCATAGAGATTAGTGATACTTACATCCCAAATAGAGTCTCATCGAATTATGTGAGGCTGACGTTGTTTTCGTATTCATTGTTAGGAGCCGCAAGGCGCTGGTTAGATGCTGAGCCACCAAACTTCATCACCACCTGGGATTACCTAGCTAAGAAGTTCTTGAGTCGATTCTTCCCATCCAAGAAAATCACACGATTGAGGAGTGAGATATTAAGCTTTAATCAAAACCAGGGGGAGGATATGTACCAAGCATGGGCTCGTTTTAAGCAAATGTTTAATGCCTGCCCGCACACATGCAAACTAATGGGGTACTTGCTCACACGTTCTTTGAAGGTTTAGATTATAATGCGTATGTACTTCTTAATAGAGCAGCAAGTGGACAAGCCCTAGCAAAAACCTGTGAAAAGTTGTTCAACTTACTCGATAAACTATCCGAAAGGAACCCAGGGTATGAGGGGGAAATGCCTAGAACCACAACCCAAAAGGCTGTGGGGATCTTAGATGTAGATCAAGCTACTACCATAAATGCCAAATTAGATGCAATGCAACATAACACGACTTTACATTTTAAACAGATGGCCCTAAACCATGCATCGGTAAATGTTGTACAACAAGCAACAAATTGGTGTGGGGTATGTGGTAGTGGAGCTCATGAAACCGAACTATGTGAGGAAAACCTGAATTCCGTAAACTATTTGGGTAATGCGCAAAGGGGTAGAGGTTAGCAAAACTATTGTAACACTTACAACCCTAGGTGGAGGAACCATCCTAACTTCTCATGGGGTGGGAACAAAAACCAAAACCAAGTGCAAGGGCCAAACCACTACCGTTCTCAAGGGGCTGGACAACAATACCAAAATCCTAACCAAAGCGTAAATCCTAATGCACCAAAAGGGGGGATGACCAATGAAGAGCTACTCTAAAAGCTCATGGCTGAAATAGGGACAAAAATAAATGCTAGGATAGATAAGAAGGATAAGAACATCAGAAACATCCAAATGTCCCAAATGAGTTTAGAGAAACAAGTTGCGCAAGTAGCTAATTCTCTGAACTTGCGTCCCCAAGGTGGGTTGCCCGGTGATATTGAATGCGGTAAGTACTAGAAGTGGGTTACAACTAGAGGAACTAGCTCCAAAGAAGAGAGATATTGAGGCAGGTACTAAAGAAAATAAAGTGGAAGATGTAGTAAAAAGCTCCAATGTTGAGACGCCCGTTCCTCAAAAGAAACTACCCCCTCCGTTTCCACAAAGGCTCAAAAAGTAGAATGAGGATGAATGCTTCGATAAGTTTCTCTCTCTCCTTAAACAGGTTCACATTAACCTACTTTTGGTTGACATGTTGCAGGGTATCCCGAAGTATGCTAAGTACGTGAAGAAAATAGTGGCTAACAAAAGGAGGCTCATGAGTACGAAACTGTGGCACTTACTGAGGAATGCAGCTCTAGAATCCAAAATAGACTATCCAAAAAGTTAAAATATCTGGGTAGTTTTACTGTGCATATTACAATTAGGCAAAGTGTTCATGCCTGGGGTTGTGTGATTTGGGGGCAAGTATAAATCTGATGCCCTTGTCGTTGTATAGAAAACTTGGGTTGGGTAGTCCAAAACGAACCACTTTCATTCTCCAACTCGCTGATAGGTCCATTGCTAAGCCTTAGGGGGTGGTAGAAGATGTGTTAGTACAAGTAGGTTCCTTGATTTTTCCGGTGAATTTTGTGGTCTTGGACTTTGAACCCGATTATGAAGTTCCATTCATTTTAGGATGTCCGTTCTTGGCCACGAGGAGGGAATTAATTGATGTAGCAGTCGTACAATTAACTATGAGGTCACATGATAAGGTTGAAGTGTTTGATATTTACCGCGCTTTAAAATTGCCTTCTAGCTAGGAAGAATTATCTGCTATTACTGTTGTAGACCACCTAGTAGAGTCACAATTAGTTGTACCTGATGATCCCTTAGAAAGAGTGTTAGTGGGTCATGAGGTGGATGGAGATACTGAGCCCCAAGATATAGAAACATGTTTGAATTTAGCACTTGTGGAGACTCACAAACGTAGAGTAGAGCCACTAGATCGTGAGTTAGGACCTCCACCAAAGCCTTCGATAGAAGAATCTCCCAAGCTAGAGTTAAAAACGATGCCTGCTCACCTAAGGTATGCATTTTTAGGTGCTAATGAAACTTTGCATGTTATACTTTCTGCAGAGTTGTTTGAAATACAGGTTGATGCGACATTGAGAATTCTAAAACGGAGAAAGACGTGATTGGATGAAAGATGGCTGATATTCATGGGATTAGTCCGGCATTATGTATGCACAAGATCTACATGGAAGATGATCACAAACTAAGTGCACAACATCAACGTAGGCTAAATCCTTTGATGAAAGAAGTGGTAAGGAAGGAGGTAATAAAGTGGCTAGATGGTGGAATTGTGTACCCGATTTCTGATAGTAAGTGGGTAAGTCCTGTGCAGTGTGTTCCCAAGAAGGGAGGTATGACAGTGGTAAGGAACGAAAGAACGAGTTGATCCCTACTAGAACAGTGACCGACTGGAGAATTTGTATAGATTACCAAAAACTTAATGATGCCACCCGAAAATATCACTACCCGGTTCCCTTCATTGATCAGATGCTTGACCGACTAGCAGGGCAGAAGTACTATTGTTTCCTAGATGGATATTCCGAATACAACAAGATCTTAATAGCACCCGAGGATCAAGAAAAGACCACGTTCACTTGTCCTTACGGTACCTATGCTTTCAAACTCATGCCATTCGGACTTTACAATGAACTGACGACTTTTCAAAGGTATGTGATGGCCATTTTTCATGATATGGTGGAAGACTTTGTAGAGGTGTTCATGGATGGTTTCTCCATCGTTGGGAAGTCTTTTGAGGTATGTCTCCGGAATCTTGATAAAGTACTTGCTAGGTATGAGGACACGAACTTAGTGTTAAATTGGGAAAAATGTAATATTTTTGTTAGAGAGGGGATAGATTTGGGTCACAAGGTGTCGAAGTCGGGTTTAGAGGTTGATAAGGACAAGGTAGAACTTATTGAGAAATTTCCCCCTCCCATTTCTGTAAAAGGGTTGTGTAGTTTTCTTGGTCATGCAGGTTTTTACCGGCGGTTCATCAAGGATTTTTCCAAGATTGCTCAACCTATGTGCAGTCTTTTGGAGAAGGAGGTGAAGTTTGACTTTGATGATATGTGTTTGAAAGTTTTTGAGATGTTGAAGAGGAACTTAATTGAGGCTCCCATCTTAATTGCTCCTAATTGGGAAGTACCATTTGGACTCATGTGTGATGCAAGCGATGTAGCAGTGGGTGTAATGTTGGGACAAAGAAAAGATAAGGTGTTCCACTCGATCTATTATCCAAGCAAGACTGGATTCTACACAAGCTAATTACACAGTGACTGAGAAGGAGATGCTAGCTCTAGTGTTCTCCTTCAACACATAATCCACAGCCACAAGGATGTATTGGTTTCCATTCGATGGTGGGAAGGGAACCATTCAGTCAATACCTCACACATAAAAAATTTCCACCTCCAAAATGTTACTTAGCGGCATCTTATGTTTTTATTTAAATAGTACCCAACCTTTGGCATTTATCACAACCCTTCACAAAAGCAATAGAATCTTTAAATAACGAGGGCCAAAAGAAACCAAATTGTAGTACTTATGCACTATGCGCTCTCCTACATGGTGACCCCCATATGGGCTAGCATGACAACTTTCGAGTAATTTTTGAACCTCATACTCCGAAATGCATCTTCTTACTAGCTGATCCACACCTTGCTTGAACAAGAACGGTTCATCCAAGATATAGAACTTAGCATGATTGAGCTTTTTCTTTTGTTGGGTGGTTGCACCGAAGGGTAATCTCCACTTACTATGAGATTCATAATGTCCGCATACCATGGCACTTGAGAGATATCTAATGCCATCAATTGTTCATTTGGAAACTCTTCTCGAATTTTCTCACCTTCATTCACATGGGAAAAATCCTCCAACCTAGACAAGTGATCAACTATTTGATTTTCAGTACCTTTCCTACCCTTAATCTCAAGGTCAAATTCTTGGAGAAACAATATCCACCGAATCAGCCTTGGTTTAGCTTCCTTCTTAGGTACCTAATAGTTGTATGATTAGTAAAACCAATCACCTTAGTACCTACCAAATACGATCTGTAAATGGGTTGAGATTGTCTCTCTTCCTTCGAATGATTCAAGGGTGGTGATAAAGTTCATCAAGAAACACATCTTCACTCGCGTTGGCACTCCAAGGGCAATCATAAGTGATGGAGGTAAGCATTTCATTAACCATCTAGTTAAAAATCTTCTTGCTAAGTATGGTATTCGTCATGAGGTTGCTACAACTTACCATCCCCGAATGAGTGGCCAAGTGGAGGTTTCAAATAGAGAGGTGAAGCAAATTTTGCAGAAAATGGTGAATGCGCAGAGGAAAGATTGGTCTGAGAAGTTAGATGATGCATTGTGGGCCTATAGGACTGCGTATAAGACACCCATAGGGACTTCTCCCTATCACATAGTATTTGGTAAAGCATGTCATCTTCCGGCGAAATTAGAACACCAAGCTTATTGGGCGATTAAGAGGTTGAACTTGGACCCCGAGCTAGTAGGTAGAAAGAGAGTGAATCAATTGCATGAACTTGAGGAGTTTAGGCTCCACGCGTATGAGAATGCCAATCTTTACAAAGAAAAAAAGAAAAGGTGGCATGACAAGCACATATTTACTCTTACTTTCACTCCGGGAGAAAATGTATGACTATTTAACTCTAGATTGAGGTTATTCCCTGGAAAACTAAGGTCTTAATAAAGTGGTCCGTTCGAAGTGGTAAGAATGACACAACATGGGGTTGTTGAACTTAAAGGTGATATTGTCCTTACGTTCTTGGTAAATGGGCAAAGGGTTAAACACCACTTTGGTGTATATTCGGATCGTGATCGGGAGGCTCTGGAGCTAAATGATGAGTGATCCAAGCTGAGTCGTGCTGTGACGTTAAATCAAGCGCTACACGGGAGGCAACCCGTGAATGATATGTAATAGGTAGTAGTTTGGATTAATTTTAAATTTTTAGCTTAGTTTCAAATTTCTAGGTGTAGAGTTTTTATTTTTTTAGTTTGTTATTAGGATAGGACTTTAGAAGTTATAAAGAAAAATACAAAAAGATGAGTCGTGCCACGACCCAAACTAAGGCGTTGAGTGGGAGGCAACCCACCATTATTATGTCACATTGTGTGGTCGATGCGCAGGTCATAGGAGGAGAAACCACCCGAAAAAATAAGAAATATGTTGAAAAATGCAATTTAGGCGCACCATGCCAAGGCTAAATTACTGGGGCCACTTTTTGGCGAACTGGCAGCGCAACGCACCACCATTGTGCCAGGCCCCTAGAGAACGCCGATGGTAGGCGCAGCCTGGGCGCACCGCGCCACACCTTTAGGCGCATACAGGGTGCCTCGCGCCAGAAGAAGTTTGACTGGGGGCGGTTTCTGGCGTACTGGTAGCCCCCCCTATCGCGCCAACAAGTTTTATGGAAATTTTTGGGAATTTTGCGGGACCACTTAAATTCCAACCTTTCAATCTTCCACCTACCTATATACACCCCATTTTTTAAAATTCTTTCTCTCTCTAAAACTGCCCCTCTCCTTCAAATTCTCTCTAAATCCCAAATTTTTCTTCTTCTTCTTCTCCACTTCTTTTCTTCCCCAAAATCCCAAATCCCTCCATTAATCCTTACTAAAACATTCTTCCCTTGCCTTTTCCCCATGCCTCACCCCTAAAATCCACTCCAATCTACCAAACGTTCAAAACCCCTCATTTTTCCCCAAAAATATTTCTTTCTTCTTTTATTAGTTTCTTCCACTGATAGGGTGTAAAAATGGCTCCTAAGGGTAAGAATATTGTTATTGGTTCGGGTACTAAGAAGATTAGGAAAGAAGCGACTGGCGGAAGTTCTAATCGGGAAACCAGTAATTTGCCACCTCAAAAATATGACAAGCAAGCTTTAATGCACTATGTAGAGGATTGGTATGAATGTCAACAAGAATCCAAGTACCTAGGTGATGAGTATGTAGATGAGGGCTGATTGCAACAAGAATTTCCCCATATTCATGCCCAAATCCATGCTTTGGGACTTCAATATGTCTTCGTGGATCATGGTGAGTCCAATTTAAGCTTAGTCCATGAATTTTATGCAAATTGGAATACACATCGTGTTGAGTTAAACCAAGGGTTAATTAGGGATAGTTGGTTGAGATTTACTATGGAAACACCGAATGAATATTTTGGTACACAAATTGTGACAATTCTGAATTTCTAGCAATGATTGAAAGACCCCCTTATCGTGATATTAGGCATACTTTGTGTAGGGTGAATTTTGTTGCGCGGTAGGATAGGGTTAGAGACACGAGACATCATTTGACTCTTTACTATTCACTTCAATTTTGAGGCTCGTATTTGGTTGAAAATTGTGTGTAGCACCTTACTACCATGTAAGCATACGACTGATGTCACTAGGGAGAGAGTGGTGCTATTATATCGTTTGATGAATGGTTTGCCAGTGAATGTGGGGGCTATTTTGAAGCAAAACATGCTTAAGTTTAGGACAAATAAGAGATGGTGTTTCTGTTATGGGAGCATTATTTCTAGGCACCTTTGGGATTTACAAATTAAGGAGAAAGTTCATGATGTGTGCCCTCCCGCCCCTCACTTAGTATGCCACTTGATTGATATCACAAGAACTAAAGTGCACGATCCATAACAAGGGCCAGTTTAACTGCTATTGATAGGCAATCTTGTGATGATAGTTGTATGGGGCGTATGTTTGGAATGGCTGAGCTACAACTGAGGATAGATAGCCTTCCAATGACTGAGGATGAAGTGGCGACACAAGCAGAGCATTACCCTTTGACGGATAGCGCAATGTACTTGTGTCGGATGGGCCCGACTTTCCAAGAACCCATTGATGATAATGATGCCACTGCTGATGAGGAGGGTGGCTCAGATGAGGATGCATCAGATGATACTGGCCCTGGAGATGGTGATACTAATGTCGGCCATTGATTGGCAACACGTGGCCTAGAGGTCGAAAGGGAGTTCTCTTTTACCTTTTCACTTTGTTTTATTTTGCACACTGAGGACAATGTTTTCTTTAAGTGTGGGGTGGAAGTTGAACTTCATTGTACATAGTTTATTGCTTTATCGAGTCTAGTTAGTTAAGTTAGTTTTTAGTTTATGCTTAAATATTTTTTTGGGTTCCTCAGCATTTGTTTTTGGTACTTTTACTGAGGATAGTCCCTTTGAACCGACTAGGACTAGTTTTATTGCTTTATTGAGTCTTAGAGTCGTCGTAGGAGTGACAGTTCCCGATGATGGATGGATGACGACCGTCTTAAGGAAAAATTAGTCACATAGAGGAGTAGGATTGAGAAACCAACCTCAGTCTTTTGAAACTATGTCCGAAAAATTTAGCCAGACGTCATGGGTAGTCATAAGTGGAAAAATGCAAAAGAATTTTAACCTTGAAACAAGCATGTGTTCTTAGTTGTGACTCTAAATAAAAATAAATGGGCTTAATCGTGTAGTAGTACCGTAATGCAAGATGTATGAGCATGCTAGTTGATATGTCCTTATATGTGTTATGATGCCATGAGTGGTGAGTTGTTGTTTTGGTTCTTGCTTCAATTGATATCTAGAACTTGCCTTGTGTGTGTTGAATAAGTAGCTTGTATGACTTAGGGAATGTGATTGAGGTGTTTCTTTGAAAAAAGCCAATTATTGACTCTAAGTATATGCCTACCATTGAAATTACCCCTAGTGAAGCCCCATTGAACCTTTAGCCTTGTCTGTTGATAAGCCAAAACATGTTTGCTTGATACCAAAGTCTTTTGATCCCAATGAAATCCTTAATGCACTATGTTAAGAAGAAGGGTTGAAAACGTTGGTTGATATGAGAAAGGGTGAAATGCTAAATTGTGTGGAAAAGAAAAGAATAAGTGAAACTCTGCTTTGGCCATGGTCCTTAGTGAGATTGTGCACCTCAACTAAATTGAGGGTGGCTATTTTAGAAATTTGCTCTAAATATTGGCCCTGGTTCTACCACGGATATTGTGTACCTCACTCAGACCTTAAAATCTCGAGTGGAGGTGGCTAGTGTGAAGGCATTAAAAAAAGAATAATGGGCAAAGATGGAGCAACAAAGAAAATATTCATGAAGTGCGTACTAAGAAGAAAAAAAACTAAGGAGGATTTTTGTTGGCAAAATAATGACATGTGCATTACGGAGGTGTAGTCACTAAAATGATTCCTAAATATTCCCTCCCTTACCTTAAGCCAACATTACAACCAAATAGAATTCCTCCTGATTCCTTGAGAAATACAATGTGAAAGTGAGAATACACTATGGGCAAGTTATGGCATGTTGAGAGAAGTAAGAACTTCATTTGTGAGAGTGAGTTGATTGTTTGAAAAATAGGCCTTGTTCATATTATGAGTGCTTGAGTGAAAGGCTATACTAAACACAAATAAGTGAGGGCATTCATGGCATATGTTCAGATTAACTAATTGGTATGTTTGTATGAGTTTGCATTAGCCCGGAAAAATAGTAAAAGAGTCATTCTTTGAGCATATGTGTTGTAATTTTGTGTAAAATTTTTGAAATGTTGCATCCATTGTGAACTACAAAATCATGATTAAAAATATTTGGTTGATTTTAAGGTGGGTTGATAAGTCCTAGGGATATGCAAAAGAGTGTGATTTAATAAGATAGAGTTTGTTCGAGGACTAACACATGTTTAAGTGTGGGGTGGTGATCTTGGGCATATTTATATGCCCAATTACTACAAATTACCCATCTTCACGAGTTTAAGGACATTCACTAATCTAACTAACATGTTACTTAGAATTACGATGATTGCATACTAACATACATGATTAACAATTTTGCAAGGTTCCTACGGGAAGTGATCGATTCAAGGAAGGAAAATGAGTTGAAGACGATAAGTGATGACAGGAGCAAAAGCTGGCGCGGCACCCCAGCATCACTGGCGCAGCAAGGGAGTGATGCGCCAAGGCCCAGTTTACTGGGGCTGCATTTTGGAGCACTGACAATGAGGTGCGCCAGCCTGCCAGGTGCGATTAGGGCGCGATACCCCACAGCCTTGCGGACGTTTTGAGCGAAATTTGATTTAAAAAGGACTCCTTGTTGAAATAGATTTAGGCTCTAGTTTTCCTAACTTCTATAAATAGCCTCCTAGGGCTAATTTGTAGAGGTTCGATTATTTTGGTGTGCAAGAGCAAGTTTTATCGTTTGTAATAGGTTTCGATCTTCGAACTCTTCTATTTTCTGAAAATCGCATGAACAATAGTATTTTGTGGTTTTCTAATAGCATGAGTGGCTAAACTCCCTAGTTCTGGGGCTGTAGCAACGAATCGAATATTGAATATTTAAGGTTTATGAATTAATTCTTGGTTTTCATTATAAGTTACTTTTATATTCTTGTTTTAGTATTTTATACTTGCGTACCATAAGATAAATTTATTGTCTAATCTTAAAATTGAGAGAGGAGGGATTAGATAGACTAGAGAATATAGAGAGCTTGATTGACCCATTAAATTGAGGTAATTTGTGTTCAGGAGTGACGCCCGGATGAATAAATCGCTTGGTTAGAAAACATGATGAAATATAAAAGCTCGCCAGTTAGTCTGTTTATCCCCGCTCAACGATGTAGTTAGGCAGCTAATTGGAGTAGGCGACTAGAGGTGTGTAACCCAACTCATACAATTAACCTTGTAAACTAGTAACTTGACAACTAAAATTAGTTCTAAGCCAATAATATGATACATAAGATTCATTGCATGCTGCAGCCCTGGAATTGTCTTTTACTTGCTTGAAACATCATCTTAAAATCGTTCACAATTAGTTACTTTTAGTTATTGCATAATTTGTAGTAGTAGTAAACAACCATCACCAACTCTTGAAAAGGTTACTTTTATTTTATTTGTGGAATTGAGTGTTAGATATAAATCGATCATAAGTCTCTTGGGAATGATAACTTATTTCTTTAAAGAATCTATATTACTTGCGCAACCACGTTCACTTGCGTGTATATTGGGGAACAACAATGATCATATATTGGCATCTATTGAGGATTTGTTGATAACCCGGGTAAATTATAGTCGTTAGTGATTGATTGTTGTTTATATTATTTGTTTGAGACCAAGAACAGATCAAGACACTTTACAATGGAAAAATTCAGGTATTTTAAGTTCCAAGAGGTTTGATTCGAGGTAGGTGATGGTTTCATATTTTCGGTTTATATGTGTATGGATGTCTACAGCTTTGTAGTATCATTTGTGCAATGCATGGTAGGGAGACATATCGTATGACATTATGAAGGTAAGCTCATGAAATGAACTTGTTATTATGACTTGTGGTTTGAAGTGGTATTGTTCATTGTGCTATGTGATTGTGCATGATTGTTGGTCGGCTTGGGTACCACACCGATATATTAACTATGCATGACTCGGGTACCATACCGTTACACTAACTATGAATGGCTCGAGTACCATGCCAGTACATTAGCAATTTGGTTTAAGTTTCTAAAGAGGACTAGGTATGTAATTGTTGTTCCATGAGAGGATCAAGAATTTGCATTGTGATCATGTGGGACATGCATCTAGGTATTGTTGTTTCCTGACATGTGACTGGGAGTCTGTGGTTTGTTACTTGTTGTTATATACATTGTTTTGTGTTATTGTATTGTAGTGAACTATTTTACATTCATATCTTGGATTGACCATGTGATCCTATCAATACATAGTGTTTGTGTACTAATATTACACTTGCTATTTTCTTTATTGAGTACATGACATCTTCCAGCGGATGATCCAAGACCTCAGTTAAGGAACACTTGATTCTGAATCCAAGGATAATTTACATCACTGAGGTTGCCGTGAACTCCTCCGTTTTTCTTGTTTATCTCTTCTGACACATACATTAAACTTTAGTTTTATGTTTAGTTTCGGGTTTGCACCCTCAATTTTTGTTATTGGGGTTTTGGTATGATTACTTTTAGTTCTTAGGATTGTTTTTCCGCATTAACTATTTTGGGCTATTGGGTTGAGTTTATGAGGACTCAATCTTTTGATTGTCTAAACTATTTATTTCCTATTATTTATAAACTTGTTTTATTTAAAATGGTGTTGGGTTAATTTCGGGTCAATCTTTGGTTCTCCCACCATGTGGTTAAGTGTGGATGCCACTCAGGAGGGTCTGGGTCCCGACGCAATAACACTTGTAAAACACAAGAAAATATGACAAGTTTATGGCATGACATTGACAACAAAATATCATTTCAATTTCATCCCTTTCTGACTCCCTAACCACATATTGTACAAGTATTAGTAGCGAAACAATTAACATGCATATATGACATAAACTAGAAACAATTCAACCATCACCTACCTCAAATCAAACCTGAAAGCTCTACTGAACTTTAGCCTTCCCCTTGTTATGAAGCCTTTCTTGAATGTTGTCTATAAACAATCAATATCATACAAAATCATACCAGAACTAGAAACAATTCAACTATCACTTACCTCAAATCAAGCCTGAAAGCTCTACTGAACTTGAGTCTTCTCCTTGCTATGAAGCCTTGCTTGCTTTTGGTCTATAAACAATCAATATGATACAAAATCATACCAGAATGACCTAAATGCACCTAGATTATATCCTAATCCCGAATTCCAGACAATTTTCATGATTATTCCACCCCAAACCCAGGGTTTTTCTCTATTATTCAAACCAAATCCTCCCGTAAAGTCACCACTATAGATTCTAAGGCCTAATAATTGAATTACTAAGTTATGAGTGTTGACACTCAATTTTGTCCTTCCACAATATAAATTAATCATCGAGCTTCTTAAAATTCCCAACGATTTGAAATAATTGACTTCATTTTATTTTATTTTATTTTCTTTCATGTCTCAATTCTATATATAAATAAACGACAAATTTTCATATCCTTTAAACTCAACATTTATTTTGGAAACATTTACATAAGACACATTTATATTTTTAATATATAAAATTATCATACATTTTAGTACATTTATTTATTTACCGTATGATAAACATACTAATATTAATTTTATTTAAATGGACATATATATGTCGTACCTTGTATTTTACTCTTTTTTTTTAAAAAAAAAAACCTAATAAAATTCACTTGCCATTGATTTTAAAGCAAATAAATAAACAAGTTTTCCTAAATTCAAAATATTTTCCAAGTCATTCTAATTAATTCCATCATTTTTACGATTTTTATATATTTTTTATTTAATTTTGTATGTATTTAACAAAAATTCAAAAATCATCTCAAAAAAGATTTTATATTTTAAATATTTGGTTAATTAGCTTAGTTAAGTAATATTATATATATTATTTTTTCTTCTTTCTCTTTTGAAATAATTAGTTTTTTTAAAATAAGTTGATTATTTTATTTTGTTAAGATTGAGAAGCTCATTAACTAATTTATATTAATTCATCTTATTTAGTTTTTAGCCAAATCACCAACTAAACTCAATTTGGCTAAATTGTTAACTCTAAGTGGCAACAATGGAAATTCATATGGTCATTTCTTAATAACGATTCTAACTACTTACTTCCATGCCTTCAACTCAATTTAAGAGAACAAGTTTTGGGCCCATATTACAGCAGCCCACAACATTCTCTTCAGTCCACTCTTAATTCAAATACCCAGTCCAAACCCATTCCAGCAAAGACTAAATAATTCCCAGCCAAACCCGATCGACCCCACTCAGCATCTTTTTCCTCACCACACGAGAACAACAAGCAGAAGGCTGCGAACAATGACCCCGTTTTTTCTTCATCGCAGCGAAAATCACGAACAACAACAAAAAATCGCGAGAAACCAGTACCCTCATCCAACTACTCTTCAAACCCATAACCCTAGCAACCTAATCAATCAAATCGTTGTTCCCTTTCCTCCATTTTCAGGATTTTTCAAATCCCTTTCACTGTTCCCCTTGGAAACAAAGAAAGAAATTCAAATTTTGTATGAATTTTTTCCAACGGATTTTCCCCCCAATCACCCCAACTTTGCCTATAAATAACCCCCTACTCTTAGTGATGAGGGGATATGTTTTAGAGCTTGGTTCTTTGACAATACTCATTTTACACTCAAAAAATTTTAAAACAATTCTCTAATCTTAAATTTCGAGAAGTTTGCCGCTTAGATTCTGCCTGGGGATTCTTGGTTTGCTGTTCATATTCGAATTGCGTGGTAAAATAATTGCCGCTCTCAAAGCTCGTTATCGTCCCGCTCGCTTCTCCGGAAAAGGTAAAATTTCTTCCAAATTTATTTAGTTTAATATGTTGTATATTCTGCATATAGAGTAGATGTAGTTTTATTCTAGTAATCTTCTTCCTTCACTGTCCATTTAGTCTACTAGGATTTTTCTTTATTCTATCTGTTTTAGTTCATCACGAATGTTGTCGAGTTAATACAAATGAGCATGATGTGTTGAAATAGCTACTAGGTATGCCGTTCTGAATTTTAAATTGAGAAAAGTGTGAATTAGATTCTTTGATTTGGCACCTCTTTATTCCTGTTAAGAGTCCTGTTTCGTTTACACTTATTAATAATAAAAAAAAGAGATGTTTTCTTTTGGTATAATCTTAAAGTTTGGAATTATTTGAAGTGTTCTATCTTGTATGAAATTTGGTTGGGTGTCCTCATGGCTTACGGGATTTCACATCTAGATAATGACTCATTCTATTTCGTTAGATCCTCTGTTCTAGCATAATTTGAGGTCGTTTTTATAGAATCTTTGTTAAAATCTAATTTTTAAATTCTACACTAGTCTAAGCCTTGATTAACCGGCTTTGTCCAGTATAGGTTGTCATTTCCCAGATGCTATCATGTTTTCAAATTCAATTTATATTCATTTAGCTTTGTCTTGCTTTAAACTTGCCGTTTTAGATATCCTCAAGCCATTTCTGTCATAATTTCTTTCTGGTTGCTTTCTTGTTCAAAACAAATTGCTTTGATTTTCAAGGAACCATATTGCTATCTTAAAGTTGAACTTTGTTTTCTCTACATGGCATACTCACTGGAAACTTAGTTTTTTCACATGCCTTAGCTAGTTTGCTGCCTTGGTCTTTGCTAGGCTTTATTTTGGAGTTTATTTACTGTTTTCTATAGTACTATCGATTAATGTCGCCTTAAATGAACAGGTTTAGTTAAGATGTTGAAAATAGTAAGCAGTTGGTTTCCTTGTTTAGATAATAGTTTGTTGAATTCTTAGTGAGTCAGCTGCTTTAGAGTTTGTTTCGGTTGGTTTATCGGTCCCTTTCCCATCTTTAGTTTCTATTTAGTTAAGATTATAATTCACCTGCTAGTTGTTGCACCTCTAAATCTCTTATTTAATAATGTTGGTCATATCCTTCGTTATCGGGTAATTCGAGCTAACTTGAATCAATAAACTGGTCATTTTCGAGCTGTTGGAACTTTTTTTTTCTTGCGCTAAGCTCTCCTTGTTAAAGTGTTTTGCTATGCTGATTAGTTTTTCACTTAAATACCTTTATCATTTCCACCCACCCTTAAAACATGCTAAAAATTAATTTTATTGTCGGTATCTAAGTTAGCTTTAACTCAATTGTTAGTTGGCTGTCCAATCTTCCATTCTTCATATTGCTTAGGGTGATTATCTCGCTGTCTAGCATACCTTGTTTGACTCGAGTTTATGTCTCCATTTTACTTAAAATCTAGTCGAAAATGCCTGCCATGTGCAATCGAGTTTCCTTTTAAAGTGTGAGTTCCATCAATTCTCCATTAGTTTTATTTTCTTGATTCATGATCCTTTGCATATTTATACCAATTCTCTTGGGTGTTTTAACTTGATTGCTTTATAAAAATTAATGTTTGGGTACGTATTCTGTTAATACCCTTGCTGCCATCTCTCTTTAAATCATGGTTCTTTTTAACCATTAATTGAAATAGCCTTCTTTTCATTAACCAAAATCCTTTACAATGTGGGTTTATTAAGTTTGCCATTTGTTTAATGAAAAGAGTAGTTTTGAAATAATAGCATATTATTGTCCTGTTTAGCAGATTGGGTGTCTCTCTTAATACTACCTTGGCTCTTTAAATTTTGGTATTAAGGATTTGTTGGCAGTGAGTTAGTTTATAATTTTGTTTGCCTCAACTTTAAGATGAACTCATCATAATTGAACCTATTATTAAAGTTTGGTCGTCAGAATTTCTTCTTGTTTTTTCCGTGATGCCATTCTGCCTTGCATCTTATTTTTACATTAATTTATAGTTCATGGCCGACTTATTTAACTATTGATTTTAACGATCCTAATTCCTTGTTACCCTTTGTTTGCATGAAACTTGCCTCCGAGTCCTCATGGACTCCTTCCTCCCTTCACATTTCAAGAGGGCCATAAAGGCCCAAAATTCTTTTATCGAATCAGCCAACCATGAGAAATTGAAGAACAAGTCTTTGGAGTTGACGTACAGGTCCCGAAAAGCAGAAAAATGGGTTGTATACATCCAATATACACGGATATACAACAAATATATACAAAAATGGGAATTGGATTAAAACCCAAAAAATCCTAGCGAAATTGGCCCAAAAAGAGGCCAAAATTCAATTTCTCCCTTACTCTTTAATTATTTATTGTTTGTTGTTTAACTCTAACCTTATAATTGTTAATTAACTTAGTTGAATTTCCCAAAAGACTAACTATTTCTCTGTGTTATCTTGTTTTTTAACAAATCTCGTTTTATCAACTCTTGTATTTTCATTTATAATCTTTAGTCAAAACTTTTTTTTATTAGTTTAAAATAGTTTTCATATTTTGATTAACCAAAAAATGATTCAAATAAAAACCAACTAATCTAGTTTTGTTAAAATTCTAATTACTTGTCTCTAATTCAAATGTTTCAATTAAGGTCCCATTTTCTTAAAAAATAAAAATTGCTCTTTGTTTAACTTTTTCTCAAAGTTAATCGAATATTGTAAATTATTATATATTTTTTTATGTTAAATCATATTCCTAAAAAATAGTCAAAAATATTTTAACCAAGTCGTAGGATAACCACGTGTTAGCGGGCGCTTCAAAAGCCTTAAAAACCTTCTTGAAGCATAAATAAGAATCTCTTACCCATTTTCTCTAAATTTATAAAGACTTAATCTGTTAGAATCTTTTTAGATTAAGTTTTCTTAATTTCTTTAAAAAATTTAGTGGTGACTCTTTTATAAGTATTTTTCTCAAATTGTTTTATACTTAGAACGTTTCAAAATGTGATTTTTCTAAAGGTTAGTATAATTATGACATAATAATGAGAATAATTTACTTACCTTTATAAATAATTTTGATGGAAAATAGGTGAAAAATTCCCTAGGTCGCCTCTGTACTTATTCAAAATTTTCTTGAATGATAATGCACGATTTTGGAGAATTTTCTACATTATTAGCAACTTACCCCACCATAGCGTCGCAATCCTGCTATAGCGGCACCACCATAGCTGGAGTTCTCGCTATAGCGGGAATTAATTCACCCGTTGTAGTGGCGTGTCACCCGTTGTAGCGGTGTGCATGGAAGAAAAACTAGCAATCCTCCCAAACTAGCCCATTTCGCAACACACCTTCAAATCTTGACATTCCAAACCAACCCCTTCACGCCAAGTTTGATATCAGAAGTTCAATTCACCTGAATTCACTTTTGAAAATTCTCATAGACTCCTTAACGTCTTAGCAACAAGGAAATCAAACTCTACTTAGACGTTTCACCCAATCCATTCTCCAAATTTCCCTACACCTCCTCTTGCTCAGATTTCATCCAAACCTAGCCTAGCCTGAAATTTTCAAGTCACTACTCCAGAAGTTTTCTCGCCCAATTATTTTATGAATAGCTCACTCATAACGATGTGAAGAGTCATTACAATTGATACCAATTTATCCATCGTTCGTCCTCAAATGATCAAATAATAGAAAGACGAGTTAAGTCGGGAAGGAAGTAGTACTTGAATCCTCAAACAAGTGAGGGTACTTGATGATGTACTCTACATCTCCATGGTATCTCTTCAGCATGGATACATGAAAAAATTGGATGAATCCCGGACAAACTGGTTGACAATGCTAGTGTGTAAGCTACTAACCCCATAGTTTCAAGAACCTCAAATGGATCTATATACCTAGGGATAATCTTACACTTCTTGTCAAATCTCATTACCCCTTTTATTAGTGGCACTTTCAATAGAACCTGCTCCCCAACCTAAAATGTCATGTCCCTTACCTTGCAATCCATATACTCTTTTTGTCTACTTTGGACTGCCAACATCTTGATTTGGATACCTCTTACCTATTTCTTGAGGTTCTCTCACAAATTCCACATCCAATGGTTTCACATATCACGCCTCAAATCATCCTATGGATTTCTTCCCATAAAGTGTTTCGAATGGTTCCATGTCAATACTAGTGTGGTAGTTGTTGTTATAAGAGAATTCACGCAATGGTAAGAATTGATCCCAATTGCCCCTAAATCCAATCACACAGGCTCTCAATATGTCTTCCAACACCTAAATATTCCTTTTGGAATGATCATCTATTTGAGGAAAAAATGTGCTAAATGTGAGTTGAGTGTCCAACGCATTGTGCAATTTGCCCTAGAACTTAGAAGTAAACTAGGTACCTCGGTCTGAGATGATGGAAAGGGCACCTCGTGCAGCCTCACTATCTCCGTGACATTAATTTTGTCCAACTGCTGAGAATTGTAATTCACTATGACTGGTATAAAGTGGGATGATGTAGTCAACTTATCTATAATGACCCAAATAGAGTCATACTTTCCCAAAGTCTTTGAAAGACCCACCATGAAATTCATGACTATCATTTTCCACTTTCATTTCAGAATGAGCATCATTTGAAGCAATCTTGCAAGCTTGTGGTGCTCATATTTCACCTACTAAAAATCTTGACACTTAGTCACATATTCAACCATGTCCCTCTTCATCCCTGACCACTAATAGAGTTGCCTCAAGTTTTGGTACATTTTGGTTACGCTTGAATAAATTGAGTACCATGAACCATGAGCTTCTACCAACATACTCTGAATCAAGTTACCCTAGGTACAGAATTTGTCCCCTAAAATATAGAATCCCACCAGCGTCAAGCACGACATCCGGAGCCTCACCAAACACCACCTTGTTATGAAGTTTGTTCAATTACTCGTCCTAAAATTGCTTGATTCCGATTTTCTCCATGGATGTAGATTTGATTTTGAAACTGGCCAACATTCCACCCTTTTATGAAATTCTCAACTGTATAAAATTAGATGCTAGAGTCTGAATCTCTCTAACCAAAGGTCGCTTAGACACTCCCAAATAAGCCAAACTGTCCTTCTTGACCGCCTGTCAACTCAATGTGGTTGCCACCACATTCCCTTTACTTGAATAATACTGTATGGTCATATCATAATCCTTCAACAACTCTATCCACCTCTTATGTCTCAAATTCAAATATTTATGTGTGCTTCTGCAAGCTGCGATGATCAATGAACACTTCGCACTTGACACCATAAAGATAAAGTCATTATATCTTAAGTGCAAATACTACTGCTGCCAACTCTAAATCATGTGTTGGGTAGTTCTTCTTGTGGAGCTTCAATTTTCTTGAAGCATAGGTGAAACACCCCGGAAGTTAGTAGGTTAAACTAGATCCAAAATGTGAGGGTTACCGTTAAGGGAGAAGGGTAAGACCCAATGCAAATGGGAAAGGGCCAAGGTTGCCCCAAAATTTCCTAGGCACTACCCCACTTCACGACCACCACCACGGCTCGTGGTGTGGTCCGTGGTGGGCTAGGTAGTGTGCCTACTATGCTGCCCAAGGAAGGCTCCCCTTCACGAGCCACTTCATGTCTTGTGGTGAAGACCACAACCCATGGGAAGGCTCATGGGGTTGACTTCACCTCATGGGGGCCTTGCCAAGTTACCATGGCTACTGGTCAAGGGACCACGGGCCGTGGTCCCCTTGACGACTCGTGGACTTGGGCTTGGTCCCTGGCACCCCACTTTAAAGTAGGGGTTATTTTAGGTAATTCCAATTTAGGTAGTTATTAAATGAGGTCATTTTGTATTGTTTTAATACACCTATATAAGACCTTTTAAGTCATTAACCAACCCATTCACTCTATTATTTCCCAAAACCCAAATCAAAACCCAAAAGAGTTCATCTTCTTCAAAATTTCTCTCTCTAGAACTCTAAGGAAGAAGAAGAGGAAAGTTGAAGCTAGGGCTTGAAGAATCAATTTAGTCTCATCAAATTCATGAGAATTCTTCAATAAGGTATGGTAGCTCTTCATCCATGGGTAGCCTTCACCCATGGAGCCCCTTCAAAACCTCCAATTTCAAAGCTAGAAAACCTAAAAGTTAGGGTTTGACGTCAATCTCATGGATTCCTTTCAAATTCATTTTTGATGATTGAATTATATTTGTTTATGGATATATTGATGATTTTATATGATTTTTAGTTGAATTCCTCAAGAATCCACGAATTCCCCTATTTTCCCATTTTGGATCTTAAAGTATGGGTATTGATTGATGCAAGTAGAATGTTATAGAATTATGAATGTAATGAATTGACTGCTTTAATTATGTTATTATCCATGTCTAATGTATTAATTCTATATGTGTTGATGAATCATGATCCATGGTCCTTGAAGGGCAATTTATGAGAATAATGCATGATTATGAGATTTATGTATATGTTTTAAGAACACTTTGAGAGTAATGTGATTATGACTATGATATAATTGTGGTGTTGTTGAAAGGATATTTTCATACACACACACCCTTATGAATGAAGTTTTGATGATTATGCTAATGATGATGTGTTGATTGAAAGGCTACTGTCAATTATACATTTATGAATGATGATGACATGTTGTGAAAGGTTTTCTCACAATATGGGGATTCTTAGCTTGAAAGGCTATTCTCACCTATTGAATCTATGAGCTATCTTATGAATGATGTTGGATTGAGTGTTGATGCATTCTTCCATAATAATGAACTCAAGTAATGAAATGTTAAGTACTCCGTGGGGAATAATGTTAAGCACCGAGTGGATATTGATTGAGATGGAAACTCATATGTGAGTTGAGGCGAGGTTTCTAGTAGCAATCTATTGAGATGGATGCCCATACGTGAGTTGAGGTGGGGTATCTAGTAGCATTCTACTTGTCCCATAACTATGTGCCCTCATAGGTATTTAGCTAGTGGATCCACCTAAAAGCTAAATTAATGGTTCTACCTTAGGCAAGTAGAACACCCTTTTCGGTGTGGGTAACACCAGATTCTATGATTTGCTCACATGGTCTATGTCGGTTAAGGCTTACCCCCACAATAATTGGATATGAACTATATCTCCTCAAGAAGCACTACTTAGTGTGGGTGGGGGTATGGGACTTCATCCATGCATTGCACAAGTAGGCTTTGAGAGTAGTTATGGTGTGGTCCTTTTATATTATAATGGTTATGAAATGAAGTGTGCTTAATGTGGATTGTTGCTATGAGTTGCTTTCCTTGATATGACTTATTAAAGGTGAATGCTTCCTTGTCTATGTGTATTAACAAAGGATGCGATCAAAGAATGGTAAGTATGATTATGGTGGCCTAAAAGTGGTACTTAGTATAGATGGGATTATGGGATCTTTATCTATGCATTGCACAAGTATTACTTAGGGTTACTTATGAGATGGTTCTATTATGCTATGATGATCTATATGTTGAATATGCTTATGACTTATGATTTTACACTAATGTGCATGATGATTCTCAAACTTGGTAAAGTGCATGCTTTTCAACTAAAATGTCCTTTTTAGCATGTTTTCAAGGTTTTAATGCATGGCTATCATACTTAGTGCATTTTTGTACTAACCCATATTTTCCTACATTTTTCCACAAATGTAGGGTCCGGTGTTTGAGGTGATCTTCATTTGGTCAAAGCTTGGATCGACTATTCTCCTAGCTTGTGGTGAGTCCTCAAGATTCGATGACATATGAGTCATTTGTAGTTTCTTTCTAGTTATTTTATTTTCGAACTATATTGTAAGGGTTGTGTCCCTATTTGATTCAAATATTGTATTATATGTCTAAATGAGACAAGTATAGACTTCTGCTTGCTTTTATAAAAGACTTCGATTGTATGGATAAAGTTTTAAATTCCACATCATTTCTTTTATCCTATGTTATGATATGCTAAAGGGATTGTATGAGACCTTTCGGGGTTGAGTACGCCTTGTCACATCTAAGGGGTACTCCTGGGTCGTGACAATAAGTTATCACATTCTTTTCCTACATCAACACAACACCTAAACCTAAATGGGAAGCATTACAAAACACAATGAAATCCTTACCTTCAACTTGCAATTCCAAGATAAGAGTTGTAGTCAGGAGTATCTTGAGCTTTTGGAATCTCTACTCACACTTGTCAGACCATACAAAGGGTACTTCCTTCTGAGTTAGTATAGTCAAGTGGGTAGCAATGGAAGCCAAATTCTTTAAAAAATGTGGTAATAGATGATAACGGTCAACTACACCTCTTATGATTCAAAGTGTAGGTGGTCGCTAACAAGTATAAACCCAACAGTGAGTTGGGGTCGATCCCAAGAGGAATGGTACGGAAGATAATTCAAGTATGAAGTATGGAAGTGCTCTAACTTCTTTTAGAATGGAAGTAAATAACACGTAACATAATGTAAATCAATAGGTTTGAATTATCAATATCAAGAGAGTTTGGTATCCAATTGTTAACGAAGACTATTAACGTTGGGTTTGAAAAAGTAGAGAAGGTACCTTAGGAGTGTGTGAGCAATCAAATACTAATTTCACTTATGGGTAATAAATAATTTCTTTAAGTCGTTGAATTTCAATGGGTAGGATGGATTGTAACTATAACAACCATTTCTCAATCAACTATTATGTTTCAAGTAAGTTCTTTTGAACCTCAACAAGCTTAACAATGTCAAAAATCTATGTTAGTCCCTTTTTTCTCTCTTCAAAAACCAATTTATATATTTCCAAAAACTTCCCAAATTTTCACTTCGTAGTCCCATCAGCGAAATTAATCACGATCGCCGAATGGATCGGCGATCCACCGATAAGCATACCTTCTCGCTAATGTTCTACTTTAACTTTTGAATTTTTGACTTCTCAATTGGCAAGCCTGATGGATGTCGCCGAATGCCTTTGGCGACTCGTCATTTGGACTCTCATTCGTAGATTGGACTTGACTTCCTTCTTCAATTGCTCTGTCCATTTAGGCGAGCTGGATCGAGCTTGCCATTCCATTCAGCGCATCACCAAAATTCACTTTGGTTCGCTGAGTTGGCTTAGTTCATAAGCCAACTTGCTGGATATTTTGGTGAGCTAGAAGCTCACTCGGTGAGTCACCGAGTGACTTTTTCAATTCTTTTCGCTATGTAATTTGCCTTGTTTTTAAGCCTTCATGGATGTACATAAACAATTTAACATCAGTTATGAAAACAAAATAGGCATTGAGGACACTAATTTGTTAAATAACAAGCCTTAAATGAGTCAAAATTCCCAACTCATCAATAGATAACAAGGCCCACAATAATTTTAACCTCAGTCAGAGAGCTAGGTTGTACCCAACTCTTAAATGCTTCAATCTTTTGTGAATCCCCCATCACACCCTTTTTGGAGAGCACATGCCCTAGAAAGAAACTGAAGAATTCAAACTCAGAAAACTTGACATGCAATTTATATTTTCCCAAGATATCCAGAATTATGCAAAGGTGCTCTCCATGTTCCTCTTTACTCTTGGAGTAGATCAAAATATCTTCTATAATTTTAATAACAAAGGAGTCCTGGAATGGATTGAAAACACCACTTATCAAACTCTCAAACTTTGTACAAAAGAGTTGCAAAAAAGCAAGAGTGAGTATGCAAACCACATATACATCATCGTCGATCGACTCTATAATAAGCAATGATGAGAGTTGATCTTACTTTCCAAACTCACCCATTTACTCAACCCGTGATCCAAATCCAAAATGAAGTACATCAAGTAAGACCAGTTCAACAATTAAAAAGTCACATAAAGTATATTAAGTAACATCATATAATGCAATGTATAAGATGTGATGATGATGTAATGATCAATGCACCAACATACACACCATATATGTCGGTTGGTCGTGACTAATGAGAAACTCATGAGGTCTATGTATGGTACTAATTCTGCCTGCACGCCATCATATAACATAATATCATTGTTTAATTTAAACCCCGCCCATAGGCCATCGAAAAGCAGTAAAATAAGACAATTATATTTCATATATCTCAATGCCTCCATAGCAAGCCCTTACTCCATAGGATAAGACCATTTGATTCATCATATGTTGTGCATATATACTCATATTAAATATAATAGAATGCCACAAATACAAGAGAAAATATGTCATGAATGAATATAAGTTCCTTCTAAACAACACACTAACTCTAGTATATGTAGAAATTATAAATCCTATCCACCAAAAAGTTCAATCATCAGGCAACAACACATAAGTGCATCATTTATTATACTCCCAACACACACACATCACACATCTCTCTGTCACTCTCTCTCTCTCTCTCTCACACACACACACCACACATATACACACAAATCATAAATTTGTCAAATACTCAATATCTTATTCTAGCCAAATCATGAAATTGATACACGCATAACTGATCATCATCTCACTTATACAAGACCCTTAATATCCCTAATCCATCATATAAGTGCATATCACACAACACTTAATGAGAGTCTAGAAAGTTTCAGTTTGCTTAAATGGAGTTTGAAAATTCAAATTTGACCTTGCACTTTTGTAAAGACACGGAAAATTCTCAATATAGTTAAATATTTAGTCTAGGTAATTAAGCATGCAAGTCCGTAGATATACATATTTTCATAAAATGAATTAGCTAGGAAATTAGGTCAACAAGTCATTTCCGAGCTCTAATGTAGAATTTTGAAATTTCTTTAAAAATTGATTTACTCATATCTTAGGGAACTTACACATTAAAAATCAATTAAAACATACCATTATTTGGTTCCTAAATAAAAAATGTACATAAATCTCTTTTTGGACCAAAATCCCCAATTTTTCCAGTTCAAAACATTAACTGATGACTAATTCAATGATAGATTAGTGGGAAATACATAATTCATAGGTTACAATCATTATAATATGGATAAATATTGAAAATATCCTTTAAATAGTCCTATATTGTGATCCTAAGCTTTCAAAATTGAGTTTTAAAGTCTAAATCCAAAAATGAACATTTAATTGTCCATGTATGTTTCTTCATCGCTAATGCAATGACGGACCCGACCCAACCTTTGTAATAAGAAATATCTACAAGGATAGTCAAAAACAAAAATGATCTAATGCACCTGACTCCTTCTACCTAATAAGGGTCTATCTACTGTGATTTCAATGCCCCACCATGGTGCCCTTCGCGAATGCGAAGAATGCATCGAATATAACAACTATAGAAGAATGATAGACTTTCAAAGTACATGAATGAACCCTCAAAATTCGTTTAGAAATCTTTAAAAATAAACTGAATATGCAGATCAACTAATATGTTGGAATCATTAAATCATATATTAGGAATTATCTTGACCAATTATTGATCGTGGTCAACCTTAAGTTCCTTAAAAATCCAACCGCAACTAATGTCTACACACACTCTCGAACACCTTGTAATTCGTATCAACTATCTAACAAAGTAAAAATCATATTTTAAATATAATGACCCGACCCGTTGTTACTGAAGGTAACCTCGTGCGGAGTCTTAAATGTTTGATAGGGTAGCTAATAATCCTATAATTTAAGCACGACAAATTTTCCTTAATTTAATTTTATGGGCTGGGCTGATGTCATCTCACCATAGCGGGAGGTCTCTAGCTATGGTGACGCCGCTATAGCGGTCCGAGTCTCTCTATAGCAAGATGTCAAAAATCAGCAACCTAATTAGTGCATCATCTTTTATATTCCTTCCAGTTTTGGAAGGAAGAAATAGGCGAGGGCTACTCCAAAAATCCTCCAAGAGAACCTAGGGAACGGGATCAATGGAAGAGGGAGAAAATCTATGGATTTTCCAAGTCGTTCATCAAAGGACGATGTTCTGGAGTCATATTTGGGGACAGGATTCAGCGGCGGCTACTTGGCGCCCAATTAAGCTAGATTTTCTTTCAAAACTGATAGTTAAACATATTTTTATCACATTCTATCGTCTATGTATTCAATGATTTTATGTCTCGATCTTCTGGCACGGAGTTTGGATGGATAGATATTGGTATACTTGTTGTAAGGGCAAAAGTGATGATGATTGGGGGATAGTTCTCTAGTGCTTGGTTATTAATATGGAATTTCCATATTGGGTGACTTGATGTTAATTATAAGGTTAGGGTGTTCACAAAATTGTTGGGTTATAGCCATTTTTGAAACTGGTGGTAACTAAAAGGAACTTATGTATACTAGTAATGGAGCTCAGTTTGGGGACACTAATTTTTGTAGGTGATGGTTTTATGCTTTCGGGTTACGTATATATGTGTGTTATTTGTTGTAGTATCATATTGTGTAATGTGTGATATGAAGCATGTGAAATAAACTTGTGATTGTAACGCGTGGGTTCAATTAGTCTTGTTAATTATGTTATGTGTTGATGCATGATGTAGTGTAATGGATTATGCATGTTTGTTATGCTTGTTGGTTGGCTCGGGTACCATACCGTTATAGGACATTTCTATTTGGCTCGAATACTATACCTACTGTGATTATATATGGTTGGCTCGAGTACCACTATGGTATGATTCTACAGTTTGGTTTGAATCCCGTGAGAGGACTAGTATGTGCTAGTGGTTCCATGAGAGGACCTTCTATCTATCATGTGATCATGTGAGACATGTAGCTAGGCATTGTTGATACAAGTGCTATTATTTCTTGTTGTTATGACTGGAAGTCTTGGTATTGGGGGTTGTCATTGTATGTTGTGGTGGTGGTGATATGGGTTGTGCACATAAATCCAATGCGAGAACTATGAGTCCAAGGGTTAGGTGATGCTGGTGATGGTTGAGTAACATTAGGGGTTATTTCTAACTGTTCACTTGTAGGCAGTTCAGTTCAGTAGTTGTCCTACCTAGCAGAGCGAGTTTATGGGGCCCTTTTCTTTAGAGATTTAAGTCATGATTTTATTAGTTTTGATGGTCTTGGTTGGTCCAAGATTGAATCTTACCAAGGATGAGTTGAGCTAAGGTACCAATTTTTGTTATGGTTCTGGTAGTGGGTAGGGTGTTGGCATGAGTAAGGTAAGAGAAAGAATCTAACAAAATTGTCACAATTCAATTATAAGCTTATTAGTGTAAATTACTTTCTCTGTTCACTTTTACTTGTCACAGTTTGACTTGGCACACTCATTAAGAAAATAATTATTGATATATGTATTTTACCAAACTATCCCCTATGAAATGATGTCTTGGAAAATAATTTAGAAATTAAATATTTAATGTTGAAGGTAAAACATGGATTTTTTTTCTTGATATGTCAAAAGTAACAAGTAAAAATGAAAATCTATTTTAGGAATAAGTGACAAGTAAAAGTGAACGAGAAAATATTAACTTTGCTCAAACTTTTCAACTTTTAAAATTGAAAAACTCACTCAGTACCTATCTAATCAAATAAAAAATTATGTCAACCATCTCCAGGTAACAAATGACATACAAATGCAAAAGGAAATCGTTAAAAAAGGGGAAATATACTGAAAATACAAAACGACCATGAGGGTCATTACCTTTTGCACTACTAAAATACCATGTTCATCTTTGAGCATAAAAAGAAAAAAAGTACCTTAATTGTCTAAAAGTTGGGGATGCCTATTCTATATGTCTACCTGTAACACCTCGGTTTTGGAAAAGGGTAGAATCTGCAGCTTTTGAAGGACTTGGTGCCAGTACCGATGGAGCCACCTATGGTTCATGGAATGACTCACGGTCCGTAGGTCAGCTCTGTGGAAGGCCGGCCCAAGTTCCCAAAAATGTCAAATTTTAGCACTTTTTCAACGGTTCACTAGGACGGCCCGCCATCCAATGCACGAGCTATAGGTATGGTTCGTAGGTGTGTCCCAGACTTAAGAGAAATTCTAGGGTCAAAAGTTAAGAACCACGGTCAGGACCCACGACCCGTCGTTGGGACCATGGCCCATGGGTGGATCCCGTCGTTTAAGGTCCCAAGGTCAGGGTCTCTGAACCCAACAACAGCCGACCAGGACGGTCCGTTGGTGGAAACACGAACCGTATGTCCCCACGGTATCGAAAATCATTATTTTTTGGGGGCCTTTGGGTCTTTTCCTGATTATTTTAGCCTAATACTATGTCGTTTTACCCTTTACCTACAACCATATATAAGCATTCTAACCCCCAAATTTCCCCAATTGAAATCATTATCTCAAATTCCTAAAAGAAAAACAAGTTTTCCTCTCAAATATTTCTCTCTCTAGAAGTTGAAGAAGAAGTTAGGGTTTGTAAGTAAAGTCTCCAATTCCAACATTGAACTCAAGCTTTCGGCGTTGAGGTATGATAGTTTTCATCAATGGAGCCACGGAGTTCCCAAATTCTCCAATTTACAAAGTTATAAATCCCCAATTGAATCAGGGTTTTTCTTCCCTGTCATGGGTTCTTTTAAATGTTGATTTATTTAATTGATTTGTGAACTTTTATGAATGAATTGATATAATCTCATGATTTTTAAGGTGAATCCTCATGAATCCATGTTTAACCTATGTTTTCTAGATATTGATAATTGAAAATGGGTTTTGAACTATGAAAGATGAATTATGGAATTATGCATGTTCTTATGGAATTGATGAGATATGATGTAGATTGATTTGAGAGTAAAAGCATAAATGTTATTTTTGTGGTAAATTGTTGTGAAAGGATTGCTCACATAACAACCTCATGCATAAATGTGAAAGATTTTCTCATATAAATGATACTAAGGTTGAAAGGTCTTCTCACCTAAAATGAATCAAAGATAAGGAGCTATTCTAATGAAACCTAGTTTGGATTGGTTACTTAATTGTTCCTTTCCATGGATGACATATGACTTAGCTTGGATTGGCAAGATGACGTGTTTCGTGGGATTTACGCTTAGCGTCGAGAGGATATTGAGATGGGAGTTCTCCCGTTAGTAGAGGTCAAGTTTCTAGAAGAAATCTCTTTATCCCATACCTATATTCCCCCATAGGATGATTGTATTAGATAGACATTAGCTAGTTGATCTACATAAGCTAGAAGTTTATGGTCTTACCTTGGCAAAATGGACACCCCTTTTCGATGTGGGGTAGACACTGGATTTCGTATTGATGGCTCAAATGGTCTTATATGTCAGTTAAAGGTAAATCTCCCACAATAATAAACTAAGGTTACTTCAAGAAGTATCTCACATATGACTTAAGATGATGTCTATTTGCATTGACCATGTTTTATGAATTATGTCTTCTAGTTCTTTTACATTCAAGATTTAGCTTGGTCATTGCACTTTATGAAAATGTCCTTTTTTCTCATGTTTTCAAATGTTTTATGCATGACTATCATACTTGGTACATATTTTGTACCAACGCATACTCTTACCTATATTTCCCCAAATATAGGGACCGACCTTACATATTTGCACTTCCATGGCTAGGATCTCATTTAGAAGATTGAAGTTTGGTGAGTCCTTATATTCCGAGGACCGAGCTTGATTTCCCTTTTTGTCTTTACTTTCTGTTTTGGAACTTGATGTACGGGCTATGCTCCGATAAACTCTTATGTACTAGATGGCTTTGAGACGATGTTTAGATTTGCACCTTTTTCTATAAAACTCTCATATGTTGAAACAATCTTTTTATCTCTTATATTCTATTTTGGTGTATGATAAATGCTAAGTGGCTTGTATGGGGCCTCTCGGGGTCTTATACACCATGTTACGCCTAGGGGACAGCTTGGGTCGTGAAAAACTTGGTAATCAGAGCACAAGGTAAAATAAAGGTCCTAGGAAGTCTCATTAGCCACGTCGAGTAGAGTCTTGTTCATGAGTGTGAAGCGCATCACATTTATAAATGAGAGGCTATAAGATGTTTAGGAAACCCCACTTCTTTCATTACTCTAAAGTCGTGCGATAGAGTTTAACTCAATAAGGTATGTCTTCTAATCCTTATTCGATGCTCTATAGGATATGACTACTCGAAAAGCATATGCTAGAAGAAATGCGGGAGAGAGTGTGGAATGAGAAGCTACTCCTCAAGCTCCTCAAGTTTTGGTCGACCCTTTGTCCGAGCAAGTGACTAATGCGGAGTTTAGGGATGCTTTTCAAGTGTTGGCTCAAGCCAACAAAGAGGTTGTGGCCCCCGTGAACCCAAATGTGGGTACCGCAGCATCTAGAGTGAGGGACTTTACTAGAATGAATTTGTCGGAGTTTCATAGGTCCAAGGTTGAGGAAGATCCTTAAGAGTTTATTGATGAAGTGTATAAGATGTTGATGATCATGGGAGTGATGCCGGTGGAAAAGGCGAAATCGGCCGCTTACCAACTTGAGGGTGTTGCTCAAGTTTGGTTCAACCAATGGAAGGAAGAGAGAGCAGTTGATACGGGTCCTCTCGATTGAGAAAAGTTTAAGATTCCTTTCCTTGATAGGTTATTTCCCCTTGAAATGAGGGAGGCAAAGATGCTTGAAATCATCAACCTTCGTCAAGGAAATATGAGTGTGAAGGAATATGCTTTGAAGTTCACACAATTGTATAGATATGTTCCTACTATGATTGTCGATCCTAGGGCAAGGATGAGTAAGTTTGTTTCGAATGTGTCCAAGATGGTAGTTAAGGAATGACGTACCTTTATGCTTATTAATGATATGGACATTTCTCGTCTCATGGTTCATGCTCAAAAAATTGAAGATGAGAAACTTAAGGAAATGTTTAGGGAGGCAAAGAGGGCTAAGACCGGTGATGGTAACTTCTCACATTCATGGTCCGATGGGCATGTTCATTTTAAGTTTCGACAAAGGTTTTCCAGCAAAGATTCCTCCAATTCTCCATCTAAGTTCAACAAAGATAGGGTGTCTAACCCTAAGCCTCAAGGAGTAAATGGTAGTGGATCTTCATTGCCTATATCTACTTGTGCTAGGTGTGGAAATAAGCACGAGGGGAAGTGCTTAGCCGGCACGGATGGTTGCTTCGGTTGTGGTAAAAGTGGTCATAAGATGAGGGATTGCCTGATGCTTACGACTAAAGGAAGAGAGGGTAAGAAATATCCTCCTAGTGGTTCGGGTTCCAATGCTCCCAAACAAAACCAATTCTATGCACTTCAGACTTG
Source organism: Solanum stenotomum (assembly GCF_019186545.1). NCBI lineage: Eukaryota > Viridiplantae > Streptophyta > Magnoliopsida > Solanales > Solanaceae > Solanum > Solanum stenotomum. Next base: position 18,560,522 of record NC_064290.1, read on the forward strand.
TGGGGAAGAAGAGGGTTCTCCCGATGTGGTTACTGGTATGTTGAAAGTCTTCCAACTTCATGTTTATGCTTTACTTGATCCCGGTGCTACCTTGTCTTTTGTGACGCCATATGTGACTATGAGGCTTGATATTCTTTCGGATGTGTTGTTAGATCTTTTTTCTGTCTCTACTCCATGATTTCGTTGTGGCTAAGAGGGTCTATAGAAAGTGTCCCGTCTCCTTATCCCATAGAGTCACTCATGTTGACCTCGTAGAACTTGATATGCTAGATTATGATGTTATCCTTGGTATAAATTGGTTGCATGCATGTTATGCTTCTATTGATTGTAGAACCCGTGTAGTCAAGTTTCAGTTTCCAAATGAACCCATCCTAGAGTGGAAAGGGGGGAATTATATGCCTAAGGGTCAGCTTGTTTCTTGTCTTAAAGCTAGAAAGATGATTTTTTGCATTTACTATCTAGTCAGGGTGAGGGATAAAGATTCCAAGGTCCCTACTCTTGAGTCGGTCCCCATTATAAATGAGTTTCCAGAAGTGTTTCCAGATGATTTACCCGGTATTCCTCCTGAAAAGGAAATAGACTTCGGTATTGACCTTCTCCAAGATACGCAACCCATCTTTATTCCTCCTTACCGTATTGCCCCGGCAGAACTTAAGGAATTAAAGGAGCAATTGAAAGATTTATTGGATAAGGGTTTTATCCCACCAAGTATCTCTCGATGGGGTGCTCCAGTTTTATTTGTTAGAAAGAAAGATGGTTCACTCCGTATGTGTATTGACTACCAGCAATTGAACAAGGTAACCATTAAGAATAAGTATCCTCTTCCATGGATAAATGATTTGTTTGATCAACTTCAAGGAGCAAGTTACTTCTCTAAGATTGACCTCCGGTCGGGTTATCACCAATTGAGGGTGAAAGAAGATGACATTCTGAAGACAGTTTTTCGAACTCGGTATGGTCATTATGAGTTTATGGTAATGTCATTTGGTTTGACTAATGCTCCGGCGTAGGGCTGCATATCGGTCGGTTCGGTTCGGTTTTAAAGATTTTTGGTTTGGCTTATTAGTTATTGGTTTGTAGAGATGCTAAACCATTATATTACCATTAAGATATTGGCTTATTGGTTATTGGTTTATCATTTTTTAATCATTATCGGTTCGGTTATCGGTTTAACCGTTAATATTTGATACAAAAAAACATTGAAAATCACTTTAAAACAAGGTGACAAACCAAATAAATCATGCACATGAGTTCACAAGTTAAATCTTGCTTAAAGTAAACACTTTAACATTGTAGAATAACCAAGTGTTTGAGACAACCAAAAATAAAAGTAGGAAATCAAACTCCAAGTCAAAGACTTTATATACAAAATGGTATAAATATAATTATTTAATTTAGTATCGGGTTATCAGTTAACCCATTAAGAAAATACTTCAAACCTTTAAAATCCGATAACCCGATAACAAAAAAAATCAAAACCGTTATCAAAACCGCTAAACCAATAACCCAATACTGATAAAGCAATAACTTTTTTCAGTTTGGGTTATCGATTTTGGTTCGGCTTTGAACAGCCCTACTCCGACGACATTTATGGATTTGATGAATAGGGTGTTTAGAAAATACATTGACATATTTGTGATTGTGTTCATTGATGACATATTGATCTATTCGAGAAGTGAAGACGAGCATACCAATCATTTAAGGATTGTTCTGAAAGTTCTCAAGGACCAACAACTCTTTGCAAAGTTTAGTAAATGCAAGTTTTGGTTAAGGTCCATGGCTTTTCTTGGGCATATTGTTTTCGGTAAGGGTATTGAGGTAGATCCTAAGAAGACCGATGTGGTCAAAAGTTGGCCTAGACCTCTAACACCTTCGGATATTAGGAGTTTCTTGGGTCTAGTCGGTTACTATAGAAGGTTTGTTGAAGGGTTCTATTTAATTGATTCTTCATTGACGACATTGACTCAGAAAAAGGTTAAGTTCATATGGTCTGAAGCATGTGAAAAGAGTTCTTAATAATTGAAAGATAGACTTACTTCCGCTCTGGTGTTGACATTACCGGAAGGGACAAATGGTTTTGTCATTTATTGTGATGCCTCAAGAATTGGGTTAGGATGTGTCCTTATGTAAAAATGGGAAAGTCATTGCATATACTTCAAAGAAACTTAAGATTCATGAAAAGAATTATCCGACCCATGACCTCGAACTAGTGGCGGTCGTTTTTGCCTTAAAGATTTGAAGACATTACTTGTATGACGTTCATGTGGATGTCTTTACTGACCACAAGAGTTTGCAATATGTGCTTAGTTAGAAAGATTTGAATCTTCTCCAAAGGAGTTGGTTTGAATTATTGAATGATTATGTCATGAATGTTCTTTATCACCCCGGTAAGACGAATGTGGTGGCATATGCTCTTAGTCGATTATCGATGGGCAATGTTATTCATATTGAAGATGATAAGAAAAAGTTAGTACAAGATGTTCATATATTGGCCCGATTGAGTGTTCGGTTATTTGACTCTACCAAGGGTGGTGTTGTGGTTCACAATGGTTCATAATCGTCTTTTGTGGCTGACGTGAAGGCCAAGCAAGGTCTTGATTCAAATTTGTTTGAATTAAAGGAAGCAGTGCTTAAAAAGACCATAGAGGCTTTCTTCCAAGGGAGAGATGGTGTACTTAGATATCAAGGTCGTTTGTGTGTTCCTAATGTAGACGACTTGAGAGAACAAATCTTGTTAGAAGCCCATAGTTCTCTATATTCCATTCACCCGGGAGCCACCAAGATGAACCATGACTTGCGGGAGATCTATTGGTGGAATGGAATGAAGAAGGATATTGCGGAATTCGTGGTAAAATGTCCTAATTGTCAACAAGTGAAAGTTGAGCATCAAAAGTAGGGAGATTTATCCCAAGACATTAGTATCCCTACTTGGAAGTGGGAAGATTTGAACGTGGACTTCATTATTGGTTTGCCTCGCACCCGGCGACAACACGACTAGATATGGGTTATAGTAGATCAAATGTCGAAATCAGTTCACTTGATTCCAGTCAAGGTTTCTTATTTAGCGAAGGACTATGCCAAGTTGTATTTGAAGAAAATAGTGAGGTTATATAGAGTTCCCTTATCCATTATCTTCGATTGTGGTACCCAATTCACTTTGCATTTTTGAAAATCTTTCCAAAAGGGTCGTGGTACTCGTGTTAAGCTTAGTACGACCTTTCACCCACAAACCGATGGGCAAGCAGAGCGTTCTATCCAAACTTTGGAAGATATGTTAGATCATGTGTAATTGACTTCAAAGGTAGTTGGGATGATCACTTGCCTTTGATTGAGTTTGCGTACAACAATAACTATCACACAAGTATTGGTATGGCTCCATTTGAGGCCCTATTGGTAGGAGGTTTAGATATCCAATAGGTTGGTTTTAGGTGGGTGAAGTTTCCCTAATAGGTCTCGAGTTGGTACATGACGCTATGGAGAAAGTTTGACTTATTAGAGAAAGGTTGGAAACAACTCAAAGTAGACAAAAGTTCTATTCCGATATGAGGAGAAGAGATCTTGAGTTTGAGGTGGATGATTGGGTCTACTTGAAAATTTCACCCATGAAGGGTGTAATGAGATTTGGGAAGAAAGGGAAACTTAGTCCCCGTTATGTGGGTCAATATCAGATTTTGAGACGAATTGGCAAGGTCGCTTATGAACTTGAATTGCCTAGTGAGTTGGCATTGGTACATCCAATTTTCCATGTCTCCTTGTTGAAGAAATGTGTTGGAGATCTGACATTTATAGTTCCCTTAGAAGGTTTGGGAGCTAAGGAGAATCTTTCTTATGAGGAAGTTCTGGTTGAGATTTTAGATCGACAAGTTAAGAAGTTGAGAAATAAAGAAGTTGCTTCCGTGAAAGTTTTTAAGAGGAATCAGTTAGTTGAGGGTGCTACTTGGGAGGCCCATGCCGATATGCTATCCCGCTATCATCAACTCTTTCCTTCCAATCCTACTTTAGCTTGAGGTATTTAGTTCCTCATGGTTTGTTCTCTTGGTGTCATGTGTCTTAGATATGATGTTTTGAACATGTTTTAGCTTGGGGTCGATGTTTCCTCCTCGAAAATGTGCATTTAGGTAGTTGCATGAATAATGGGTTGTTAGATTAAGTTTCTAGCTTCCTTATGATGTCTTGAATCTCATTCGAGGACGAATGTCCCCAGGGGGAGATATTGTAATACCTAAGTTTCAAAAAAGGGTAGAATTTGCAGCTTTTGAAGAACCTGGTGACAGTACCGACGGAGCCACTATGGTCCATAGACTGACTCAAGGTCCGTAGGTCAGCTCCGTGGAAGGCCGACCCAAGTTCCCAAAAATGTCAAGTTTCAATACTTTTTCGATGGTTCACCAGAACGGCCCTTCATCTAATACACGAGTTGTAGGCTGGATTTGTAGGTGAAACCTAGACTTAGAGAAATTCTGGGGTCAAAAGTTGAGACCCACGATCGGGACCCACGACCTTTCATTGGGACCATGACCCGTGGGTGGGTCCCATTATTTAAGGTCCCAAGGTTAGGGTCTCTCAACCCATCGACGGCCGACCAGGACGGTCCGTTGGTGGGACCATGGACCGCAGGTCCCTACCCTCGATGGTGTCAGCAACTATTTTTTTGGGCTTTTGGGTCTTTTCCTAATTATTCTAGCCTAATAATATGTCATTTTACCCTTCACCTAAAGCCCTATATAAGTGTTTTAACCCCCAAATTTCTCCAATTGAAATCATTCTCTCAAATTCCTAAAAGAAGAACACGTCTTGCTCTCAAATATATCTCTCTCTAGAAGTTGAAGAAAAAGCTAGGGTTTGCAAGTCAAGACTCCAATTCCACCATTGAAGTCAAGGTTTTGGTATTGAGGTATGATAGTTTTCATCCATGGATCCCTTTCCTCCATGGAGTTTCCAAATTCTCCAATTTATAAAGTTAGAAATCCCCAATTGAGTTAGGGTTTTCTTCCATGTCATGGGTTCTTTTAAATGTTGATTTATTTGATTGATTTATGAACTTTTATGCATGGATTAATATAATCTCATTATTTTTAAGGTGAATCCCCATGAACCCATGCTTAACCCATATTTTCTAGATATTGATGATTCAAAGTGGGTTTTGAACTATGAAAGGTGAATTATGGAATTATGCATGTTTTTATGGAATTGATGAGATATGATATAGATTGCTTTGAGAGTAAAAGCATATATGTTGTTGTTGTGGTTAATTGTTGTGAAAGGATTGCTCACATAACTACCTCATGAATGAATGTGAAAGGTTTTCTCACATAAAGGGTTTTAAGATTAAAAGGTCTTCTCACCTAAAATGAATCAAAGATAAGGAGCTATTCTAATGAAACTTAGCTTGCATTGGTTACTTAATTGTACCTTTTCATGGATGACATATGACTTATCTTGGATTGACAAGATGACGTGCCCTTCCATGAATAATAAAGGCAAGTTAAGAAAATGACTATTTCGTGGGATTTACGCTTAACACCGAGAGAATATTGAGATGGGAGCTCTCCAGTTAGTAGAGGTCAGGTTTCTAGAATCAATCTCTTTATCCCATACCTATGTGCCCCCATAGGATGATTTTCTTAGATAAACATTAGATAGTTGTTCTACATAAGATAGAAGTTCATGGTCTTACCTCGACAAGTAGGACACCCATTTTCGGTGTGGGGTAGACACCAGATTTCGTGTTGATAGCTCACATGACCTTATATGTCGGTTAAAGGTAAATCTTCCACAATAATGAACTAAGATTACTTTAAGAAGTATCTCACATGTGACTTAAGATGATGTCTATTTACATTGACCATGTTTTATGACTTATGTCTTCTATTTCTTTTACATTCATGATTTATCTTGGTCATTGCACTTTATGAAAATGTCCCTTTTTCTCATGTTTTCAATGTTTTATGCATGGCTATCATACTTGGTACATATTTTGTACTAACGCATACTCTTGCCTACATTTCCCCAAATGTAGGGACCGGTTTTACAGATTCGCACTTTCGTGGCTAGGATCTCATTTAGAAGATTGAAGTTTGGTGAGTCCTAATATTCCGAGGACCGAGCTTGATTTCCCTTTTTTTCTTTACATTCAGTTTTGGAACTTGATGTACGGGCTACGCCCTGATAAACTCTTATGTACTAGATGGCTTTTAGAGGATGTTTAGATTTCCGCTTTTCTCTATAATACTCTCAATTGTTGAAACTGTCTTTTTATGTCTTATATTCTATTTTATTGTATGATGAATACTAAGTAGCTTGTATGGCGCCTCTCGGGGTCCTATACGCCATGTTACGCCTAGGGGCCACCTTGGGTTGTGACACTAGCACAGTCTCATAGGTGGCCTCCTCTACTAAAAAATGTATCTTGTGCACTTTCACCAAAGTAATCTCCTTGGACTCAACTTCATCTATCTTTGCAAAATAGCACAAGCTCCTCTCTTGAAAATCCATTTCTGATCCAATATTTCCATTGAATCACATGTGAACAATAAAAATGTTACTTCGTCAATATAGACATATAAAATACAAGATGCACAACTGAAAGACCTAGAGGTAAGGTCACCTTCTAATGTGCTGAAATACCTCAAATAGACTAATAAACTTTTCTTACTTTCTAAACCTCATGACACCTTTCATGAGTGACAATTTCAATAACACCTTCTCTCCAACCATAAACTTAAAATCTTGAACCTTTCAATTTGTGTAGCTCTTTTGCCTGGTCTAAGCTATAAAATTTATATCCTGAATCACCTTTACCTTGTCCAAGAAATCTCTTAACAAATTAGCACCTCACTGTCTAACCTCAAAAGCATTAAATCGTCCAATAGGATGCCTACACCTTAGACCATACAAGGCCTCAAATGGATCCATTTGAATACCTAAAAAGTAACTTTTATTGTAGACAAACTCTACCAATGGCAAGAATCAGTCACAATGTCCCCCAAAATGAGTAGTATATGCTCAAAACATGTCCTACAGTACCTAATAATTTGTGTAGGCTGACCATTTGTATGAAGATGAAAGGTTGTATTGAGCATTACCCAACTACCTAATTCCATTTGCATAGACCCAGAACTCCAATTTTAACTGGGCACAACAATTTGAAATGATTTAAATAGGCATAGTGCAAGCAAATGATATCTTGGATATAAATCTTTGTCAATCTCACTGAATGGTAAGTAGTCTAAACTGGTACAAAGTGAGCAAATTTGGTCAATATGTGTACAATGACCCAAATGACATTGGTATACCGGTAGCTTACATCAAGACAATGAAGAACATGAATGATAGAGCTACCATGTGAGTTACAATGAATGGAGGAGACTTGGAACACTTTTCAGTGGAGATAGATTGCACCAGGGATCAACTCTTAATCCATTTTATTAGCCTTGGTAATGGATGAATAATGTGTTTCGTTAAAGATGAGATGCCTTGGTGTATGTTATTTTTGGATGACATAATACTAATTAATGAAGACGCATAGCAGAATTAATGTTAGGTTAGAGGTGTGCAGAAAAATTCTAGAGTCTAAAGGGTGCAGGTTAAATAGGGTCAAAACTGAGTATTTGGAGTACAAATTTAGTGATGAAATACAAGAGACATGCGTAGAAGTGAGGCTTAACAGATAGGCTATCCCAAATGGAGATAGTTTCAAGTATCTTGAGTTTGTAATCCAAGAATATGGGGACATCGTTGATGATATCACACATCGTATTGATGCAACGTAGATGAAAGGTAAAATTAAAGGTAAATTTTTTTATAGAGAGGTGGTTAGACCAACTTTGTTGTATGGGGCAAAATGTTGGCTAGTTAAAAAATCCTGTGTTTAGAAGATGCATGTTGTAGAAATGAGGATTTTGAGTTGGATATTGTTAGGATATACTATTAACCATGCGTTTTGATATAGTATTATTATTGAACAATTGTTTATTCATTTATTCAATTCAATAAAGTGTTACATTATATAGATCATTTTGTCATATATGTGTCCTTAACTTATATAGTAGATGATTTGGTGTATAGAGTTTAAGCTTATACACAGAAGATTAAATCATCGGTTCTTATAAGTTAAAAGTTATAGTTCACAATCGTAGATGGAAATTTGGACAAAACCATCAGAAAGATTGTAGCACGAGATTAAATGCAATTTATCTTGATTATGAGAATGGTATAGTTCTAACTTCTCATGCTAGTGCATTTTGTATGTATTGAACGGGACCGAGCAGAGATAGATGTTTAGACTGACTAATAAAAATATATTCTCTAACCTGATAAATGTACTTATATTCTTAATCTTGATATAACGATTATGATCTGTATATATTAATTATCATTTTGATTTATTAAAAGGTGAGATTCTGAGATGGGTCAATATGTCTGGTATATTGGATTATGATAATATATATTGGTGAAATAATTAGTTAGTTGATGAAATCCATGTCTCAATATAGAGATTGATGATACACCTTTTTATGAGAAACTTATAAGTTTTCATGTGTAAACCTGGCCGGTAGATTTATGAATCTGGCACATGAAATAAGCTAAGTATTGCTCTAAAGAAAATTAATCATTGAATTAAATTTGTCATTAATTTAATTTATTGATTAGTAGCTGTAATCTTAACATGGGGAATTACATAAGTGTTTAATGGTGAATTTCGAAATATAAATAGAGGAGTGCAATTACGAATTTTTAGTGGAATGATTTGTAATTTATTATGGTAAGAATAATTTCAAATTAATTATTTGGAATTATTTCCATAATAGGAAGCCTCAATAATAAATTATGTGGTCCCTCCAGTGCCCAATTTAACTAGAATTCAGAATCCTATTTTCTGGTAAAAAGAAAAAAGAAGCGTGTTTCTTGTGGAAAAAGAAGAAACGTGCGTTTCTTGGTTTTTCTCGGAAGAAAATGAATTCTCTTTGGACTAGGAAGATATCTCTATAAGTAGGGATTCTTCTAACTTAGAAAGAGAATCCAGTATTCTATACGATACTTGCTCACCCAAGTATTGAGAGAGTTCAATTGTTAATTGGGATCAAGATATCTGCAAACGCTTTAAGAGGTAATTCTGAGTTAATTTTCAACATACTTTGTATGTGATACGTATTTGTGATTGTTGTCTATACTCATTCAAGATGTATGATTCTGGAATGCTTCCGTTGTGTATGCTATTTTCTAACAGATATGTGGGCATACAAGGATTGATAAGATTAGGAATGAGGAAATATCGGGATAAGGTAAAAGTGTCCCATGGAGTACAAGATGACGAAAGCGCGATTTAGATTGTTTGTACATGTGAAGAAGTGATGTGCAAATGTCCCAGTGAGGAGGTGCGAGAGGTTGGTTATAGTAGGTACGAGGAGAGTTAGAGGTACGCCGAAGAAGTATTTGGGATCAGGTGATTAGACAAGACATGATGTAACTTTAAGTTATCGAGAACATGACCTTGGATAGGAGGATGTTGAGCACACATATTAGGGTAGAAGGTTGACAGATAATTGAGGGTGTTTTTGGTTTTTAAGGGTACTCTTGTTGGTATTTGTCGTTGTATTATTGTAGTTCTTATTTTTTATATCTCTCATCGTTTGTGGTTTACTGTGTTCCTAGTATCACACTATTTTGTTGGTCTTGTTCCTTTGCATTGCTTTTATTGTTAGTTGCTAATTTTTTTTCTACACTGTTTCATTCTTCTTTGTACTTGGATTGGATGTATTTGAGTTGAGGGTATACCAGAACAACCTCTCTACCTCTATGAAATAGTGGTAAGGTTTGCATACACTCTATCCTTTCTAGACCAGACTTTTAGGATTACACTGGGTATATTGTTGTTCGTATGTGAAATGTCACAAATTGTTTTTAAAAAAAAATCGTAGTCTGAATTATACTAAAGTATTGGCTTTTCAGGCACAAATTTGTGCCTTATTTTTATACAAGTCTAGATCGCTGAGTTGCTAAGACATAAAGTTAGAACATGATGCTGACAATGTATTGTAAAATTAAGTTTAAAATAATATAAAAATGAAGATAAAGAAATAAATTATAGGATAACTTTTTTCTCTTAAATGTGTCAATAATGACCTTTCATCCTCTATTTATAGAATTACGTAGAGATAATCAAAGAGTATGTCATAAACATAACATTAAGGGGGGACATTACGGAGTCGGTGAAAGATATAGCATTACTGTTTTAAGGTCATAAGAGAAATAGAACATAATTCTAGAAGAGTAATGAAATAATAACGAGATTACATTTAATAGACATCCACGTTATAATATATTTCATAACATAAATCAAAATTTGTGCATACTTAACAATGGCCTCAAGATAGGAAGACTTGTACAGTCCAAAATCATATCTCTGTCCCACACACTTTTCTTTTTAATCCGTCTCATAAAGAATATTGACTTATTATAATTAAAAATAATTCAATTTTAAAATTTCTTTTTTACCCTTAATAAAATAATTCTCAGCCACACAAATTTAACAAGGGAAAAGGACCTGATATACCCCTCAACTTTGTCATTTGGAGCTGATATGCCCCTCGTTATGAAAGTGGCTCATATATACTCTTACCGTTATACAAACGGCTCACATATACCCTTACAGTTACAAAATGAGCTCACATATACCCTTTATTTAACGGAAGTGAAAAAGTTAGTTTTAAATTTATATTTTTGACTTTTAATTTTCTTAAAAATTATTTAGGGGTATATATGATTCTTCTAGCAAAGTTCAAGGTATATTTTAATCTTTTTTATACATAAATTATTTTTTTGACTTCTTTTATTATAATTATTTGAGTTTCTTATTCTTATTTTATTTTTTTTTTCATTCCTTAGTGTAAAGAAAAAAATGTAAAACTATTTTTTTGTGGCCATATTATAATTTAAAATTTTATTTTTTTGGTCTATATTGTAATTTAATTTTTGTATTTGAAGAAAACAATTTGGTCATCTATAATAAGTTTTATAAGAATATTAGTGAAACATAAATAAATTTGACCATCAAAATAATAAATCTAAATTAGTCATTGAAACCAAAAAAAAAAGTTAAAAAAATATATATGTTTGAGGAGGATTAAATATACTCATATGAGATTATATTTTTTTTTAAAATAATAAAAAATTAACCTGAAATTAATTTTTTTCATTTCCGTTAGAGGAAAAGGGTATATGTGAGCCATTTGTATATAAGTAGGGGTATATATGAGCCACTTTCATAACGAGGGGTATATCAGCTCTAAATGACAAAGTTGAGGGGTATATCATACCCTTATCCCATTTAACAATTATTTTAGACTACAAAATTTTAAAAGTTTATTTTTTAAACTCGATGAAAGTTAAACGGTTGGTCGTGATGATATTTCTGTTTTGCCTTTTTTAATTAGTGGAAGATTAGCAACTCTGTTTCTGTCGGCAACTTCCCCTCCCCTGTCTGTGTTTGGTGTGAGTTTGTCAATGGCAGATGGAAATGTGGATGTTTTGGATATTTACCCACTGAATCATTACTATTTTGGTTCAAAAGAGTCACTTCCATTAAAGGAAGAGGAGACCTTGGATCATCGCATTCAACGCTTGAAATTCAAGTATATTTTTCTATCCTTATTCCTCTCTTTCTATCACTATATATATTGTATGTTCATTTTTGTTTCCTCTTTATTTCAGCTACAATACTCATGGAATCAGAACTTGTGTACAAGCTGTGCTTTTGGTTAGTTTCTCTTTCTTCCTTTTTTTCAAAACAGCTAGAGGTAAGGGGTGAGTATAGAGGACCTTTAGATACTCCGGGTGTTTTAGATACTGCGATCCAAATTAGTAAGTTTCAAAATTCTGAGGGCGGAGCCACGATTATTGCAAAACATGTTTCCTTTGGTTGATAGTGGGTTCAAACCCACAACTCTACCATGGAAAGAGTTTCCATGTCCCATTCTGAGCCGCCAATTAATTTTTAGTAGGTTAACAAGTTAATATACATATATATTAATTTAATTTTCTAATATAAATACATGATCTACTAAAAAGCTATTGGGTTCCCTGAACCCTAAGTTCCTGTTTCGAATACCTAATGGTGAAGGAAAACACAAAGAACAAAACAAAACCAATCCCAAAAGATTTTAAAAGCGCATTTCTTTGGAAATAATTGAAAGTTTCAGTTGTGGCAGCCTAAAAATTAGCCTCTGGATTTTTGCTCCCTTAATATAAGTGCTTTTCTGCAAGAACTGAGGGGTTGTTTTGTAGCTGACTAGAGTTATGTAGGTATTAGTAACACATTAATTTTGAGGATATTTTTGAATTTGTTTGTGTAGGGATTAGTTGTTTCATCTTATATGCTGCATAAACTTTAAATAGCAGTTTTGCATATAAATAATATATTTAAAATTGGCTTGGATCTTTAACACCATTTTAACTTTATATAAAATCGCAACAAGCAACTGACTTGGCTTAGCAGGCCAGTAACTTTGTCAAATGGAACATTCAATAAAATTGGGACATTACAGTGTACCGTGGCTCCTGCACAAGGATGTGACACAAATCGAGAAATGGTCTAAACTTTTCAAAAACTACACGTGGTTTCCAGCTCTAGAAGCTGTTATCTTATCCTGCATTTCTTTCTCCTCGGTGAGTAAGTAGCTTTTAGTTTTAGGATTCTCATTTTGGAATAGAATTGCAACAGAGGTTCTCCTGTTATTTCACTATGTAGTTGTAGGATGCAGGCCCTACTGCTTTGATTTAATATCCACGAGTAAACGCCTCCAGGCTGAAGTTCTTTTGGGGGAACATAGTGACCTAAAGATGTACGTTCTAAACCTCCGTCTTTTATCAAACAACTTGATACTGCCACTAAGCATGGTTGGTTCATGAAGTGCTGACTAAGTAGAGCCAATGCCGTGCTGCAACTAAACCTGTTTGTATCATAAACTGCTTATACATGGAGTCATCGAGACAGTTCAGCAGTCAGTTTTGCAACTTTGCAGGTTCTAAGAGCCTGTCTGGACGGGTTTATAACTTATGGCTTATAAGCCAATCCAAACAGGCTCTAAGTCTGCATTCTTAACTAATTTCCTGTGTGAGTAGTTAAAAATCAAGAGAGCAGCAGAGATTGTAGTTTTGACATCTGTTCCAATAGTTCAAGTTCCATAAATTGGTGCCTGATTTTAAGTGAATGATCTCGATACTTATGTGAATCCTCATGGATGGTCGTAATACGGGGTGTAATTTCTATTCAAACAACTCAAGCCTTTATGTGTTCTTCTGTTGTTCAAAATGTCAATTACCCATTGAATTACATACTGCATTAGAAAGGGGCTATTCGTGATTGTTGTTGGATGATATAGTATTCAATACGTCGCATTGCAGGTTGATTTGTTCAAACATCCACATCTATTATTATTGCAAGTACGGCATTCCATATACAAACTTCCAGGTGGTCGTCTTAGGCCTGGTGAATCAGGTACAATGATATTTTTTCTCATTTTGTCCAATTTTCTATGTTGAAGCTGGGAGTTTGAGCACTGAAGAATTTATCTTGTTGACATACACAGAAATCGAATGTCTTAGACGTAAACTCTCAAGTAAACTATCCATGAGCGAAGAAGATGACAGATGGGAGGTATGTCAACATTTTACGTAGTGTTTTCAATTTATATTTTTGGCTATGCATCTTATAAATATTTCATTTGATGTATATGTAGGTCGGTGAATGCCTTGGGATGTGGTGGAGACCTGACTTTGAAACATTGATTTACCCGTTTTTGCCACCTAATATAAAAAGGCCAAAGGTAATTTGGTCATAATATTCTGAAATTTGTCTAGTTAGATGTCAGGAATTCTTGAAGGTATTAGTACTCAATTTAGCAAGGTTAACTTTATTTCTTTGTAGGAGTGCACAAAACTCTTTCTAGTGAGGTTGCCTAAAAGTTGCAAATTCATTGTACCGAAGAACCTCAAGCTTATTGCTGTTCCATTGTACCAAGTTCATGAAAATTTCAAGGTACTGTACAGCAGGCACATTCATGAATAGAATATTACTATGCTAATTGATCAATCTGTTTTTCTTTTATCACAATGGACTCTTACAGACAGTTACTCAGCCTTAAATGGCCTTACTCGATGTTATACTTGAACTAATGCAATCAATTCCCTTATCTGCAGACATATGGGCCAATAATAGCCGGAGTTCCACAACTGTTATCGAAGTTCTCGTACAATACACCCGATACTGACTGATTGGTGTCATAATACAAGTTAAAAGACCACATTAGGCTCAATGCTATTCCCATCCAGCATGCTGTTTTAAGTTGCAAGTTTAAGTTGAGAATACCAAGATAGTAGTGACTTTGACATGTATATATAGTGTATGTGGAGTGTGAGTATACATGTTTTTATTTGTAATGTTTCCGTCTGCAGTGTCTGTTTCTACCTGTATATTTGTATAATTGTGTTGGCTTGTTGTGAAAAAAATATAATATAGCTTATAAATCATTCAGGTAATGTCTCAAGTCAAGTTCATCATTTTTCTTTTAGTTGATTGTGGTGGTGCTCAAATTCAGTAACAATTTAAGCTACTGTGATGCTTAATTCTTGACCTCTGAAGAAGAAGAATCCCTGAACAGAATGAGAGGTGCCTAACCAACTTTCAATAGACATAATTGACTGCATTGATCTCTGTAGCTACACTCATAATGATATCTATGCTACCTAGTATAGTCACAATATCATTATTCTTTTAACTAACCGAGGAAGAATTTGCAAATTGACCATCTACAAGGAAATGACAGAGGCAAATGAGCTTTTGCACATTTTTGTTAATCAATGAACAGGATCGTGAGAGTTAGACTTAACTTTTGTTGCCAGAAAATTAGAGCAAGTGTATAAAATAATAGTACTTAGTTTTATCATTTTTGGTCGAACAGTAAGTATGCCATTCCTCAACTTTCTTTAACTTTTCATTCACAGATTTTCTACCATGTATTCCAAGAAAGTAGCTTATAAAATGCACCAATTACTTCTAATACATCCTGTCAAGCTGGCTGCTGGCTTTGTTATTTTCAAGTTTTGAGAACTATGTTTGTTTGATAGTTTTTCTCTTTTCTTGCACAAGTTACTCAAAGCTGCTGGCTTTGTCTACCATGTATGTTTGATTGCTTTGGACCAACACGACAATCGAATGCGCGGAGAAAGGGAAATTAAAGAAAGTGGAAAACAAAACATATCATGCCAAGAAATGGTAACAGAAAACAGACCTCAAGAAAACAGTGAGAGAGTTCTGGGAAGACAACATTATACTATAGTGACATAAATAATCTGCCGGGAGTCAGTAGTTTGTTCTTTGAACCAACTTTGCTGAAATTTTTATTGTCAGAATAACTTCCATCATGTACGGTAACAGCCTAATTAAAAAGGAAGCTAAAATCTGCAACATGAGTACGATTTGATTTGATTTGATTATCATCCTGTACGATAAGTTTCCAATGTTACATCCACAAAATGAAATACGAGGATGGTTTAGTGCTCTACGTTTTCTTCTTGAATTTCCTCTGTGCTTTCAAGTCGACCACAATCACAGATATATTATCTCTGCTGCCCCTTTGGAGAGCAACTCGTGTCAAGTACTCTGCAGCATCCTGAGCAGCAGGATCAACGTTTTCACCCCTTTCGCTACTCAAAGTACCACCATTCTTTTTGTGCCAGAGAAGAATTCGTCTCCGGGCCACATCACAAGCTTCTTCATTTGTCAAGACATCCCATAGGCCATCACTTGCTAAAATTAGACAGTCGTCTTCTTTTGCTCGGGGTACAAACATCATTTCTGGATCTGGAATCACATAAGGCCTTAAATATCTATCACCTGCAGTAAAATGACAACTTCTTCAAATCAAGAAAGCTTTGATCTCTAGGATAACAGTTTCCAAATAATAAATGACAACCATGTCAACTGAAGTCAGACGTCGTTATCCAACATCAGTGGGCTGCTTCAGGGATGAACTTTGACACTATATATGTATGGTATAACACTTTAATTTTGGTACATGTGCAGGTCTGCTCCATCGTAGCTTTGAGATTCCTTTATTTCCATGTGCAAATCAAGCACAATATAGATGACTTTCTTAACCCTCTCCAGTAAAAATACAGCAGTACAATGAAATTTGGAGGTGGCTAGTACAATATACATACCAATTGACCTTGAAACTGCAAGAACACCAGAAACACGATGTCCATCCCAATTAATGACCTTCCCTCCCAATTCTTCTATTCGTGAACACTCATCTTCCCTATTTGGCTGAAAACAATGAACAACGAATATTATATGGTTGCAAAAAGAAAAAACTAGCAAATGTTGCAGAGCGGTGTAACAACAAACACAAGCCTTACCTTATGGTCAATGGATAATGGCATGGGCAGTTTTCCCCGACAAAGGACTGCCCTTGAATCACCACAATTCGCAACAATAATATGGGTTGGACTAACAACAGCAACTACAGCTGTAGATCCAACTGCTTCAGGAGCAATGACTGAAAGGTCAGGCTCAATCCCGTCTGTTTCACTACAGAACCCTCCTACCTCATCATCGACTCTACAGAAACAATTCAAGAAAGCCTTTGACCATTGCTCCTTCCAGTTAACACTTCCATTATGTGAATCTTCTTTCATAATATCTATCTCCTGTGCTAAAACCATATGGAGACGCTCATGACAATAATTAGCAACCTGCTATGGAAAAAACAATTGGTCTTAGTACATAGGCTTAAATGACAAACAAATAGGAAATGAACTCTTAACATGCAGGCAATAACAGTTCTTGTGTGACTAGAAACTAAAAACAAAAGTAGAATGTAATAAAAACGGATAGAAATTCACCTGAGAGCCTCCGTGTCCATCATAAACCCCATATAAATGGGCTGTAAGTGTTTGACTCAGGGCATGAGAAACTGAAGCATCCGTCAAAATATGAGAAGGGATTCTCAGAAACCTTGGTAAAGCTATAGCAGTATCTTCCATCTCCGGCCTCTTTCCTTGTATCGTGATGAGTCCCCAAAGCGGTACAGAATCAAAACAAAAGGCATTTGGCCTACTTATCTTTATCTCTTGTGAGGTCTCAAGATGGGATGGTGATAATTTTCTTTTATAATCTTCAGCACCCACAACCATAGTGGAAACAAGATCACTTACGAGTTCTGACTCACTAACCAACTCGCTAGCCAAATTACACGAAAAAGACTTCCTCAGAATCTGGGATACACCAACCTTCTTGTCTTCATTCCGAGGAGGAGTTCTCCCAACCTTAACCTCCAAATCTGTATATTCTTGGTTAGGCATGCCGCCACGCTCATCCACTAGAGAATCAGAACAAGTCATATTTCCTAAAAGCTCATCAGTTGGTGAAATCAAATTGTTGTCCATAGATCTACCATCTTTTACCTCACTAGCAATCAAACAATTCCCATTAGCTACAACTGTCGAAGAAAAACTCTTCCCTTTCCTGATTTCATGGCAATCAGCAACTGTCATAAAGAGGTTAGCTTTGTCCCTGGACACTCTATGATTGGACACCGAACAAGGAAGTTTGCACTTGTTAGGTTCTGATAGCAAGCTAGTCGTATTCGGGATCAGCTCATATCCAGCGAAGTCAATACATGTGGGTAATACTGATTCATCATATATCAATTTTCCCTGTTTATATGATACAGTAAGTGCTGGAAACATCTCTTCCATCTTCTAACCAACCAAAATTATTCAAATCCCTAAAATTTACTTAAGTTGTAAGCCAAGAAAAGTTTTCACATAAAAAAAAAACAGAATAAATCTATGACATAAGAGAATATGGATCCAAAGTCCAAACTTGTGGAATCACTATCCATAAAACCCTATTCAGCATCTTGTACTCTTCTATTCCAATTCTATCCATTCAACAACACATTAGCAACAAACCCCCTTAACAAAGAATCACTTTTTATCAACTTATAATATATAGGAAACAACAAATCTAGTGGTCACTGCTTAACAAGACAGAACACAACATATAAAGATTCAAACTTTATTGAAAAAAAAAAGGACTTACAAGCTCAAAGCAGACCAAACATGAAACTTTTTTCCAAATTCAAAGCAACCCAACTTCTTCTTGATTACCTAAAGTTAGTTGAATCAAAAAAAAAAAAAAAGTTTGACAGAACCCCATATAATTCAAGAGTCAAACAAATCAAGAAAGGATGCATGCAAGGATTTGTTATTAGAGACTAATCATTCTATATTTATTGTGGGTATTGTATTATACATACAAAAAAAAGGTTTGATTAGATACACAAATCAATGAATACAATAATCCAATAAACAAATACTCATAATAGAGGAAGGTAAGTGAGAAGTTGCTTACCGTTTCAAAACAATCTTGCATTAATGACACACTAAAAAATAAAAGAAAGAAGGAAAAAAAAAAAGGTTAGACCAACACTTCAGTTCCTCCTAATAAGTAATTGAAAAAAATATAGAAAAACAGATTAGAAAGCAAAGTGTGTGATGTGTCAACACATTTATGTACTCTCTCCTTTATTTAAATTTGATTTTTTTAATAAAAATAAAAATAAAAATAGGTCAAATATACCCCTTCAATTTTATTTCACTTTGTTATATTTGTTTTGCACTTCCCTTAAAAAGATATTAACTAGAGGATGTAATTATCCGTATTCATTACTCCTCTCAATTTAATAATCTATCGGTTCATTCTTACTTGTCACTTATTCTTAAAATACATATATCAACAATAATTTTCTTAATATATATATCAAGCCAAATTGTGATAAGTAAAAATAAACCGAAATAATTTTCTCTTTGCATCATATTAATATCTCTTCATATATATGATTAATAAAAGTAAAAATGGAAATAAATAATTAATTATGTCTTAATTTTTTAAAATAATAAATGTTATGAATTGTTTATTTTAAAGAAAGATGATAAATGAAATCAAACAGAGAACTATCAAAATTTTTGAATTTAATGATATTAAGCATATTAGTAGAAAATTAAGATTAAAAAAAAAAACACAATTTTAAACAAATTTAAAACAGAAGTGGGGCAAACAAATGGGAAAAACAAAACTGTGGTTTTATTAAATTGTTAGTCAAGTGGGTCCCAGTTAGCAGACATGTGTCCAACCAGATGGCTTGTTTTGATTGGTTGTGGACCCACCTCTTGATTTTAAATGTTTCTTTCGGTGAACTAATGGGATGATCTTAAAAAAAAAAAAAATGGGATGATCTTTATAGGAGTCTTTCTAAAAATATATATTAAAATAATAATTTTGGTGGGTGGGCCCTACACTAACTCTCTGTCCTTGCCACGTTGAGCTTTAGTTTTCATGTACAAAAACTTTTGGGTAGATAGAGTCAAGACGGACAAACTGACGCATACCATCTTTACCAATAAAAATATTCTAATTATAAGTGATCGTCTAGTTTGAATATAAGTTATATTAGGATAAGTTATATGAAAATAAGTTATTTAGCTTAAATATTTTTGTGTGTACATTTTGATAATTATGATATATGTTTTTAAATAAAATTTTCATCTTATTTAACTTTAAAATTAATTTCATCTTATTTAGATTAGATATTTTGTGTGTGCATTTTCATAATTGTGCTGTGTATTTTTTAAATTAAACTTTCTTTTATTTAACTTTAAAATAATTTTTTTCATCTTATTTAGTTTAAAAATAAATCTTTCTTGTTATTTATTTAAAAATAAAATTTCCATCTTATTTAGCTTAAAAATAAAACTTTCATTTTAAGTTTGTTAAAGTAAGAGAAATTTTATTATTAAAGCTATCTACATTTTAATTGATATATAAAATATAATTTTTAAATGAGTAGTAAACTATTTAATTTAAAATATGTAATTGAGTAGTGAAGTGAACATTTTAAGAAAAAATCAAAATATAAATAAACATAAGAATTAGGCAAATAAATTCAACTTATAATATATCATAAATATAAATAGTATTTATAAAATGTAATTTTTTAATAAAAAAAATATATTATCATAAATACAACAAATAATTAAGGTTGTGAATGTTATTATAAATGTTGTTAAAAATTATGTTACTATACATGAATATAAAAATGGTGTGTATAAGAGAGTTTAAGGGAAGTATTTTTGTTATTTTATACATTTTATCCTAGGATAAGTTATCCTGGAATTACTATTCCACCCCTAGTAAGGGATAACTTATCCCAGGACTAATAGTTAATCCTGGGATAAATTTTCTCAGCCTTTGCAACCAAACCAACAAATTAAAGATCACTCAAAAATTACCTGCGATTAAATCTTTTTTTCCATCACATCAAATGATCCCTAAAGGTTTTAGATCAGTATTTTCAAAAATATTTTTGACGTGAGTCTCACAATGATTTTTGGGATGAGGTATATTAAAATAGTTTTGGAAATAAATTTATAAGGTATACATTTTAGAATTTGGGGCGTAAAAGCACAAGTTTTGGGCATAAAAACGCATATTTTGTGCATTAAGTTTGATAAAAAATTTAATTTTTATTATTTTAGAAGTATTTTTACTATAAATCATATTTTATATTATTGATATAGTAATATATATACTGCTATCATATTTTAATTTTTCACTCTGAAATATATAAATAAAAAAAATATTTTTTATACAATGTGATATTGTTTAGATAATTGTGTCTGAAATTGATAATATAGAGATTCTATAATACTATATTTTGGAATAACTTTATCTATTTTTTGTCATTACTCTTATTCTTTTTATCTTTCTTCTTTTTTGAAATATATAAATAATAATCTGTGAATATTAGTTGAGTGAGAATGACTAGTAGATGTAAAGATGAACGATAATTTCATATTAAAGATTATCTCGGCTATTTTTATTTTTTGTGTTGTTATCTTTTTTCAAATAATAATTATGATTTTTTAAAATTTTGTCTGTTATTTATTTACAGAAATATTAAAGTTTTTTCTTTTATTTATATTTTAGTAATAAAATTATAAATTTAAGATACATGACATATAAGTCTATAGATTCATGGAACTTATGTCTCCGGTTTTGAGGATTATGCTTCGTTCGTGACTCCGTGCTATGATATGACTTGCCTCACACCTCCCCCTCCCCCTCCTCCTTTTAAAATATTAATTTAAAATAAATCAAAGTAAAATTTAAAATTTATAAATTTAAATCAAATTCATAATTAATTTTACTCATATATTCATAATTAGATATTTAAATATATTTAATCATTTTTAGAATATGAATAGTGTATCTTAGCCAAAAGTGCTGACTTTATTTGGATTCACACTTGATACAATAGAAAATCCGTCCTTATGTAAAAGTATACTGTAATGATTAATAAAGTGGTAATGAATTGCTGGGGTCTTGGTTCAAAGTTTAATAAAACAATAAAAATATGTGATTTTTTTCTCATTAATCTTAAGTTTGATAGATATAATTTATTGAATGAAATTCATTCAAACCTTACTTTAAAAATCAAACTCCCCCTTAACTTTGAGAAATAATTATTCTCTTTTTTCTCTAATTGATTTTTTAAAAAATATCTATTATATTTTTACATTATCAATCTTTTTTTATATTTCTTTTAAAATAATATTAATTTTATCCAAAAGAAAATGAAAAAATATTGATTGAGTATATATAATTTAATGTCGTACAATAATGAAAGAAACGAAAAGAATAAAACATATGCTGAATTTATTGAGGTGAACATAAATCTTTCAAACACGATCGTAAATAAAACACAGTAAATCTCATTAAATTAATACTCGGTAAATTAATAATTTCTCTAAGATAATATTTTTCTCCAATTCCAACTTGGACCAATGAAATAATTCATTCATTTCAATAAAATAATAAGATAATTTTCAGAAGATCTCTTTATGAATATATGTTTTCATTAATATTATAAATTAATAATTCTTTAAAAGTATAAATATATTAGGAGTGACAAAATCAAACTCAATCCGTCCAACCCGTTTAAATTTGGGTGGGTTATCGACCCGCCCATTCCTTAGCTCAACCCATTTCAATCCATTAAAAAATGGGTTGATATGTAACCCAAATTGACTCATGAAAAATCTTGTTGAAATATTTTTTTTTTTTTTTTCAATTTGATATGTCGTATATAGCCATAATAATAATAATAAATTTATTAGATACTAAAATAGTTTAAAAGAACAAATAAAGCAATTAAATTTAGTAAAAATTGGATTGGGTTGGGACTTGACCCGTAATGTAACACATTGCTTAACCTAGTTTGACCCAAGCAATTTTGGGTTGGGTTGGGTCTTGACTGATTGCTAACCCATTATGACCCGTCTAAATTTGACTCAAACCACCCAATTGCCACACCTAAAATATATTTAAGACAATTTAGTTAAATATGATTCTATTGTGTTTTGGTTTTTATTAAAATTCAAATCTAGTTAAAAATCATCTCTAATTTTTCTTGTTGCATCCAAAAGTCCCGGTGTTGTCTTTTTGAATTGCATCATAAAATTGTGAAGAGTTATATACAATAAGTGTTTCTTTACGCGTAACTTGTTCAAAAGGCATTGTATCATCTTCAATATTGTTTTTTCCAGTGGTATCTAGAATGTCTTTTTAAGTTTTGGACCTGTGAACATGTATCATTTTAATTCAGATAATCCAACATGTTATTAACTTCTATTTTACTGTGGTAATCGAGAACATTAATCATGACCTCAAATTCATTAATGTCATTTTCATAAGTAAGTTCATTCAAATTTTTTGAGATTTCATCTCCCAAACGAATTTGCAGTATCAAAAATAATTTGCTATTGTTCCTGCTGAACATCTATCTTCCAAGCCCGGATTGCGAAATTGATAGCACCTAAAACAATCTTTCTAATTAATCATTTAACAAAAGATATACATTACAATGAATCATACACATACAATGTACTTTATATATAATGAATTTTTTATATGAATTTAATAAATATGATATATAATTTAGTAAGATACAATAACTTTGATGTATTCATTGTACTTTATGTATAATAATTTTTTTTTTTTGTGAATACAATAATTATGACACAAAATTTTTGATGTAATCAAAATTAACTTTTATTGAGGGTGTGTTTGGTAGGAAGGAAAATGTTTTCCTAGAAAATGTTTTCTTGGAAAACAAGTGCATTTCTAACTTATTTTCTCATGTTTGTTTGGAGAGTAGAAAATATTTTTTAATGTTTGGTTGGGGAATGAAAAATAGTTTTCAGAAAATATCTTCTTTTTTTTTTACTTGAGACTAAAAAATTACTCTTTAGGAAAATAATTTCTGATCCAAAAATCAACCCCAATAATTGAGGACCCGACCCCGACACCCAAACTAGGACAAGACCCCGATGACCGTTCCAAAATCCAACCCTTAGATCTGACCTAGGATTTTTTAAAAAAAAACTATCTTTTTAAGAAAAAGTGTTTTGACGGGGTCGCCTGGGGGGTTGGCTGCTGGGGTGGGGGTAGGGATGGAGGTGGCATAAAAAATGATTTTTAAAATTTTGAAATATTTTTCAAAAGAAATTTTTTTAATTTTTTTTTGATGGGGGTGGGATAGGGGGATGGGATGGGATGGGGGTGGCATAAAAAATGTTTTTTTTTTTTCAAATCTGAAATATTTCCCCAAAATTATATTTTCTTAAAAAGATTTTGGACGGG
>NC_064290.1:18584434-18831413 GCF_019186545.1 Solanum stenotomum
GGGGAGAGTGGCATAAGAAATTAAAAAAAATTAAATTTGATTTTTTTCAATAGCAATTTTTTTTTTGGGGGGAGGGGGGGAGTGGTAGGGGTTGAGTGAGGTAAAAAAATCTTAAAATTTGAAACATTTTTCAAAAATAATTCTCAATTTTTTAAATTTTTTTGTTTGATGGAGGGGGGGGGGGGGGGCTGGTTTGGGGGTAGGAGAATTAAAATATATTTGAAAATTTAAATTATTATTTTTTGAATAAGGAGGGTCGGATACGGGGTATGGGTAGGGTAGGAAAAAAATTTAAGGATGAAGTAGAGTTTTGGAAAATGTTTTCCTTAATTTTGGATGAGAAGTCATTTTCCTTAAATTTGAAGAAAATGAGTTGATTTGGAAAACATTTTCCAAACATTTTAAGCCAACCAAACATGGGAAAATTGAAAACTCCATACCAAACACACCCTGAATCTCAAAATATGTTTTAAATTAATAATATTAATTTATCAATTAAATAATACATCTATAAAATAATAATACTTTATGATCTCACCTATATTAATTTAATAAGATATTGCGTATATTATAAAATTCTTATTGAATTTTTAATTAAGAAAGAGAGTTTAGTAATGCTAAGTGGTTGCTTCCCCACAAAATATGGGACAATTGTCGCTATTTCAGCCTTCATTTTAAAATGTTGGTCCAACTTTCTAATTTAGTTTTCTTGGTTTGGAGCATAAATATCAAATTAATATTTGATATAAATTCAGATATATGATTTATCAAAAAAAAAATAAATTGGAAATACAACTTATAATTTATATAAGTATATTCTAAGTAACAATAATTAACAGATTAAATATTTCAAAAAATATAATCAAAAAAATATTTATAGCTATTTATATAATAATTAAGATAAATAAATTGAAAGGGAATATTAAATCTCCGATTAATTTAGTTTTGGTATATCTTAGATCTCATTCTTCTTTTTCACCACTTTATTATTCTAGAAATGAAGTCCACTATTAGCCAAAATCATTGTATATCTCCTGAAAAGGAAAACTTATGTTTTCGTTAATAAATCTTAACCACATTTGATGTAATGATGAAATAGTAAGTAATCACTCAAATCACTTTTTACCAAAAAAAGATAATCACGTAGATTAATGAAATCATGTATATCTAGTCATGGCTGGATTTGGACACTTGTTGAATTCTAGTGAGCTTTAATAAGAGGTAGATTTAAAGTATTCTAATCGAGAAAATGGTCTAAAGCCTTCAATTTATATTCAAAATTTCAACTATACATTTTAATTTTATGAGTGTCTTATCACCTCTGAGCATTTTATTTTTTTATTTACTACACACTTGAGTGCTGACCTGTCATAGGAGGTGAGAACACCTCCTAGGCGCGTGAAAAGAGGCAATAGCCTTAAATTTTGACGAAAAAAAGTGTACTTCTTCAACGGTCATCTTTTCCAAGTTAAATAAACTATTTTTCCTTCTTCCCCACCATTAACCCTTGTTCTTTTTTTAAATATTTCACGATTTTCTTTCAATTTAAGGTAGATTGGGGGGAGGGGGGCTTTAGACCATTTGTTCTGGATATCCTCATTTCTAATTTAATCACTTTGATTATGTTCATATATCCATCTCAACATCTTCATTTTCAGCACTTACATTTTTTGAATATGAAAATTCTTGATTAGTCAATACTCCACCTTATACAACAAAGTCAATTTAACCATCACTCTATAAAACTTACCAAAAATTTAAATTTGAAATTGGAAGAGGAATTAGTTTACTTATTCTTTAAGCGTATGCTAATAAATCCTTCTTCATATTTTATTTTATTTTTCGGTACAACTTTTTCATATCATTGGCAATATAAAAAAGGGGTTGTAATAATATAAAATAATAATAATGAGAAAGTAGAGTAGATGGGTGAACAACCTTGAACGTGGCACTATTATATGAAAATCTGAAAACTCTTCTTATCGTATTCAACTGCGGACCACCACCGACTGCAAATTAGCCACGCATTTTTTCCTCATAAAAAAACAACGCCATCTGTGAATCAGTTCACAAAATATCTCAATTGCATAAGTTTTTTATTTTATTTATACCCCTCAATTGGGCGGTTAAATAAGCAGATTAGATTGAATTTAAATGAATCAAAATAAATTAATTTAAAATAAATTATTTAATCGTACTAAAATAATTTAGGCTGAAATAAATTGACTTAAGAGTAAAACACAACCTAATTTATTTTACCTTTGCTTTTATGGATGCAGAAAAACCATTCTCAAAATATCTTGACTCAAAAGAAATGTAATCAAAGTAAAATAAAATTAAAAGAAAAATAATAATACCAAAATATACCGAACAAATAAAAAAATAGATAGTAGCGAAAATTAAAAAAATAAACAACGACACAAATACTGCTAATTCTTCCTATCTCATATTAAAAATATAATAACACTTCACTGCCAACTAACGCATTTTATCCTAATCTCAAAATCTTTATCGATCGAACTTCAGCCAACAAAAGAACAACACGAATGAATTCCCAAATAAATTCCACACGATCCACTTTTAACTGCATAAACATCACGTCTCCTCCCTGTTGGAAATTAACATACATTTAACAATCCCTAAAGACCAATAGGACCAAATTATTTTCATAACTAATATGATGAATAGACACGATTAGAGCTTAGAAAATTCAATTCAATAAGGCTCTTCAATTTCTAGATGTTATGCTCTCTCGATCTCAATTTATGAGACACATAAATGACCCTATATATCATCATGCCACTTAGGTGTCGTATGACACAAAATTGTTCATGTGTAAGACTTACATGGTAAAAGGATTAGTCCTTATTGAAATATTTTAGAGATATATGGAGAATTTTCTTAAAAGAAAACCTTAGAATTTCAGATATTTATACATGAAAGGTCCTTAAAACATTCTAATTGTGTAGAGAATTCCAAAATAAGAACTTATATACAGTTTATATTTGCAAATTAGTTCCTAGATGAGTAATATTAATAGACGTGCATACATTTATGAAGATATCAAGCAAATCTTCCAAGTGTTATGACATTTTAATATTATTATATTATGCTAAAATGCCGTTTCCAATTCCCTTTGTTTCATTTCTCCCTAATTACACATGATTATGGTGCTTTACTTCCTTTCGGTAGTTGATGACAATTGATGCCATCTTGATTCTAATTTGGCTTAATTGCCATCATTCATTTGTGGTTAACATTCCACGGAACGCTGGGGGAAGCATCTTCAGTAGCCATTGGTGGCATTGATTATTCCTTGCTTTATTTCACTCTTTATTCCTCCATTATATCTTGTAATATATGCCACCTCTAGATCATTTATATTTTCACTATTTACTATCCATTATCTTCCTATTCATTGCTAGGAAAACTTTTGCAACTATAAATAGTGATGGTCTTCAATTGTTTTGGATACAAGAAAATAGAGAGTGCATAAAAGTTAGTCAAAAAGAGAGTTCTTATTAGTTGAGGGAGGTGTTCTTTTTGTGGAGCTTTGGACTCAATTCTTTTCCAGAGTTTGTTGGGTTGTACTTTGTGATTAGACTGTTGTATCCTGGAGGGGACAAGTCAAGAAGGACTACTGTTGCACCGGTGAAAAACATTTGTTGCATTGGGCTTGAATCTCCTTAAAGAGAGTGAGATATCCACACCTCAACTAGAAGATATTTTTATTTCTTCATTTTATTTTCAACTGTAACTTTTAATCTTGTAATTTTCACCAATAGTTTTAAGGAGATTCATAATGGCTACTTTTGAAAAAATTGCGGATGTTAACATGAGATATCTTAACAAGTCATTTCAATTTAATGGTAATCATTTCAAGAGATGGAAGGGTAAAGTGTTTTTCTACTTAAGTCTTCTCAATGTTTTTTATGTATTAATTGAGAAGAATCCAAATAAAGTTGACGACATCTCCATGGATGATGAATAACTTATTTCTGATAATGAGAAAGTGGAAAAGTATGACGGTGATTCCTATACGTGTTGGTATTATATTCTTAATTGTTTATCTGATAATTTTTATGATTATTATGATAGAACTTACTCTAGTGCAAAGAAAATTTGAAAAACATTGTAGAGTAAGTATGATACCGAAGAGGCTGCTGGAGCAAAAAAATATGCGTCTAGAAGATTTTTTTATTTTCTAGTGGTGGAAAATAAATCAATGGTAGACCAAACTCAAGACTTTATAATGATTGTTGGAGAGCTTAGGTCTGATCAGGAAATCAAAATTGAAGATAACCTTATTGTTTGTGGAATAATAGACAAACTTCCTCCTTCTTGAAAGGAATTTAAAAAAAACTATGCGCCACAAACAAAAGGAAACATCTCCTAAGACGTTGATAATGCAAATCCGCATGGAAGAGGAGACAAGGGGTCAAGATGCACTTTTACAATTAAAAGAGAGAAACATCACAACAAAGGTAAATTTAATTACTTCAAATAATGCTACTCCTGAATCTCACAAAAATACTTCTATGAAGCCTAAGAAGAAAATTTTCAAGAAAAATAATGGTAGACCTCCCAAGAAAAACAATGGAGGAAATAACCAAACATAAAATCAACAAATTCAAGATAAGGGACTGTGCTTTTTTTGTGACAAGAGTGGGCATATTGCTTTGCAACACCTCAAAAGTGGAAAGTAAAAAAATAAAGAAAATTTGACTGAAGTAGGTTCTACGAGTCCAACCTACGGACTGTAGGAAGTCCTAGGGGCCGTAGGAAGGAAGTCGCAGACCTGGAGATGAGATTTTGGAAAATAAAGTTTTTGAAGTTTGACCCACAGATGAACAGGACGAACTGTAGGAGTTTTGACTGACTGTAGAAGGTTCCATATAAGTGTTCCAAACTTGGTGAAATTTTCAAGTAAAACTTGGGTTCTGCGGATGAGGTCTACGGACCGTAGAAATTTCGACGGACTGTAGAAAGTTCGACAGACCGTAGAATGATCTCGTGAAAAATGATTGAATTTTTGAGTTTCTGAAGTTGGTTCTACGATTCACCAAGACGGATCGTAGAAATTCCCACAGACTGTAGGTCACAACCGTAGGGCTGTTTAACAGTTATTTTAAAGTGTATTTGAGTCTTTTTTATGAATTTAATGCCTATACTACATCATTTTATCCCTAATTCTAAGCCCAATAACTACCCTTCACCTCTTGAAAGTTCCCCAAACTCTCTCATTCAATCGAATTTCCAAACCATCTTCAAGATCTTTTTTAAAATCCTCTCTCTAGATCAAGGAAGAAGAAGCTAGGGTTCTTCAAGTTCAAGTCTCCTTTATTCATAAATTGCTTAGGGTTTCAAGATCAAGGTATGTAGGGCTTCATCAGTGGGTTCCATTCACCCATTGAGCCCCAAGGTTTTCTCCAATTCAATTTCAATCAAATTGATTAGGTTTCATTGAGTTCTTCATGAGTTATATTTATGTTGTTTAAATTGCTTGAATTTGATCCTAATATGATTATTTTAACTCAACTACATGCTTTCCAATTGAAATCACATGAATTCATGCATTGATCATGATTTTGACTATGAATCCTAATTTACATGAATTTATGAAGAAGCTTGAATCTATGAATATGTTTTATGAATTTATGCATGATTTATGAAAAGAAATATTTTATGATCTAGGTTGCTTTAAGATGAGCATCAATGAAATTGTGAAAATATTTTTTCACATACTAAGGGGTCATGACTTGGTGAAAGGTTTTCTCACTTAGACTTGATTCACGACTTAATGAGCTACTCTATGATGTTTAAGCTTGGATTAGTAATTGAATTGTACTTTTCCATGGATGATGATAAGTTTATGAAAATTACTATTCCGTTGGGATTTAACTTAGCACCGAGAGAACTTTGAGGTGGAGCTCAAATAGGATAGTCTCTAGTAGCAACCTCTAGTTCCAAACTACATACTCCCGTAGGTTTACCTTAAATGACCTAGCTAGTGGATCCACATATAGCACATTGTATGATACGGAATTCTACCTTGATAAGTAGGCTCTCCCTTTTCGATGTGGGAGTTACATCAGATTCCATGTTATAGTGCGCATGATCTATTGTCGGTTAAAGCTAATATCCCACAAATTGAGCTAAGCTACTTACAAATATTTTATGAAGCTCCATTTATTATATTAATATGCATTGATCATATTCATGAGTTACGATTCTTCTTAAATGATTTTACTATGTTAGCTTGGTCATGCATATCATGTTTTCAATTATGTCCTCTTATGATCATTTTTTATGTTGTAGCGCATTTCCCTCATACTTAATACATTCCATGTACTAATTCATACTTGTGCATACATTATTTCACTAATGTAGGGCGTGACAATTCCTCCTTGTGTTCGTGGATAGTTGATCACATTAGCGATTTGAAGATCAAGAGTTGGTGAGTCTTCATGTTCCGAGGACCATGTCACTTTTATTGTTTTCATGTGTCTTTTATGTTTTGAATGTTGTACGTGGTGTACAGATTACGTATCGACCATTTCTTTGATGTAATAGATGGCTTATCAAGATTATGTTGGACTCCATTTTTAAATGTCAAACTCTTTACTTTATATAAGTTTTATTTCTTTTCTCTATTATATTGTGTATATGCATTTCAAGTGGTTTGTGTAGCGCCTCTCGGGGTCTTATACGCCATGTCACTTATAAAGTTTACTTTGGATTGTGACATGCTTGGTTTTACAGATTCCAGAAACGTGGTCTACACCTCAAATAAACGTTACTGAAGAACCTTTTGTGGCAGTGATTAGTGACATAAACATGGTTGAGAATGTTGATAGATGGTTGGCTGATTCTAGTGCAAATCATCATGTTGGTTATGAAAAATATTGGTTTAAAAATATACTCCTTTTGAGGAGCCCAAAATCATCATGCTTGGTGATTCTCACACTACTCAAGTGCATGGAATAGGAGACACCAAATTGTGTTTTACCTCTGACAGGGTGTTAACTTTGAAAGATATACTTTATACTCCTTCTATGAGAAAAAATCAAATGTCTAATTTTCTTTTTTAATAAAGCAGACTTTAAACATATTATTGAATTTAATCAATATATAATAGTGAAAAAAATATTTCTGTGGAAAATGGGTATGCTTGTGATATGATGTTCAAACTGAATGTTGAAATGAATAAAATTTCTACTTCTGTTTATATGTTTTCTTCTACTAATTTTTGGCATGCTCATTTGTGTCATATTAATGATTGTTATGTTGGAACCATAAGTTTAAAGAAAGCGTTCATAGCTCGACTTCCTACAGTAGTAAGATCTACCTAATAAGCCTCGACTTCACATCCTTCTTATTAATCAGGTACCTAAAAGTTTTATGAACATAACTGTTTTCATCAAGTATGACATGAACTTGTCATATGCCAAGACTAAAGAAAGCATCTCCTTTTCAGTCACAATGTATTTCACTTGAGCAGAGTCCGAATTTTTGCTGCCATAGTAGATGGAATGGAAGACTTTGTCCTTCCTCTGTCCAGGCACTACACCCACAACCACATCACTAGCATCATACATTAACTCAAAAGGCGTCTCACAACTAGGAGCAATGAGGATTGGAGCTTCAATAAAATTCTTCTCCAGCACCTCAAATGCCA
The DNA here is from genome assembly GCF_019186545.1 of Solanum stenotomum. Classification (NCBI taxonomy): domain Eukaryota; kingdom Viridiplantae; phylum Streptophyta; class Magnoliopsida; order Solanales; family Solanaceae; genus Solanum; species Solanum stenotomum. Next base: position 18,592,113 of record NC_064290.1, read on the forward strand.
TGATGCAACTCTCATCAAACTGAAATTTCACCTCCTTCTCCAATAGACCTCGCACATAGTTATGGAAAACTTGGAGAAATCCCTGATGAATCGCTTGTAGAAATGTGCATGTCTCAGAAAACTTCTTACCCCTTTCACTGAGATTGGATGTAGCAACTTCTCTATGACTTCAACTTTTGCACGATCAACCTCTAGTCCCTTCTTTGACACTTTGTGACCTATCACAATGCCTTATCTCAGCAAGAAATGACATTTCTCCCAATTCAACACTAAGTTGGTTTTCTTCATAGCGAGCAAATAATCTGTCGTGATTCTTCAAACACAACTCAAAAGCCTCACCAAACACTGAGAAATTGTCCATGAAAATCTCAATGAACTCTTCCACCAAATCATAGAATATGACCATCATGTATCTCCGAAAGGTAGCTGGCACATTGCAAAGTCCAAATGGCATACACTTGAAGATGTATGTGCCGTAAGGATAGAATGAAAATTTTCTTCTCTTGATCCCCAGGAGCTATGACAATCTGAATGTATCCTGAGTACCTATCCAATAAGCATTAATATTCTTTCCCTGCCAACATGTCTAACATTTGATCAATAAAGCGAATTGAATAGTAGTCTTTCCTCGTAGCATCATTCAACTTATGGTAGTCCATTGGATACACCAACCCATGACTATTCCTGTTGGGATCAACTCATTCTTGTCATTCGTCACCACAATAGCACCATCCTTTTTTGATACACATTGCACATGAAAAACCCATATGCCGTCAGAAATTGGATAAACTACACCTGCATCCAGCCACTTTATCACTTCTTTTCTCACCATTTCCTTTATCACTGATGTCACGACCCAAGGTAGTCCCTAGGTGTAACCTGGCGTATAGGACCTTGAGAGGTCCCATACAAGCCACTTAGATTTCTTCATACAAGATAATAGAATAAAGATATTAAAAGAAGGTTTCAACATATATGAGTTTTATAGAGAAAAACGGAAATCTAAACATCGTCTCAAAGCCATCTAGTACATAAGAGTTTATCGGGGGGTAGCCCGTACAACAAGTTCCAAAACTGAAAGTAAGGAAAGACTGAAAGCAATAGATTTCCTGTCCTCGGAGAATGATGACTCACCAAAGCTCATAATCTCCTCAAAGAACTCTAGCCACGAAATTGGAAACCTGACTGTCGGACCCTACATTTGGGGGGAATGTAGGCAAGAGTATGTGTTAGTACAAAATATGTACCAAGTATGATAGCCATGCATAAAAACATATAAATCATGCTAAAAGAGACGATTTCATGAGCATGCAAGGATCAAGCTAAAACATGAATCTTGAATGTTAGAAAACATAAATCGTAAAACATGATCAATGCAAATGAATATCATCTTAAAACATATGCAAGATACTTCTTGAAGTCACCTTAGTTAATCTTAGCTTGCTGTGGGAAGTAGTCTTAATCGACATATAAGACCATGCGAGCTATCAACATGGAATCTGGTGTCTCACAAATCGAAAAAGGTTGTCCTACTTGCAAAGGTGAGGACCATGAACTTCTAGCTTAGGTGGATCCCTTAGCTAGTGTCTATCTAGACAATCCTATGTTGGCACAAAGTTTATGGGACATGGGCAATCGTCGCTTGTCCACTAGATACTAAGCTTAACTTCCATGATATAATTCTTAATCATATTCATCTTAGCTCATAAAGGAACATGAGTAATCACCTCTTGTCATTTCAATTAGAGAGCATGGGTAATCGTCTCTTGCTTCAACATTAGAATAGCTCCTTAACATTGGTTCATTTTAGGTGAGAAGACCTTTCAATCATAAGAACCCTTATTATGTGAGGAAACCTTTCATAATCATGATTTCAAGTGTATATGAGAAATCCTTTAAACAACACAACAATAACATCATTTATACTTCACTCTCAAAGCATCCTTAAAACATTTACATAAATTTCATAAGAACATGCTTGATTTCATAAACTCTTCTTTCATAATCCAAAACCCACATCGTATGATCATAACTTGGAAAATATGGTAATTACATAGGTTCATGGGGGATCATCATAAAAATATGAGATTAACTCAATTCACACATAAGAGATCATAAATCAATCAATTAAATCAATAATTAAGAGAACCCATAACATAGAAGAAAAGCCCTAACTCAATTGGGGATTTCTAACTTTGGAAATTGGAGAAATTTGGAACTCCATGGAGGAAAGGGATCCATGGATGAAAACCATCATACCTCAATGAAAATTGCTTAACTTCAATGGAGGAATTGGAAACTTGACTTGGAACCCTAGGTTGAACCTTTTTTTTTTTTAGGATTTCTAGAGAGAGAAATATTTGGGAGAGAAAGACTTGCTCTTCTTTTTGGTAGTTTTAGAGAATGACTTGAATGGGTTAAATTTGAGGTTAAAAACACTTATATAGGGTAAAACGACATAGTGTCAAGATAAAATAATTAGGAAAAGACCCAACTGTCCCCGACTTACAGCTGACGTAAACCCCTAGATGGAGGGCTTCACGAGTAGTCTTAGGGTCCATGAGCCGTCTGGGCAGTCATGGCCCTTGGACCAGGGGCTTGGGAAGACCCCTAGCTAGATGCCTTGACCTACCTCACAACCGGCTTCAAGGGTCGTTTGCCCCTTTATGACCCGTCTGGAGGTCCATGAGAAGGGGCTGGCCTTGGGGGTGGGTTCTGCCTACCCTTCACGGGTACCGCCACGAGGCGTAAAGCACATCACGAACTGTCTAAGGGCTTATGGGAGAGGAGCCCCTCTTGGCCAGACTTTGGAAGGCTTCACGAGCACCACCACGAACCGTGGTACCCCTTTACGGTCCGTCAAGGGCTCCATGAAGGGTGCCATGGCTCAGTTTTGGGCTGGTGACCTCCCACTTTACCCTTTTTTTAACCCTCTTGATTCCGAGGTGTTACATTATTTCCCCCTGGGAACATTCGTCCTCGAATGGGATTCTAGACATCACATGAAAGAAAAGACTCAAATTCTATCCGCCCAATATGCATGCAATTACATAAATGCACATATCCGAGGAGGAAACATCAACTCCAAGCTAAAGCATGTTCAAAACATCATATCATGGGGTCTATATGCTACTCATACTCAAATGCACATAAACATGTAGAAATCAATCAAGTTGACTGATTTTCTCAAAACTTTAGCTTTTTCATGATCATGCATAAATGAGGAAATCATGGAAATATCTAAGACACATGACAACAAAAGAGTAAACCACGAGGAACTCAATACCTCATGATAGAGTAGCGGTAGAATGAAAGAGATGAGGATAACAGGACATCATATCGGCCTCGGCTTCCAAAGTAGCACCGTCAACTAACTGACTCCTCCACAAAACTTATACGGAAGTAACTTCTTTATTTCTCAACTTCTTGACTTGCCGGTGTAAAATCTCAGCCGGAACTTCCTTATAAGAAAGATTCTCCTTAACTCCCAAACCTTCTAAGGGGACTATAAATGTCGGATCACCAATACATTTCTTCAACAAGGAGACATGAAGAACTGGATGCGCCGATGCCAATTCATTAGGCAATTCAAGCTCATAAGCAACCTTACCAATACATCTCAAAATCTGATATGGGCCTACATATCGGGGACTAAGCTTCCCTTTCTTTCCAAATCTCATTACACCCTTCATGACTGAAATTTTCAAATAGACACAATCATTTACCTCAAACTGAAAACCTCTTCTTCTAACATCGGTATATGACTTTTGTCGACTTTAAGCCATTTTCAACCTTTCTCTAATAAGCCGAACCTTCTCCATAGCCTCATGTACCAACTTGGGCCCTATCAAGGCAACCTCGCCCACTTCCAACCAACCTATATGAGATCTACACCTCCTACCATACAATGCCTCAAATGGAGCCATACCAATACTCGAGTGATTACTATTCTTATATGCAAACTCAATTAAAGGCAAGTGATCATCCCAATTACCTTTGAAATCAATCACACAAGGTCTTAATATATCTTCCAAGGTTTAGATAGTACACTCTGCTTGTCCATCGGTTTGAGGATGAAAGGTTGTACTAAGCTTAACACGAGTACCAAGACCCTTTTGAAAAGATCTCCAAAATTGAGAAGTGAATTGGGTACCACGATCAGAGATAATGGATAAAGACACTCCATGCAACTTTACCATTTATCTCAAGTACAACTTAGCATCGTCCTCCGCCGAATAGGAAACCTTGACGGGATTGAAATGAGCCGATTTTTTCATTCGATATACAATAAACCAAATTGAGTCATGTTGTCGCATGGTGCGAGGCAAACCAACAACATAGTAGATATTCAAATCTTCCCACTTCCAAGAAGGAATGCTGATGTCTTGGAACAAACCTCTCGGTTTCTTATGCTCAACTTTCACTTGTTGACAATTTGGGCACTGATGAATCCACGATTTGGACTTATTTAGGGATTTATTTTAATAGATTTAGTGTCCTCAAATGCATATTTTGTGCCAATAACGGATGTAAATCCTTTATTTTTGGTATTTGGATTGAGGAACAAAGCATGGACACTAATGAGCAAAAAGGAACAAGGCAGCTGAAAGAACGAAGAAAATAAGGCTTGAGAATTGCCTAAACCATTAGGCGAGTTGCCGAATGGTTATGGTCTCGCCTAATGTTCCAGTGTGCCAAGTCCTGAAGGAGAAAATCAAGTCGGTGATAGAAAAGAGCAGTCGGCGAGTCGTAGAACGGTTTCGCGATGTAGTGCTATAACGCCCAAAGTTACAGAGCTTGAAGTTGCTGAAGGCCAAAGCAAAAAGGCGATGGAACTGACCAAAGGGAGGATCACCGAGTGGATAGGCAATCTCGACTTATTGCGCTGAATGGTTTTTTGCAGCACATTTTTGGGTGACTATAAATACGTTTTTAAATTCTTAGTTTAGTAGCCAGTTCATTTTTATCATTGAGATTATTAAGTTTTTAAGTTAGAGAGCTTAGAACTGAGTTTTAGAGACATTTTCTCCTTAGCTTTGAAGATTTCCATTTCTAAGAAATTGGAAGTGGGTGTTGAAGATTCTTCATGTTAGACCTTTGTAAAGACTATATCAATCCTACTAGTTGATGGAAACACAACTTGGTAATGATTTTTACCTTTTTATGATGTCTAGCTAAAATCCAATTCTTGGGGTGTGATTATGTGATTATGGGTTGATTTAGCTACTGGGGATTGTTAATTGATAGTGTAAATGCTGTTTAAAAGTGATTTCGTTCAGTAATTGTGGTTGAAATTAATGGGTTGTAGTTGCAAATACAATCCTAACTTCGTATTTTTGGCTTGCTCGAGAGAGAGGTTTTAAAACCAAGGTTGCTGAATCGATAGTCTGTGGGTATTGGGTTGTCATGGGTTCAGCTCGAGAGAGTGAACCCTAAACCTTTTTCCACACATTCAGCTCGAGAGAGTGAATGGACTAAAGTGAAGGCTGTTCTTAATTGCTGCTTATTGGTGTTCGAGAGAAACCAATTTGATTCGGGGTAAATTGTTCGAGAAAAAGTTTACCCCATTAAAGTCTAGCTTATTCACTGATTTACAACTATTCACTATTAATTGCAATTACCCGATTGTCTACCTTATACCATAATCCAATTACATCCCAAGAACCCGTCTCTATACTTGTCATTTTCGTATTATTTGTTGTTGTATCAGATAGTTCTAACTAAGCCCCCCTGATATTTGACAGTTTTGTTACCCCAAACTTGAACCATGCTTTTATTCGTAAATATTTTTAGCTATGATTGACTTGAGCATATTCTTACTTGCCTATTGATTCTCAATTACAAACCACTCCCTTGGGACTCGACCCCAACTCACTTAGTTGGGTTATATTACTATTTAACGATTGTTGACTCTTAGTATTGGATGAAGTGTCTTTGATAACGTTATTCAATCAAAATGGCGCCGCTGTCAGGGAATGTTGTTACTTGAGAATTCTTAGTTAAGTTGAATTTTGTTCTTGTTAGTTATCGTTGTACTGACTTAATTTTTAGTTTTGGTTTGTGTGTTGCTATTTTGAGTAGAGAATTGGAGCATATTTGATAGCAACAGTGACCCAATGAATCACCCTCCGTTGAGATTGATGACTTTTAGGGATAACATCCTAAATTTCAGACAATTGGAGGGTGAGTCCATTTATGAGTTGTGGCGAAGGTTTAAAAACCTATTGCAACAATGCCCAACTCATGAGATTTTGGATAAAATACTTCTGGAATGTCTCTATTAGGGTCTTAGCCCCGAAAATAGAATAATGGCTGACCAACTGTCTTCGGGCTGCTTGATGAGACATTCCTATGAGACCGTAACCCAACTCTTTGATTGTGTGGCCAAGTTTAACAAGGAGCAGTTAGAGAAAGAAAAGGACCAAAACTTAGCCACTTTGTTGGGTCAGTTGGATGTCTTGGCCCAAAAGGTCAAGGACTTGGAGGTACTATCCAAAAAGAAGGACAAGTACATCCCCCCTCACGAGCGTCGAAAGATGAAGAAGCAAGAGGGCGGACAAATTGAAGAATGTCCTCTTACTCACTCTACACAAAGTCGAAGAACACGACAGAGTGTTGGAAGAGATAGGAGAGAATGTCATGATGCTGAACCAGATGACGACCTCTCATTCCATGCCCATTCAGCTGCTAGGGTCCCAAATAGACCAAGTGCTAAATGATCTCTACCCAGAACCAAAAGAGGTGTTTCCTTGTGAAAATGAGGCAAACCCCACTAATGGAACTTAAGTGGGGAGTTGCGTCGTGCCACGACGTTAACTAAGGTGCTCTTTGGGAGGCAACCCAAGTGTCTATCGCTTTATATTTGTTTTAGAAGTAATGGTGTGTTGATTGTGCAGGTTAAAGTGGAGAAAGTGTTAGAAAGGCAAAGATTGGCGAGCTAAAAGTCCAGTTGGCGCATCGCCGAAGAGGTCGGTGAACCCGACTTAGACTGCTGTTGGACTTAAGACAACTTTAAATTGGACATTGTAAAACTCGACGAGCCCAGGAAATTATTGGCGAGTCGCCGACCTGGTCGACGATCACGATCTAATTCGCCGTTTGGACCCCCACATCAACTGAAGGTCCTGTAAAACTCAGCGAGGTAAGTGACCACTCAGCGTGTCGCCGAGTGGGTCGGCGAACACAACTAACGTCGCCAAATGGGCGAGAATTGGACAGTTTTTAAAAGGCCAAAGGTCTAAACTTTCAAACTCTTCATTTTCCCTAACTTTTAATCTTCCCAAACTCACACCCGCACCTTAGTTTCTATATTTTTGCATTTTAAAAGTATTTTAGTCGTTGATTTGTGCTCGGATTGGGATTACTTTGCCTCCTAGCATTTCAGTCTTTATGTAATCGACATCAAAGGTTGGTTTTCCAAACCCCAAGTTTAATTTTTAGAATTTTGTACTCATTTGTAGTGATTTTATCTTGTTGATGTGTGCTGGGCCTCTCTGATATTAATTGTTGTTTGAATGCCTATTTTAATTTAATAATCTTGCTCGTATTGGTTATATTATTGAATTCCCATATTTTGTGCCTTAAAATTGATTAAATCTTGTGGGGTTGTGCTTGCATGTTGTTGAGTCTAGTGAAGTCTAAGTAACCCATGATTGCGACAAATGACATAATTTGTCTAATGATAGAGCGGGTGACGTCATTCTTAAGGGCAAAAGTCATCAAATGACCAATTTTGGCAAAACCGGGAGAAGTCTGAGTATCCCGGGGTATTGGGTGTTATGGGTCTTGCCTTAATTTGATTAGTGCATGCTTTGATTTTTTTCGGGGGTTGTGGGGTTGAATTTGAGAAGTTGGGTTGAAAGTAGGCACGTTGGGTCATTTGGCGAGCTACTTGAGCTCGTCGAACCACTCGACGGTTCGCCAAAGTTTCCATCTCGCCTTTAATTTCATTCTAAATGAGTAGTTTGACTCTGGAGCTTTCGGCGAGAAGCTTTAGGTCTCCAAAAGCACTCTACGACTCACCGAAAGTCTTCTTCATCACCCTTTGTCTGCACCCCTGAGCCTTAAATTGCATTGTAACTTTCGGCGGGCTAATCCTTGCTTGCCGAAAGGCCTTCCCATCGCCGACTTGTCAAATTCTTCTAAGAATTTTGAGCCAATCCTTTCATTGAGCCCGATCTAGCACGCCAAAGCAATTCGGCGACTCGCCGACCTGTTCGGCGAGTCTGTCTGCAATTATTTTTGTTGTGCTGTTGATTGAAATATTTCTAACTTTTTCCTGATGTTTTGCAGACATGGTGAGGACCAACATTGACATGCCACCCCGAAAAAGAGTATGGGGTATCACAATAAATGAAAAAGGATCAAATCCTCCAAAAAGAGGAAGGCAAGTGCCTCAAAGTGGAGGTTAGAGTAGGGGTAAGAGGCCCATATCTGATAGGATGACTACTGGTCCCCAGGATGCTTTATTTGAGCCTGAGGACGACCAGCCTTTGCAGTTCCAGCGTGATGAGATCCGGGATAGATCTCACCCTGACTTAGCTAGAGTCCCTCCAACTCCTACACCAACAGACTCAATGCCAGCTCCGGCACCTCCTGTGGCTCCTGTGCCACTAGTCGTCCCTCCTCCAAGGTTTCTGAATAGATTGAAGGGTGATGGTTTGCGAACCATCCTCGAGGAGAAGTTTCTATCGACAGAAGGCCTGGAGGGCAAGTACTCAGATGTGAGGGACACCCTCTATTTTCACAGCAGATTTGAGCAGTTCACCAGGCCTCGAGGCCCCTATATTCCTTCATGGATCCGGGAGTTATCTACAGTGTGTGGTGACCTGGTTCCAAAGAGAAATAAGAAGGCTAGCGAGTTTAGACCGGTGAAGTCGGTCATGGTCTTAGAAAATAAAGTTCGGTGTAGTAGTGAGTACATTAACAGTGTTTTGGACAGAGCTCTACATTCTTCAAGTCCTTATGAGGGATTGCCTATCGTTCAGTCACTAGATGAGTTAAAGGGCTGGCTGGCACCTTTGATTTCCGATACCACCGAGGTGGATCGAGGTAGGTGTTCTCATTGAGAAAAGAGACCTGAGTATTGCTTCACGATTGTGTTTTAGCTTTATCAGCAGCACCGTTATGCCATCCCAAAACGAGTCTATCCTCCGCCATCCTAAGGTGGCATGCCTGGGGTCTATCATATCCAAAAGGTGTATTGACCTGGGCCTTATCATTGAGAAAGAGATGGCCATGAAGGCGAAATAGAGTCAGGCCTCATTGCCATTCCCGGTCCTGATCACGGAGCTATGCCAGCGTGCTGGAGTACCCCAAGATTAGGTTACCCCGTCTTTCTCCACTGATATCCAACTCATTGAGGCCGAGTACACTCAAGAAGAGGCTGACAGGAGGAGGGCAGCTCTGGTGGATACATACCTGGAGATGGACGTCGATTCTATACCTGCAGAGGCATCTTCACCTACTCCGGCCTCCGGGCCTTCAGGTACTTCTACCCTTCCTCCTTCTTCACAGGCCCCATGTGCATCTACCTCGCCCCAGCCCACCAAGATTACTCAGGCTATGCTCCTAAAGATGGGGCACCTGGCCCATTCAACTGACGTGAGGGCTACGAGGCTTGAGAGATCCATCCCATGGATGATCAAGAGTGCCATCATTGCTGGACTAACCCCCTTCTAGACTTCTATCGACACTTTCACCACGAGAGTTGAGGCTTGTGAGAGTAGGCGGAGGGAGACCTCCGAGGTTACGACTATGAAAGTTGAGGTAGCAGATTTGAAGAAGGATGTAGACTATCTAAAGTCTACTGACTTCACTTTATTACTGGAGGTTGTAGATGATTTGGATGCTCCTGAGACTTCACAGATTCCTCCGGCTACCACCGGAGATGTGCATAGGGATGATGCATTAGTTGATGAGTCGGATGTAGAGACCGATGAGAAGCAGATAGAGATAAGGGAGGAGAGCATTTATGGAGACCTACCGGACCTTTAGGAGGCGATTGTGCAGTCGGTGATCAAGACAATCACTGACAGAGACATCCATGGGTCGGTCTAGTGGAGCTGTTCCTTCTGAGGTAACTCTGGGCACTGATGCCCAGACAGATGGAGTGAGTTCTTTACCTCCCTCTCTGTCTTACTTTATTTTGACTTTTGGATATTTTTATTGCATTTGAGGACAAATGATTTTTATTTGTGGTGGGGTGAGGCCCACCTTTTGTGACCTTTCGTGACTCTCTTGTTTTGTGTATATATTTGAGTTTTGAGCTATAATTGTATGATACACTATTTTTGTGGATGTTGTGACACCTTGTTTTTAATTGCAAATGATTTTTAGACCCTTTCGAAAAAAATTATGCCACCCCTTGTTTGTGTTTAAATGTGGCTTCCCTCTTACAAATTTGAGTATCGGTCTTGATTAATCTCGATGACTTGAATAATGCTCATAATCGAACAAAAGTGAATGTGCGGCTACGATGAGGCCAAATGAAGTTGCATAGACAATATGTGAACTTTTTACATCTCGTTATGACTAGCCAAGTATCAAATTGAGTCTCTTGTGATGAATATTGCACACTAGCGAAAGTGTGGAGTCTTGTTTGACATTGGTGTCTATGCCTTGTGTGATGAGCTTACCGTGAACCATTTGTGATGACACCTAGAATTTTCCCCGTTGGTCCTGTTGACTAAGTGATGCAATCTCTTAAGATGATCTTAGACAACTTTGAAGAGTGTGAATCAATTTGACATTATACCTCTTTTGTGGCCTACCTTGTGAGTGTGTGAACCTCGTTTGAACACCCTTTGAACCTTAGCCTTTTCTTGGAAGAAACTTGATAAAAATATGACCTTTCTTGACCCATTACCCATAACCCTCACGATTTTTGGTTTGTGTGAATAGCTAAATTAGGCCAAAAGCCTAAGTTGGAGGTGTGGTGAAAAGAGAAGGTAAATCAAGAAGTGCAAGAAAGTCCCCTCTGACCCATGGATTTGAGAAAAATGGAATCCCTCCATATAAAAAAAAGAGAAAAAGAAGAAAAGAATGAAAAAGAAAAAAAAATGAAAAATTTGTGAAGTGCAAAGAAAATGGGGTGTCCAAGCAATCCATAGAAAGTGAAGAATGAGTGACTTTTGAGCTTGAATGAGAATGATAAAGAAAAGGAAAGGAAGTGTTGTGCACACCACATTTCATGAGAATAGAAGCCACTAAGCCTAAATGACCATAACTTTACACTCAGTCCCATTACAAGCCTTTAAAAGACCTTTTTGATCTTAAGTGAGCTTGAACAAGTGTTGATTGGAAAATATGGGCAAACCCATGGGTGAAATCATGCATTGTGTTCATCTTTGTGAGTGTGAGCGTTATATTTGATACCAGAGCTTTAAATTGTGAACCGTTGTGTGTGATTATGGAATCATTCTTTGTGTGAGGGCATTTGAGTACCTTTGTTGAAGTTGAACTTGCATTTGAAGCAAGTATTGTGAGCTTGAGATTCTTTGATAATGGTGAGTCACAACTTAATCTTGGAGTGCACAATTGATCCTTGCATGAGTAAGTTGAGTCTTTTTGCGTGCATTAATGATTGAGTGTTGTGTAACACTGTTTGAGATATCCTTTTTGAACTGCTGAACTTGAGTTTTACTTGAGGACAAACAAAAGTTTAAGTTGGGGGTGTTGATGAGTCCACAATTTGGACTCATTTAGGGCTTTATTTTAATAGATTTAGTGTCCTCAAATACATATTTTGTGCCAATAAATGATGTAAATCCTTGATTTTTAGGTATTTGGATTGAGGAACAAAACATGGATACTAATGAGCAAAAAGGAACAAGACCACTGAAAGAATGAAGAAAAGAAGGTCTGAGGATCGCCTTAACCATTGGGCGAGTCACCGAATAGCTATGGTCTCGCCTAATGTTCCAGTGTGCCAAAACCAGAAGGAGAAAATTATGTTGGCGATAGAAAGGAGCAGTCAGCGAGTCGCCGAACGGTTCCGCGATGCAGTGCTATATCGCCCAAAGTTACAGAGCTTGAAGTTGCTGAAGGCCAAAGCAAAAGGCGATGAAACTGACCAAAGGGCGAATCACCGAGTGGATCGGCAATCCCGACTTATTGCGCCGAATGGTCCTTCGTAGCACATTTTTGGGCAACTATAAATATGTTTTTAAATTCTTAGTTTAGTATCCCGTTCATTTTTATCATTGAGATTATTAAGTTTTCAAGTTAGAGAGCTTAGAACTGAGTTTTAGAGACATTTTTTCCTTAGCTTTGAAGATTTGAAGATTTCCATTTCTAAGAAATTGGAAGTGGGTGTTAAAGATTCTTCATCTTAGACCTTTGTAAAGACTATATCAATCTTACCCAGTTGATGGAAACACAACTTGGTAACGATTTTTACCTTTTTATGATGTCTAGCTAAAACCCCAATTCTTGGGATGTGATTATGGGTTGATTTAGCTATTGGGTATTGTTAATTGATAGTGTAAATGATGTTTAAAAGTGATTTCGTTCAATAATTGTGGTTGAAATTAATGGGTTGTAGTTGCAAATACAATCCTAACTTTGTGTTTTTGGCTTGTTCGAGAGAGAGGTTTTAAAACCAAGATTGCTGAATCGATAGTCTGTGGGTATTGGGTTGTCATGGGTTCAGCTCGAGAGAGTGAACCCTAAACCTTTTTCCTCACATTCAGCTTGAGAGAGTGAATGGACTAAAGCGAAGGTTGTTCTTAATTGCTGCTTATTGGTGTTCGAGAGAAACCAATTTGATTCGGGGTAAATTGTTCGAGAGAAAGTTTACCCCATTAAAGTCTAGCTTATTCACTGATTTACAACTATTTACTATTGATTGCAATTACCCGATTGTCTACCTTAGCCTATAATCCAATCACATCCCAAGAACCCATCTCTATACTTGTTATTTTCGTATTATTATTGTTGTAGCTGATAGTTGAAATTAAACTCCCCTGATATTTCACACCTGTGTCACCCCAAACTTGAACCATGCTTTTATTCGTAAATATTTTTAGCTATGATTGACTTGAGCATATTCTTACTTGCCTATTGATTCTCAATTACAAACCACTCCCTTGGAACTCGACCTTAACTCACTTAGTTGGGTTATATTACTATTTAACGATCGTTGACACTTAGTATTGGATGAACTGTCTTTGATAGCGTTATTCAATCAGGCACCTAGCCACAAATTTCGTAATTTCCTTCTTCATCCCATTCCACCAGTAGATCTCCTATAAATCACAATACATCTTGGTGGCTCCCGGATGAATGGAATATCGAGAACTATGGGCTTCTTCCAAAATCTGCTCTCTCAAGTCCTCTACATTAGGAACATAGAAACGACCTTAATATCTAAGCACACCATCTCCCTCTTGGGAGAAAACCTCTACGGACTTTTTAAGCACCGCTTCTTTTAATTCAACCAAAGTCAGATCAAGACCTTGCTTGCCTTTCACATCCACCGCAAAAGATGATTCTGAGCCATTGTGAACCATAACCCCACCTTTAGTAGATTCTACTAACTAAACACCCAACCAGGCCAATCTATGAACATCTCGAACCAACTCCTTTTTTACCATCTTCGATATGAGCAACACTACCCATAGATAATCGACTAAAAGCATCTGCCACCACATTCGCCTTTCTGGGGTGATAGAGAACACTCATATCATAATCCTTCAATAACTCAAGCCACCTCATTTAGAGAAGATTCAGATCCTTCGGATTAAACACCTATTGCAAACTTTTGTGGTCAGTAAAAATATCGACATGAACACCATATAAATTATGCTTGCGAAACTTTAAGACAAAAATAACCGCTGCTAGTTCAAGGTCATGGGTCAGATAATTCTTTTCATGTATCTTAAGTTGCCTTGAAGCATAGGCAATGACTATCCCGTTTTGCATAAGGACACATCCTAACCCAATTATTGAGGCATCACAATAAACCACAAAATCATCTATCCCTTCCGGTAAGGGATACCAGAGCGGAAGTAAGCCTATCCTACATTTCTTGAAAACTCTTTTCACATCCTTCGGACCATATGAACTTAGCATTCTTTTGAGCCAATGTTGTCAATGGAGAAGCAATAGAAGAAAACCCCTCAACAAACCTTCTGTAATAGCTAGCCAAACTGAAGAAACTTCTAATATCCATAGGGGATAAAGGTCTGGCCAACTCTTGACCGCATCCGTCTTCTTAGGATCTACCTCAATACCCTTACTTGAAACAATATGACCAAAAAAGTCCACAGACCTTATCCAAAACTCACATTTGCTAAACTTTGCAAAGAGCTGTTGGTCCATAAGAATTTGCAACACAGTCCTCAAATGACCAATATGTTCACCCTCACTTCTCGAATAGATAAATATATCATCAATGAACGCAATCACGAACATGTCAAGGTATTGTCTAAACACCCTATTCATCAAATCCATAAATTCCACCGGAGCATTAGTCAAATCAAACGACATTACCAAAAAAATCATAATGACCATACCGAATTCAAAAGCCGTCTTCAGAATGTCATTTTCTTTCACCCTCAATTGGTGATAACCCGACCGTAGATCAATCTTGGAAAAGTAACTCTCCCCTTGAAGTTGTCAAACAAGTCATCTATCCTTGGGAGATGATACTTTTTCTTAATGGTAATCTATTCAATTGCCGATAGTCTATACAATTACAGAGAGAACCATCATTTATTTATAACAAACAAGATTGGAGCACCCCATGGAAAGATACTCGGTCGGATGAAACCCTTATCCAACAAATCTTTCAATTGCTCTTTCAACTCCTTAAGTTCTGTCGAAGCTATTCGGTAATGAGGAATAGAGATAGGTTGCGTATCTGGGAGAAGGTCAATACTGAAGTCTATTTCCCTTTCGGGAGGAATACCAGGTAAATTATCTAGAAACACTTTCAGAAACTCATTAACCACGGGAACTGACTTAAGAGTAGGGGTTTCAGAATCTATTTCCCTCACCCTAACTAGATGGTACATGCAACCCTTAGAAATCACCTTTCTAGCTTTAAGACAAGAGACAAACTGACCCTTAGGCATAGAATTTCCCCCTTTCCATTCTAGGACAGACTTATTTGGAAACTAAAACTTGACTACATGAGTTCTACAATCAATAAAAGCATAGCATGAGTGCAGACAATCTATATCAAGGATAACATCAAAATTTAACATATCAAGCTCTACCAGAACATTAAGAGTAACTCTCTGGGACAATGAGACGGGACACTTTCCATAGACCCTCTTAGCCACAATAGAATCACCAATAGGAGTAGGGACAGAAAAGGGATCTTTCAACACATCCGGAAGAATATCAAACCTCATAGCCACATATGGTGTCACAAAAGACAAGGTAGCAGCGGGATCAAGTAAAGCATAAACATCAAGTTAAAAGACCTTCAACATACCGGTAACTACGTCGGGAAAATCCTCTTGCTCATGGCGAGTTTGAAGTGCATATAATCGATTTTGCTTGGAAGCAGTTGGACCCACACCATGGGACCGGATGAAGGATTAGGTTGAGCCATTCGACGTTTATCTCCTTCACTCTTAGCAACTGAGGGACAATACTTATCTTATGGTCCATCTTACCACAACAAAAAAAAGCATTGGAACCATCTAGACACTTGCCCTCGTGCTTCCTTCCACTATCATTTCCTCCTTAAGGCTTAGAGTTAGACACCCTATCTTTGTTGAACCTAGAAGGAGCATAGTAGAAACCTTGATCGAAAAATCTTTGTCGAAACTTAGAACGACCATGCCCATCGGACCTTGAATGTGAGAAATTACCATCCCCGGTCTTTGCCCTCTTTGCCTCCTTAGACCTTTCTTTAAGTTTCTCCTCTTCGATTTGTTGAGCATGAACCATGAGACGATCAATATCCATATCATTAACAAGCATGGTGGTACGACATTCCTTAACAACCATTTTGGACACACCCAAAACGAACTTGGTCATCTTCACCCTAGGATGAGCAACCATTGTTGGAGCATATCGAGACAATTGTGTGAAATTCAAAGCATATTCTTTCACACTCATACTTCCTTGATGAAAATTAATGAATCAAGCATCTTTGCCTCCCTCATCTCAAGGGGAAATAACCTATCAAGGAAAACAACTTTGAACTTTTCCCAGTCGAGAGGACCCGCATCTTTTGATCTCCCTTCTTTCCATTGATTGAACCAAATTTGAGCAACACCCTTAAGTTGATAAGCGGCCAAGTCCACCTTTTCCACCGACGTCACCCCATAATCATCAATACCTTGTAAACCTCATCAATGAACTCTTAAGGATCTTCTTCAACCTTAGAACCATGAAACTCTGAGGGTTTCATTCTAGTGAAGTCCCTCACTCTAGATGCCGTTGTACCCACATTTGGGTTCATGGGAACCACAACCTCCCTGTTGGTTAAAGCCGCCATGGCTTGGGCCAACACTTGAAAAACAACCCTAAACTTTGCATTAGTCACTTGTTCAGCCAAAAGGTCAATCAGAGCTAGACCTGGTTGAGGCGGAGCTTCTTGTTCCCCATTCTCCCTCCCAATCCTTCTAGCATAAGCTCTTCGAGTAGCCATATCCTATAGAGCATTAGTTAAAGATTAAGAGAGAGACCTTATAGAGTTAAACTCTATCGCACGACTTTAAAGTAATGAAAGAAGTGGAGTTTCCTAAAATCTTGTAGCCTCTCATTCATAAATGTGGCGCGTTTCACACTCATGAAAAAGACTCTACTCGACATGGCTTATAAGACTTCCTAAGACCTTTGTAAACCTTGTTCCCTAATACCAAGTTTATCACGACCCAAAGTAGTCCCTAGGCGTAACATGACGTATAAGACCCCGAGAGGCCTCATACAAGCCACTTAGCTTTTGTCATACAAGGTAATAGAACAAAGAGATTAAAAGAATGTTTCAACATATATGAGTTTTATAGAGAAAAGTGGAAATCTAAACATCATCTCAAAGTCATCTAATACATAAGAGATTATCGGGGCGTAGCTCGTACATCAAGTTCCAAACTGAAAGTAAGGAAAGACTGAAAACAATAAATGTCCGGTCCTTAAAGCATGAGGACTCACTAAAGCTTGAAATCTCCTCAAAGAACTCTAGCCACGAAACTAGGAACCTGATTGTCAGACCCTACATTTGGGGAAATGTAGGCAAGAGTATGCGTTAGTACAAAATATGTACCAAGTATGATAGCCATGCACAAAAACATATAAATCATGCTAAAAAGGGACGTTTTCATGAACATGCAAGGATCAACGTAAAACATGAATCTTGAATATTAGAAAACATAAGTCGTGAAACATAATCAATGCAAATGAATATCATCTTAAAACATATGCAAGATACTTCTTGAAGTCACCTTAGTTCATCTTTGCTTGCTTGTGGGAAGTAGCCTTAACCGACATATAAAACCATGCGAGCTATCGATATTGAATCTGGTGTATCCCACACCGAAAAGGGTTGTCCTACTTGCAAAGGTGATGACCATGAACTTATAGCTTATGTGGATCCACTAGCTAATGTCTATCTAGACAATCCTATGTTGGCACATAGTTTATGGGACATAGGTAATCACCGCTTGTCCACTCGGTACTAAGCTTAACTTCCACGTAATAGTTCTTAATCATATTCATCTTAGCTCATAAAAGAACATGGGTAATCGCCTCTTGTCCTTACATCATGTCACACGGGTAATCGCGTCTTGTCATTTCTATTAGAAAGCATGGGTAATTGCCTATTGCCTCAACATTAGAATAGCTACTTAACATTGGTTCATTTAAGGTGATAAGACCTTTTAACCCTAAGAACCCTTATTATGTGAGAAAACCTTTCACAATCATGCTTTCATGTGTATATGAAAAATCCTTTCAATAACACAACAATAACAAAATCATTGAAACTTCACTCTCAAAGCATCCTTAAAATATTTACATAAATTTCATAAGAACATGCTTTATTTCATAAATTATTCTTTCATAATCCATGTTGACACCCAATTTTGGCTCTCCACATTTATTTAACTAAAGTTTTAATAATAATAATTATAATAGAATATATATATGTTATGTAATTTTTTGTAGGAATACGGTAAAAGATTTTTAATTATTTATTTTATTTGGTAAATTTATTTCATAAATATTATTTTTTATAAAATATTAAATGTATTATATAAATATTACTACTTACTTTCTCGTTTTTAATTTTTTCGTCAAATAAATATTGTTCTTAAGAGTTAACTCGATTTTTTCTCCTTCATCATTTCTTTTATGTTGATTCTGAGATTTGCGTTTTGGACTATAAAAGGAGGACTTCGGTTCTCATCAAAATCAGCCAAGAATCAACTGAAAACATCCATCAATGAAGGAAAGGGATAAAAAAATGATCAATAAAAAGATCCAATAATCAACTGAGAATCACGAAATAGCTCTGCTTATTTTCTTTTACTTCTCTGCTTTTTGTTTTTGCTTTCGAGTTTTAATTTTGAAGTCGAAATCCTTGACGTCAAAGTCCTTGTTTGCTGCTCCATACAGGGTCAGTATTTGGTTCATTCAAATTTTTTTATATATCATTTCTGTTTAAGTTGGAATCTGTTACTGCTCGTGCTTGTAGTTTTTTTTAAAAATGTGAGTGGAATCGTTTGTATATTCTTGTCGCTGGTTTCAAGTGTATGATTACATTGAATAAGTTGCCTTATTTTATAGACTATGTACAACTCCCTCTTCCCTGTTTCATTTCTATTCTCATGGATACAAAATATTAAGCATAGAATGTGTACATATTTTGAGTCGTTGATAATCATTATGGTTTTGTTATAGTTTGAATGATTGAATGCCAAAAAATGTGAGAAATCATATCCCTTATTGCTTGTCTGTTGAAAACTGAAGAAGTTTCCTTTTAAGGGAGCATTTAGTTTGCATATTTTAGCTTCAGATTTTGTCCCAGAATGATCTCTTAGTGAATTTATCATATGATTCCTTTGAAATATTAGGAAGAATGTAGGATTTACTTTGAATAATCAAGGGTATGAAGCTTTCAGTCAAGAAATTATGTGAATCATAGCTTCATCACATTACAGTTATGACATGAACATGCCTCGTCTAAGTTATATTTGTCTAAACACACATGAAGACCATTAGAGTCATCCTAATCTGTCTTATTGCGCCGTTCTATTAGCTTTAGTTGGTCGCGTTCACCTTTTAGCTAAAAATCTTTAAGTTAAATGGTTTGGAACGTACTTGCTGTCCAGATATCTGTATGTTAAAACATTTTTGACATGGTTTGATGAATATTTACATGTTAAAAGCTCTATCCTTGATTCAACCAAGTTTTGGGAACGGTAAAAATATTTCCCCTGTTTTCAGTTTTAAAGATGGTAGCGTGTTACTTTTTTTTTTTAAATCATTTTGTTTTGAATCTATCGGATTGAGCTTAATATGAATTAGTTCCTAAATGGCTAAGTTGGTTGCTCGACTCTTTATCCCTGTTTGTTTTGGACTTCTGATTCTAAGGTTAAGAATGAAGAAAAGAAATTTTAATTTTGTTCAAATCATGTGAACCAGCTCACAACCAGTAGCATTTGTTTCCTTTTCCATGTCTACTTGGTGTATTTTCAGTTAGTAATGACTTTTGTTGGTTGTCTAGTGATTCTTTCACGACTCTTCTCTTAGATATTAAAATGAGAATGTCTAAGTTATGCGAGATACTGATGGCTTAGATATCTGGATACAGGATAGAACATGGACAATTTCATCAAGTGATTGCCTCATTTTCTGTTTTAGTCTAAAGTGCACCATTTACTCTTGCTGGAAAATCTGGGAATTCCAGTTTGTACATAGTCTATGTCTCATTTTATTACAAATCAGGAAAAATTAATTAATTTAACTCCACCTAATAACTGAATTAAATGATCAATATATATTTCTTCCATCTCTCATCTAATAAGCAAAATATTTTGTGAAGTAGAAAAAGAGATCGAATCCCTTACACCAATACGTGTTGACTGTCATTAGAACTTATATGTTAAACCGATTCGTGACCACGTTCTATATAGTTTAATAAGTTTGATGAATCCTTGAGTAATTACACATGAAGTTCTTTGTCCTCTACGTAGGTAGACAATTGGGTGCTTCATTTTTCTGGTGGATATATATTAGACATTTTTGATTTATCTTAATCTATCAAAATTTTTGAATCACATCACATCTTATTTTTAAATTCATTTTAGTCATTTGCTGAAAAAAAATACTTAAATCAAAATTCTAAAAGTTTGAGTTTATATTCATGCCTAATCATGGCTTACTTCTTTCATTATATTCCGTTGATGTCGTTTTAGTTGATTAAGCCGATCCCATGAACTGTTCAAGAGTGGAACAAAATGTTTAATCTTCTTTCATATTTGCCTCTTTTTTGGACCATGAAATGCATAAAAAGAGGAAGATGAATGAAATTTGTTAGCCTATTACTATTCTGTTAGTTAGGAATTAGGAGATACTGTTTTTTTTTTTATGATTTATTGTTGGTACTTTTACATATTTAGAATCATTAAAAAATAAAAAGTGTAGATTTGTTGGGTAGCTAACTGTCTTGTAGCTTCATTACACATGGTATAAGTTCTTTTATCCAAACATAAATGACTAACTCATATCGGATTAGTTAGGATCTTTGTTTAATTTCCGAAAATGATAAAAGTACTTGTATCATTCCGTTCACTGATTTAGCTTAAGGTTGTACTAATCTTTTTATCTATTTTCTTTGCACATGTACACTTGGGAGCGCATTTGGATTTGTGTTATAACTCCATCTCTGTCCAAATCAGAGAAGCGAATGACAACCTGCATTATCGCTCATGTCTAGCAGCCTTTTTCACGTCAATAGTGTCCAACTCCTCTTTCTCACTTCAAAATTTCATGTGCTTTATATTAATATATGTGTTGCTATTTTTGACTAACATTTTCCATATTAATGTTATTTCGTATTTATATTTATGCTTGCTTTTATTTTGTTTGGTTTGGAACAACTAAAAATGATGGTAAAGTATAGTCGTTCACCCCTACACCCCTTTAGATATTGGGTTTATTATTGTTATTTAGTTTAGAATGACATTTTTCAACTAAGTTTTACTTGTTACTTGATGCATTTTGGTGGTTATGAAAACATATCTTTTAAAGAAGTTCACATGGGAATAATGTCTTCAAATGTTGTGAATTTATTTTCAGGTTTTTCTTTCACAAACAAGTGTTTAGCGTACAAGTTTAGCAGCTTAAAGTTTGGTATTTTGGGGTCTCAAAGTGCAGCATGTTGAGTTCAAAAGGAGCAGAATTTTCGCATTATAAAGTCCAAATTTTGAGTATAAAACTGCAGGTTTTGAGGCTCAAAACACAGCCCTCTTTGTGGGCTTTGAAGTGCAAAATTTAAGCTGGAAAAATGCAGATTTTTGAGGTTAAAAAGTGCAGATTTTTAACTTAAAGTGTGCAGAATTCGAGTGTAAAAAATGCAGGCTTCTGAGGCCCAAAAACCAACTCTTTTCGTGAGCTTTGAAAGGCATATTTTAGCTTTAAAATGCAGATTTGAGAGACAAAACTGTCAATTTTTCCCTTTGTGCAGATTTTTTAGTGTAAAAAAAAATGTAGTTTTTCACTTAAGTTTGAAAACACCATTTTTTAGGATCTAAAAGTACATTTTTGGAACTAACCACTATACTTTGAGAGTTTAAAAGTGCAGTAGTTTGGGTCCAAAGGTGCTTTTAAAATACTACTTTCAAAAGGAAGATATGATTTTAAAAGATCAAAATGGATGTTATAAGGCTCGCTAGAATTGTTACCTTTTTAGTCTTGAAAACACATGGCTTAAGTTATTCGTTCCAAGGAGGACCAAAATATTCATTAGCTTTACCTATAAACTCTCACTTAGAACTTTATGTTAAGGAAAACTTATCCGTTAAAACTCCCAAATGATTTTGAAACTAGCGTAAGGCTAAAGTTGTTCCGTTTTAGAAATATTCTTTTTTTAAAAAATAAAAAATAAATAGGGAAGTAGGTCTATATATTTTATTAACAAAAATAAATGTATCTATAGAATAAGTCCCAATAGTTAGGCTCATTTTATATTCTTGACATCACCCCTTTATGAAAGTATATGTGCTATTGTCATTTTTTAAAAAAATCAAACATTACTAAAATATTTTAATTTCTTAACATGTTAGTTCAAGATTTTAGATATGCCAACAGGTTCAAAATACAATGTACATACATATATATGTCATACGCAGAAAGATACAAAATTCAATATATTTTTTTCTCTATACAAAGCTTATTATTTGGTTTACACTTCATATTTATTTTTTCATATCTACTATCACTTTTACAAATGTTACTTATTTTTTTGTAAATCCCTACACTTTAATATACACATTATTTTACTACATATTTACACCCGGTTATTATCTCATTTTATTTTAATTTTCTTTCATGTCTTAATTCTATATATAAACAAAATGACAAATTTTCATATCTTTTAAACTCAACATTTATTTCGGATACATTTATATAGGACACATCTATATTTTTCAACCTATAAAATTGTCATACATTTAAGCACATTTATTTATTTATTTTACTATATGATAAACATACTACTATTAAATTTATTTTAGAGATGTATATATGTCGTACCTTGTATTTTACTTTTTTTCTTAAACCAACAAAATTTAGTTATCATTGATTTTAAATCAAATAAATGAACAAATTTTCCTAATTATTTTCCGAAATTGAGTTTAAGAATTGTCTTCGAATAGGCTCTGAGGGATGTTTAATACCTTCCCCTCGAGTAACCAAAACCCTTACTCAGAATCTCACTGGTTTCGCAAATCAAAACTAAGTTTACATTTACATAAAGAAAAAAATGGTTTTCCTAATATTTTCCTTAAAATTTAGGTGGCAACTCTAAAACAAAAACAATTTTTTTTTTTTAAAATCAGAGTGACAGCCATATTATGTTGTGAATTGTTTCGGCTGGTTCGAAATAGGGGGCGACAATCCAAAACCCACATCATATGATCATAACTTGGAAAACATGGGATTACATGGGTTCATTGGGGATCATCATAAAAATATGATATTAACTCAATTCATGCATAAGAGATCATAAATCATTCAATTAAATCAATAATTAAGAGAACCCATAACATAGAAGAAAAACTCTAACTCAATTGGGAATTTCTAACTTAGAAAATTGGAGAAGTTGGGAACTCCATGGAGGAAATGGCTCTATGGATGAAAACCATTATACCTCAATGTCAATTGCTTAACTTCAATGGAGGAATTGGAGACTTGACTTGGAACCCTAGGTTGAACCCTTCTTCTTCAAGCTTTCTAGAGAGAGAAATATTTGAGAGAGAAAAACTTGCTCTTCTTTTTGATAGTTTTAGAGAATGACTTGAATGGGTTAAATTTGGGGGTTAAAACACTTATATAGGGGTTCTAGGTATGGGTAAAACGATATAGTATCAAGATAAAATAATTAGGAAAAGACCCAACTGTCCCTAACTTACAGCTGACGCGAACCCCTAGATGGAGGGCTTCACGAGCCGTCTCAGGGTCCATGAGCCGTCTAGGCAGTCGTGGGCCTTGGACCAGTGGCTTAGGAAGAACCTATATGCCTTGAACCACCTCACCATGGCTTCACAGATTATTTTCCCCTTCACGACCCGTTTGGAGGTCTATGAGAAGGGGCTAGCCTTGGGATGGGTTCTGCCTACCCTTCACGGGCACCACCACGAGGCGTGAGGCACACCACGAGCTGTCTAAGGGCTTATGGGAGGGGATCCCCTATTGGAAAGGCTCCGAAACGCTTCACGAGCACCACCACGAGCCGTAGTACCCCTTCACGTCCCTTCAAGGGCTCCATGAAGGGTGCCATAGCTCAGTTTTGGGCTAGTGACCTCCTACTTGACCCCTTTCTTAGCCCTCTTGATTTCGAGGTGTTACAACTGAGTTAAGTCTCCTTTGGTGTTGTGTAATGGACCAGTGTCCCTCTTCCATATAGATCTTATGTATGCACAAATTCATACTAATGCCATGAATATTTGATAGTTGTCATTTGATTTCTTTCTTTCTTTTCTTGAGCACAACGAATGTTGCACTAACCTATGCCTTAGAAAATGTGTAGAGAGAATGATTGGTGAAGTGTCATTATCACCCAAGAAATTATACCGAAGACGATATGTGAGTGCTTTCAATGGTAGATTAGGATCTTCTCTAATCGGTGGCTTTGGTGGTGGCCCCAACACTCTATTCAAATGGTCTTAGTTACCTTTCCTTGCAAAAATAGTTTGCACATCCAGAGTTTGTACTATCTCCTACGCTTCAGTATCCCCAAAATATATGAACCATCTACACTCTTTCAAGTGGGTATATAGAAGTAATGTAGTGTTCTTTCACAACAAGATCAATTACTGTGATGACCGACAAATCCTCATAGATTACAAGCATCTTCATTGCCCTGTATACATCAAACACTTGAACTTTGTCATGTGCTCTTATGGTCAACTGTTCAACAACTACATCTGTTAATATGCGCCTTGTAGAAAAGAAATGACATCCCAATATGAATGAGACTTCAGGATCCGACTTAAAGTTCAAGACAACAAAATCTACTGGGAATATCAAGGACTCCACTTGCACTAACACATATTCCATAATGCCCTCTGGCCTAGACACTAAGTTATCAACAAGCTTCAAAATGATTTTTGTGGGCTGAGGCACAACCCTAATTTTTTGAACTATGAGATGGGCATTAGAATAATGTGTAATACCCTATATCCGAAAACAGACCAAACAACAGATTTTCAGAAATTGTAGGTGCAACCCACGGTTGCCACCTACGAACCGTAGGGAGGCCCATGGACCGTAAGGGGGGGGACCACAGAACATAGGTGGGGTTCGTGGTTTGCCACCTACAATCCCATCCCAGAACCCCAGGAAAAATCAGCCAAGGGTCGACCAACGGCAGGACCCACGGACCGTAGGTGGGACCACGACCCGTGGTCTAGGCCATGGTCGAGACCCCCATATTGCAATTCCCAGACGCTAAACGACGGCCGACCAGATCGGTCCTTCGGTCCGGCCACAGTCCGTCAGTGGCCCCGACAACTTTTAAGGCAAGGGTCGTTTTGTCTTTCCCTATGTGTTGGACACCTAAACTACGTCGTTTAACTCCTAAACTATGTAGTTTTGGTTAGTTTAAGCCTAGTAACTTAATTAGAATCTACCCTAAGCTATTCATTCACCAAAATTTAGCAAACTTAGAGAGAAAGAGGAGAAAGAGTCGACCAAACCCCTATCCAAGAACGCAATAGGTTTTCATCAGTTTCAGCCCCAAAATCAAAAGATTTCTCTGTGGAATCCGTTACCAGTTATGTGGAATTTCACTAGTAAACTCCTTTAATCCATTAAGTCCCTAGAATTTAGTCAGATTCTTGAACCCCTTCATATTATATAGACCTAGGGTTTCTTGAATGTTCGAAATTATTGTGATTTAGTTATTAGAACATTCCTTATTAGATTTTCATGTTGTAACATTGTTGCCTAGTTCCTTACATGAAATTCAGAACCCTAGATGTGTAGATTTGTTTAGTTCATGAATTACACTAGCTAGGACAGATAAACATATATACATGCCTCAGTTTCCAAATGTTTCATTATCAGTACATTAATGTTGCATCTTCAGTTAGCATGTCAGAACAGTGATCTATCCATTATGTTTTGATTATGTGGTATTGTACATATATTCAATTGGGAGTAGGCTTAACACTGAATTGGACTAGGGTCAGTCACCCTCATAGTCCTAGAACTACGTGCCCCCGTAGGTTTGTAAGTCCCCTCTGTGGGGATTATATTTAGTGATCACACCAGTCATGCCTCTATACCCTTGGCAAGGTATATTGGATCCTCTCGATGGGGCATATACATAGGACTCCACATTTAGCTCATGTGATTTTATGTCGGTGATTAGTAGCTCCCATAGTCAGATTCTAGTGCATTTGACCAAGTTCCTAGTTACAGTTCAATATTCAGTTTCAACATGTTATGTACTTGGTCATTGCATTCAGTTCAATTCATTTCAGTATATTTCAGTATTTCCATCATGTTCAAATTATATCATTGCTCAGTATGTTTTATTTCGATTATGTATATATTGTTTAGCTTTATCCTATCCTACATGCTCAATACCTTTCAAGTATTGGCGCATACTCTACGCTACATTTTCTTGTGATGTAGGTTCATGTTCTCAGCATTCAGATCACGCATAGATCAGTTCCTGATCTCCAGTTCAACATTATCAGTGGTGAATCCTCTTTTGTTGAGAACGACAAACATGCTGTCTTTTACCTTTGGTCTTTCAGTTTCAGTTTTGCTAGAGTTAGCTGGGGCATGTCTCAACATCTCTAGTTAGTTAGAGGCATTTATTCAGACATAGTTAGATTTAGTTTTAGTTTTGAGTTTGATCTTTCAGTTGTTATTAAACTCATAGTTTTCTTTTTATTCAGATAATATTGGGTATTCCCCATCATTTCAGTTATCTCATGATTTGGCTTCCACATTAGTTCAACTTTTCATTGTTTTGTTCAGTTTGCTTATGATATGCCAACTTAGGTTAGCTTGGGGTCTCTCGTGATCCTAGGTCCCATATTTACATCAAGGGGATAGCCTCGGGGTGTGACAAACTTGGTATCAGAGTATTAGGTTTAAGAGTCCTAGGATGTCTAAAAAGTCACACTAAGTAGAGTCCTTTTAATAGGTGTGAAGTGCACAACATCTAATGAGAGGGAGGATAAAAAGTGTTTTAGGAAAACTTCACTTTCTTGCTATTCTTATCATGTGTGGGTATGATCTACCTTCTAACTCATCGTTATGCATTTCAGATCATGCCTCCTCGTAGAGCTTACTCAAGGAATGAGAATGCCCACACTTCTAACGCAACTCCTCTAGTCCCAGATCAAGAAGTTTTGACTGTAGAGTTTCAAAAAACGATTCATCTTTTGGCTCAGAGTGTGACTAACCAGAACAATCAGAAGGTTCCAGTTCCTGCAAATACTAGTGGTGGATCAGTGGCAGCTAGCGTATGTGATTACATTAGGATGAATCCACATGAATTTCTAGGGTCGCAAGTTGGTGAGGACCCACAAAACTTTATTGATGAGGTTAAGAACATCTTTGGAGTGATGCAAGTGACTGGGAATCATAGGGTAGAGTTGGCGTACTACCATCTTAAGGATGTAGCTCACATCTGATTTACACAATGGAAGGAAAACAGGGGTACGGGTGCAGTTTCTATCACTTGGGAGTGTTTTACCGGAGATTTTCTGGACATGTTCTTCCTAAGAGACTTGAGGGAGGCCAAGACTCAGAAATTTATGAATTTGAGGCAAGGTTCTATGTCAGTCCAATAATATGGACTTAAGTTCACCCAGCTCTCCAGGTATGCTCCGCATATGGTTGCCGATCCTAGGGAACAAATGAGTAAGTTCCTTTTTGGGGTATCTGACTTGGTGAAGATAGAGTGCAGAAATGCAATGTTGTTGGAGGACATGAACATCTCTAGGCTCATGACTCATGCTCAACAAAAAGGCTAGGACAGGCAACTATGATTACTCTCAGTAGAAATCGGGTGGTGGAAATTGCTCACAGTTTTAGCAGAAATCTTCAGCCCCAACACCTTCATCAGCTAGTGCTCCATCCTTCAGGTTTCGATAGGATCAAAAAGGTAGGGCATCAGGCTTTAAGTCTCAGGGGAGTGTTTCAGGTACCAGGATCTACCTAACTTGTCCAAAGTATGGTAAGAACCAACCGGACGAGTATCTTGCAGGAAAGGAAAGGTGTTTTGCGTGTGGTTAGACTGGTTACAGGTTGAGGGATTGCCCTTCTTCTAAACAGGGTCAGGGAGGTAACAATAGTAGGGCTCATTCTATAGCTCCAGCAGCACCAGCAGGTCGCCCAACTCAAGAGGGTGCTTCATCTGGTACCGGTGGCGGTCAGTGCTAGAACATGTTGTATGCTCTCTAGGCTTGCCAGGACCAGGAATATTCTCCTAATATGGTCACTGGTACATTACGAGTCTTTCATCTAGATGCTTATGCTTTGTTAGATCCAGGGGCTATAACTTCGTATATAGTAGTGAACTTCAATGTCAGACTATAAACTCTTTCAAAACCCTTCTCAGTCTCTACTCCAGTTGGTGACCCAGTTATAGCTAGACGGGTATACAAAAATTGCCTTGTCAGAGTCTCTTAGAAAGTCACCCCAGCAGATCTAGTAGAGTTAGAAATGATAGACTTTGATATCATTCTAGGCATGGATTAGTTACATTCCTGTTATGCCTCAGTCTATTGTAGAACTAGGATAGTTCGTTTCCTATTTCCGTACGAACCAATCTTAGAATGGAAGGGTAGTAGTTCAGTGCCTATGGGTCGATTCATTTTCTAACCTTAAGGCATAAAGATGATTTCAAAGGGGTATATCTATCATCTAGTTTAGGTTAAGGATTCCAACTCTGAAACCCCAACTCTTGAGTCAGTTCCAGTAGTAAATGAGTTCCCAAAAGTGTTCCCAGAAGATCTTCCCGGAGTTCTTCCCGCAAGGGAACTCGACTTTGGAATCGATCTTCTTTTAGATACCTAGCCTATTTCTATTCTTCCTTAGAGAATGGCTCTAGCTTAGCTTATGGAATTGAAAGAGCAGTTGAAATACCTTCTAGATAAGGGCTTCATTAGACCCAGTATTTCCCTTGGGGTGCTCCAGTGTTGTTTGTGAAAAAGAAAGATTGTTCTCTCAGGATGTGCATTGACTATGGACAGTCGAACAAGGTCACCATAAAAAATAAGTATCTTATCCCAGGATTGATGACTTGTTTAATCAACTTCAGGGTGCTAGTCATTTTCGAAGATATACCTCAAATTCGGTTATCATCAGCTCAGAGTCAGAGATAGTGACTTTCTGAAAACAACCTTCAGAACTTGGTATGGTCATTATGAATTTGTAGTTATGTCTTTTGGACTAACCAATGCTCCTGCAGCTTTCATGGATTTGATGAACAGGGTGTTCAAGCAGTATTTGGACTTGTTCGTTATCGTCTTTATTGATGATATCCTTATTTACTCTAGGAATGAGTAAGAACATGCAACTCATTTGAGGGTTGTCCTATAAACTCTCAAAGATTGCCAGTTATTCGCTAAGTTTAGCAAATGAGAGTTTTGGTTACAATCAGTTGCTTTCCTTGGGCATATAGTGTCTAGCGAAGGGATCCAAGTGGATTCTCAAAAAATAGATACAGTGAAGCAATGGCCCATACCTACCTCTCCTTCAGATATATCAAAAGTTTCTTGTGTTTGGCTGGTTATTATAGAAGGTTCGTGGAATGATTTTCATCCATAGCTTGTCTATTGATTAAGTTAACTCAAAAAAGGTTAAGTTTCAGTCATCAGATGAGTGTGAGAAGAGCTTCTCAGAATTGAAAACTAGGTTGACTACAATTCCTGTCTTGAGGGTTCAGACGGTTATGTGATCTGTTGTGATGCATCTAGAGTCGGCCTAGGTTGTGTGTTGTGCAGCGAGGCAAGGTTATAACTTATGCTTCTAGACAGCTTAAGGTGCATGAGAAGAACTACCCAACTCATGACCTAGAGCTTGTAGCCGTAGTATTTTTTCTAAAGATTTGGAGACATTACTTGTATGGTGTTCACGTAGATGTTTCACAGACCATAAAAGCCTTCAGTATGTTTTCACCCAGAAAGAGTTGAATCTTCGCCAGAGGAGATGGCTTGAATTCCTCAAGGACTATGATATGAATGTTCTTTACCATCCTGGTAAGGCCAATGTAGTAGTTGATGCTCTTAGCAGGCTATCTATGGGTAGTGTAGCACATGTTGAGGAATAAAGGAAAGAATTAGCAAAAGATGTTCACCGACTTGCTCGTTTAGGAGTTTGCCTTATGAGCATATCAGATGATGGTGTGACAGTTCAGAATGGGTCAGAATCTTCATTAGTAGCGGACGTTAAGGGAAAACAAGAAAGTGATCCCATGTTGCTTCAATTGAAGGGTGCAATCCATCAACAGAAAGTTGAGGTTTTCTCCCAAGGGGGAGAAGGTGTGCTTCGCTACCTGGGTCGTTTATGTGTTCCTAAGGTGGGTGAGTTGAGACAGCAGATCCTTACAGAAGCCCATAACTCCAGGTATTCTATTAATCCAGGTGCCACTAAGATGTACCGTGATCTGCGGGAAGTATTTTGGTGGAATGGCATGAAAAGGGATATAGCCGATTTTGTGGCTAAGTGCCCTAATTGTCATGAAGTGAAGGTAGAACATGAGAAATCAGGAGGTATGACTCAAGAGATTAACATTCCTATATGGAAGTGGGAAGTGATCAATACGAACTTCATTACAGGTTTACCTCGTACTTGCAGGCAGCATGATTCCATTTGGGAAATTGTATACAGAGTTACTAAGTCCGCTCACTTTTTGGCTTTTAAGACTACAGATTCAGCGGAGGACTACACAAAGCTTTACATTAATGAGATAGTCAGGTTGCATGAGGTTCCTTATCTATCATTTCATATAGAGGTCCTCAGTTTACCTCTTATTTCTGGAAGTCATTTCAGAAAGGTCTTGGTACCCAAGTAAATCTCAGCACAATATTTCATCCGCAGACGGATGGTCAGGCAGAGCGTAACATTCAGACTTTAGAGGATATGTTGAGAGTTTGCATGATCAACCTGAAGGGTAGTTGGGATGATCACCTTCCTCTTATAGAGTTCGCCTACAATAATAGCTACCATTCCAGTATTCAGATGGCCCCTTATGAGGCATTGTACGAGCATAGATGTAGATCTCCAGTTTGTTGGTTTGAAGTAGGTGAAGCAACCTTGATAGGGCCAGATTCAGTTCATAATGCTATGGAAAAAGTTCAGCTTATCAGAGATAGACTTAAGACAGCTCAGAGTCGTCAGAAGTCTTATACAGATGTGAGGAGAAGGGACTTAGAGTTTAAGATTGAAGATTGCATTTTCCTGAAAGTATCACCAATGAAGGGGGTGATGAGGTTTACCAAGAAAGGGAAGCTCAGTTCCAGATATGTAGGTCCTTACAGGATCTTGAAAAGGATTGGTAAAGTTGCTTATGAGATAAAGTTGCCAGCAGAACTAGCAGTAGTCCATCCGGTCTTTAACATTTCCTTGTTGAAGAAATGTGTGGGTGATCCAACATCTATAGTGCCATTAGAAAGTGTGGCTGTGAAGCATAGTCTCACTTATGAAGAGGTGTCAGTTGAAATCCTTGATTGTCAGGTTCGTAGGTTGAGGAATAAAGAATTCATTTCAGTGAAGGTTTTGTGGAAAAGTCAGTCCGTAGATGGAGCTTCTTGGGAAGCAGAAGCAGAAGTAGCAATTAAGGCCAAGTATCCTCATCTCTTTCCTTCCGATTCCATTCCAGCTTGAGTTAATAGTTCCTCTCCAGTCTCTCAGTTTACTATTGCATGAATTCAGTCTTAGTATCACGTTCCTTTAGTTAGACTTGCATTTTCAGCATATTTGCCTGTTCTTGGAACTCAGTTCAGTTTGAAATCAGTTTTAGCACTTCGTGGTAGGGTGTGCAGCTCCTCCCCTCCCTTTTTCAGCTAGTTTAAACTTCATTTGGGGATGAATGTTCCCAGGGGGAGATATTGTAACACCTAGTATCCAAAAATAGACCGAACAACAGATTTTCAGAAGTTGCAGGTGCAACCCATGATTGCGACCTACGGACCGTAGGGGTCCACAGATCGTAGGCGGGGTTTGTGGTTCTCCACCTGCAACCCCATCCCAGAACCCCAGGAAAAATCCGCAAGGGTCGACCAACGGCAGGATCCACGGACCGTAGGTGGGACCATGATCCGTGGTCCAGGCCGTGGTCGAGACCCCCAGATTCTAACTCCTAGACGCCGAACGACGACCGACCAGAATGAACCGTCGGTCCAGCCATGGCCCAGCGGTCATGCCCGTTGGTCGCCCCGACAACTTTTAAGTCAGGGGTCATTTGGTCTTTTTCCTATACGTTGGACACCTAAACTACGTCGTTTAACCCATAAACTACGTAGTGTTGGTCAGTTTAAGCCTAGTAACTTAATTAGAATCTACCCTAAGCGATTCATTCACCAAAATTTAGCAAACTCAGAGCGATATAGGAGAAAGAGTCGACCAAACCCCTCTCCAAGAACGCAACATGTTTTCATTAGTTTCAGCGCCGAAATCGAAAGATTTCTTTGTGGAATTCGAAATTGTTGTGATTTAGTTGTTAGAACATTCCTAATCACATTTTTATGTTGTTGTAACATTGTTGCCTAGTTCCTTGCATGAAATTCAAAACCCTAGTTGTGTAGATTCATTTAGTTCAATAATTACACTAGCTGAGAGAGATAAAAAGATATACATGCCTCAGTTTCCAAATGTTTCATTATCAGTACATTAATGTTGCATCTTCAGTTAGCATGCCAAAACAGTGAGTTATCCATTATGTTTCGGTTATGTGGTATTGTATATATATTCAGTTAAGAGTAGGCTTAACATCGAGTTGGAGTAAGGTTAGTCATCCTTATAGGCCCAGAACTACGTGCCCCTGTAGGTTTGTAAGTCCCCTATGTGGGATCATATTTAGTGATCACGCTAGTCATGCCTCTATACCCTTGGGAAGGTATATTAGGTCCTCTCGATGGGGCGTATACATAGGACTCAACATTTAGCTCATGTGGTTTTATGTCGGTGATTAGTAGCTCCCATAGTCAGATTCTAGTGCATTTGATCAGGTTCCCAGTTACAGTTCAATATTTAGTTTCAACATGTTATGTACTTGGTCATTGCATTTAGTTTAGTTTATTTCAGTATATTTCAGTATTTCCATTATGTTCAGATTATATCATTGTTTAGTTTGCTTTATTTCAGTTATGTATATATTGTTCAGCTTTATCCAATCCTGCATGCATAGTACGTTTCAAGTACTGACGTATACTCTGTGTTACATCTTCTTGTGATGTAGGTTCAGGTCCTCGACATTTAGATCACGCTTAGATCGATTCCCGATCTTCATTTCAGTATTATCAGTGGTGAGTCCTCATTCTTCGAGGAAGACAAATATGTTTTCTTTTACCTTCGATCTTTCAGTTTCAGTTTTGCTAGAGTTAGGTGGGGCATGTCCCATCATCTTTAATCAGTTAGAGTCATTTATTCAGATATAGTTAGATTCAGTTTTAGTTTTTAGTTTGATTTTCAATTGTTATTAAACTCATAGTTTTCTTTATATTCATATAGTATTGGGTATTCCCCATCATTTTAGTTATCTTATGATTTAGCTTCCGCATTAGTTTATCTTTTCATAGCTTTGTTTAGTTTGCTTATGATATGCCAGCTCAGGGTTAGCTTGAGGTCACTCGTAATCCTAGGTCCTGTGTTTACGTCTAGGGGATAGCATCGGGGTGTGACATAATGATAGCCCCAAGAACACACTACCCCCGTGCATTAACGCTTTGACCTATAGTAATCTACACTATGAAGCTACCCAAATATTTCAGTTTAGTGGGTGACTTGTGTTAGATTTTAAAACTTCACTCCTTAGTAAGTGCAACTATTTCATAATCAGTCAGCCTTCTTATGTTTGCCATAATAATTTCACATATTTGGCATACTTTGAAATTTTTCGTAAAACATCAATAAGAGGCAAATTAATGTGAACTTGCTTAAGTAAAGAGAGAACCTTACCAAATTATTCATCCTCATTTTGATCCTCTAACTTTTGTGGGAGCGGAGGAGGTGGTTTCATACTTTGCAGTATAATATTATATTTAGCCTTTGTTAGAGTCACTTTTATTCTCATCCTTTTTCATCGCTTCAAGAGCTTTTTTTGTGTAGCTAACCCCTCCAACTAGTTAGCACTACATGTAATATTTCCTTTTACTTGCTTTGGATTAGGTTCAATATTACATGATAGGCCTCTTTGAGAGGGAGAGTTTTGAGCATTAGCCTATTGCCCCAATTGCTTTTCCAGATTTGAGTAGCTAGTTGATTGTTTCGCATATATGCAACTAGCTTGGCCTAATCTGCCATTATTTTACTCAGCATCCCTTCAATGCTCATGTTGCCTTGCTTAGCACTCTATTGATTTCCTTGTCCTTGTTGTTGGTATTGTTGTCCATTTCCTTTAGGCTTATATTGATTTTGATTTTGATTACCTCCCTATGGGAAATTTTGAGGGTTTCTCCCGATCAAATTGTAAGTGTTCCCATAGTTCTGTATGCCACCACGTCATTGTATTTCCCACAATGTTTACAAAATAAGGATTTGACCCATATAAATCAGTAGGATGATCTCCACTACCACAATTTTCACACCACACTTGAGGTTGCTACACAAAATTCACTGCAACCTGTTGTTGCCTAAAGTTTATGTTGTTGAAATGGGTGTTCATCTGGTTTTACATTACAATAATTTGTGCAAATTTGACTGTCAATCCATCCACATCTAACATCCTTACAGTTTTCTATACCACAACTCTAGAGCCTCTATTCCATGGAGAATTTCTGTACCAAATTCTATTCAGCAATGTAAACAACTCATCATATGTCTTCTCTAGGGCCTTTCCTCTTGTAGAAGAATCAAGTAAATTATTTGTGTTGGGTTCAAGACCCTCAATGAAGGTATGAACCAACACTTCAGTAGCTTGGTGGTGACGAGGGCAACTTATCAACAATGACTTGAATCTATGCCAAACTTGGTACAAATTCTCTCCCTTTTTGTCTAAAACTCTCTTCAACTTTGTCTTCCCAAATGGAAAGAATCTGATCAAGAACCTTTGAGCACGATCATCCCAAGTAGTGATGGAGTGTTTGTAACTCCAACTTCAACCACCTCTTTGATTCCCTTAACATAGAGAATGGAACAAAGTGAGCCTCGCAAATTAGAAGATACCCTAGTTGGCATATAAGTATCACTGATTTCCAGAAAATTCTGGATATGCACTTGGAGATCTTTATGAGGGAGACTGGTGAACTATCTATTTGAGTGCAGTAACTACACCATGTTTTACTTAAGTTTAAATCTACCTCCAGTTGCTGATTTTTGAATGCTAGAAGTAATATTGGTTGTGAGTAAGATTGCCACATCACGAACTATCCTGGGAACCATTCTTCTAGGTACCCAAGTTTGTTTTCAACTTCCAGATCAACTTAATGGACTAGATATTGCAAATCATCTTGCCTTTTCTATTGACGGAAAAATTGTCCAGGATCAGGTTGTGATTCTACCGGTTCTTCATCTCTTGCGAGTTTACTAATTTGAATTACCTGCAATAGTAACAACTAAGATCAAGTTGTCAACACTTGGACAAACTACCAAAAATTGAAAGGCTAAGTATTTGCTAATTTTTAAGTCCCGACAACGACACCTAAAACATATTGTGCCAAATTCACACACGTAAGTGTATATGATCAAACAAGTAATAAAGTGACTCTTACGAGCCAGATCATCAAATCCAAAGGACTTTTGACTAGTAAATATATAATTTTACTTATAACTATGATTAAGTGCAAGTGTGCAAAAAGATGTTGAACAGTGATTTTAACTTACGAATTTTGATTAACAACTAAGAAAATTAAATAATACAGACTTGTGTTCAACTTGGGGGATTTTAATCAATAATTTGGGAAATTTCAGTGTTGTGTGTTTCATACGAATTCGTGCAGAGCTGTTCAACCTTAGATTTTACTTGGTTATCAAGTTAATGACTTATGAGGCAAATTATAATATGGTTATGGTCTTTTGAACCTCTAGCCATGTAACAGCTAAAAAATGGACGTGATGACACTCGTCTATACCCACCAAGACAAGGCAACCTTAACCTAACAACACAAAAGAAATGCTGAAAGTAAATAAAGAATGAGATAAGAGCGGAAAACTTAGTCATTCTAATAAGACCCCAAAACATGGTTGTCACGTACACAAAATTGAAAGATAAGTGCAAGTCTCAATGTCTTTGTCACTAGAATAAAACAAAGCATAAAATAAGAAACAAGAGGGCCCGCTGGAATGAGAAACAACTATATCTCAAAGCCCTTTGAAAGACTCATAAATAGAAGAAGAACAATCACACAGATTTGGGCTCGAAACCTACATGAGTGTAGAAGTAATGAGTGAGTACCAAACAACACGGTACTCAACAAACAACCTACTAAACAAAGTAAACTAGGCTAGAATACGAGTAGTCTTTTCACCCCAACCAAACCTCCTCAAACTATAACATGCATAGAAATCATCCCAACCTACGAGTTCACAATACACAACTCAGAAGGAAACAATCATAATCCAACAATCATAATTCAACAACTAACAAGAATCTAGAATGTCAATCAGAAATGTCAAGTAGATATCACAAGTATCACGTAGATCAACCACAAGTATCAAGTTCATCAAATCACAATAATCAAAAACTTGTCGGAACCATTTCCCATCGGCACAATATCACTAGTCGGAACCATTTCCATTCGGTTGTATATAGAACCACTTGTTGGAACCATTTCCCTTCGACACAATATCACTAGCCGGAACCATTTCCCTTTGATATTAAATCACTAGTCTGAACCATTTCCCATCGGGTTTATATCATATCACTTATCGAAACTATTTCCCTTTGGCACAAAATCACTAGCCGAAATCATTTTTCTTCGGCTTTATATCATATCACTACCAGAACCATTTTTCTTTAGCTTTATATTTTTCCTTTGGCTTTATATCAAAACACTTGTCGAAACCATTTGCCTTCAACATCATCATCACATGTCTCATCACGATGCAAAGAAATAAAT
Source organism: Solanum stenotomum (assembly GCF_019186545.1). Classification (NCBI taxonomy): domain Eukaryota; kingdom Viridiplantae; phylum Streptophyta; class Magnoliopsida; order Solanales; family Solanaceae; genus Solanum; species Solanum stenotomum. Next base: position 18,629,033 of record NC_064290.1, read on the forward strand.
TCAAATAAGCAATGTCACACCATAAGAAAGAGACAATAACTCAAGCAACTCAAGCCCACAATAATGCCATCAAATTATTTCATCAATCGACATATTAGGGTCCATAACTAAGCAATTCACAAAACATAACTATCAAGTGGAATAATTGAACCCATGACCTCATTCCCATTATTCCCAAACAATACAATGAAGGGAAACACAAGATTCTACAAGTTTCAGAATATTAGTTGCGTCAATTCAATCAAAAGTCAATCCTAGACTTGAGCCTTCCCTTCCCAAACAATATCCAAAGCCACATAATCTAATTCAATCAAGTAATCACTATAATACTCTGGAAATAACAACACCCAAATTATACATTTTGAAAAATGGGCCAAATCAACTCAATAACCCAATTTCAAAAATAAGGTTTGAATATGAAACTGTTAGCCAAGGCATTTGGAAATCATTGGTGAAAACCATTTGAAAAAGAAGTAAAAATCACTTCACAACCACCATTTTAGTTTAGAACTCAAGTTCTTGAAATACTTTGCCATTTTCCAATCAAAATTCCAACTTTTGATGTTAAAATCCATAAATGATAAAAAAGAATTGAAGTTTTAAGGTTACTAAGGCTTACCCAAATTAGTTAGCACAAGAAATCTTTTCAAAATTGCCTCAAAGAGTTTTACAAAGCTTAAAAATAGAAAATGGGGGTTAACTCTGAAATGGCATGACAAAAAACCTCTCAGATGTCACATCAACAAACCCCACTTAAAGTGGGAGTCTCACTTTTGTGAACTAGGCTTCGCTTAAGTGATCATCGCTAAAGCGAGCCCTAGTTTGCTTAAGCGATCCCGCTAAAGTATGGCCTTCGCTTTAGCGATCACGGCTTTGCTAAAGCGAAGGTCGCTAAATAGGAAGGCCTATCGCCAATGTGAAGGGTACAAAACTGAGGCACCATAAAAATCTGCCAACTCTTAAGACGTTGAAAGAACATTCCAGATTCGTTTGAAAACCCGCACAAACAAACCATAAATGGAGTTTGACTAAACTCAACTTTCTGGACTCAATGGAACCATTGAAACATGAATCCAAAGTCTCCTTGACCTGAAATCTGTAAAAGTCACCAAGAACATACATAATGCCTAAAAAGATAAAACAAGCTCGGGACCACTAACAAATAAACCAAGACCTCCTCTAGGCTTAAAAGCATCCCCTGAATCCATTAGAACACTCATAATTCTGATCTGAGCATCCAAATGCCAAATATTGACCAAAGTCAACTCATACGCTAAAATCTCAATAATTTTCAATTTAGGATCTCAAATCCTCAAAAAGATTTTGAATCTAAAACGGACTATCGCTTAGATCAATTTCCACATTCTGGAACTGATGGAATTGACAAAATTTTATTCCGATATTTCAAACTCCAAAAGATACCAAAAACTACTTTTTAATGACTAGCTTTTCAAATTTCTAAAATTCCCTTTGATTCATACTTGTAACTCAAAACTCGAAACCACTTTCAAAACTCATTCTACAATGACTCAGTGCCGATATTAGGAGGGGTATAATGGTAATTTTATGAAAATTTCCAAAAATGACCGACTGATTCATTACATTATCTACCACTAGAAGCCATGTTCGTCCTCGAACATAAAGTAAAATAACGTACCTGAAGCTTTGAAAAGCTGAGGATATTATGCACACATATCAGACTCTGTATCCCAAGTCACATCACCAACTAAACGGTGCTTTTACCGCACCTTACTGAAGTAATCTCCTTGGTCCTAAGCTTTTGGACCTGCCTATACAAGATGTTTACAGGCTCCTTCTTAGATGACAAGTATGGACCCAACACTACCAAATCAAACAAAAGCACATGGGACTCATCTGTCACGTACTTGTAAAGCATAAAGACATGAAACACAAGATGTATAATTGATAAGCTAAGTGTCAAGGAAAACTTATAGACCACCTCTCTTACTCGACTCAAAATCTTAAAAGGTCTAATGAATCTAGGGCTAAGCTTTCCTTTATTTCTGAACCTCATCACACCCTTTATAGGTGACACTTGAAGCCAAACATGATCACTCTGTATAAACACTAAGGCTCGAACTCTCTGGTTTGCATAACTCTTCTATCTATTCTAGGCTATCAACAATCTACCTTGAATCATATGTACCTTCTCCAGAACATCTCTAAGTTGGTATGTATCTAAAATGTTCATCTCTGTTGAATAAAACTAACCAATCAGAGATTACATTGTCTGTCGTACAATGCCTCAAATAGGGCCATCTGAATATTGGAGTGATAACTGCTGTTGTAGATAAACTCTGCTAAGGGCAAATGCTAATCCCATCTTGTCACGACCCAAGGGTACCCCCTATATATAACATGGAACATAGAACCCCGAAAGGAACTATGTAAGCCACTTAGAATATCATAACATACGTAAAGAAAAATAAAGAATAAACACATTTCAAGTCAAAAAGAAAGTTTTCATAAACGCATAGAGGAAGTTTATACTTGTCTCAATTAGCCATCTATTACAATCGAAGTATCAAATAGGGTCACAACCCTAACAACATAGTTCCCAAATGGAAGTACAAGAAAAAAAACTAGAAAACCATCATCCGTCCTCGAACCATGAGGACTCACCAAAAGCAATGAGAATAGTCGATCCAAGATTTGACCAAGAAGGAGATCACTTCAAGAATCGGACCCTACACTTATGGAAAATTGTAGAAAATATGGGTTAGTACAAAAATGTACGAAGTATGATAGTCATGCATAAAAACCTTGAAATCATGCTAAAAAGGAACATTTAGTTGAATGTATGCAATTTTCTAAGTTAAAGCATCATTTGGAAAATAATGGAGAAGCATAAGTCATAAGTATAATCAACTCATAAATCATCATGTCATAAAAGGAACATATCACAAATACCCTTAAAGCTTAATTGTACAATGCATGAATAAAATCCCATAATCCCACCCATACTAAGTAAAGCTTCTTGATAACTATAGTTCATAATTCAACTTCTTATTCATACTAGCATACTAGGGAATAAGCCTTAACCAGCATAGACCATGCGAGCTTATCAAATAGGGTCACAACCCTTATAACATAGTTCTCAAATGGAAGTACAAGAAAAGAAACTAGAAAATCATCATCCATCCTCGAACCATGAGGACTCACCAAAACCAAGAAAAATAGTCGATCCAAGCTTTAACCAAGAAGGAGATCACTTCAAGAATCGGACCTTACACTTATGAAAAAATGTAGAAAATATGGGTTAGTACAAAAATGCACCAAGTATGATAGGCATGCATAAAAACCTTGAAATCATGCTAATAGCGGAAGTCTAGACTTGTCTCAATTAGCCATCTATTACAACGGAAGTACCAAATAGGGTCACAACCCTTACAACATAGTTCTCAAATGGAAGTACAATAAAAGAAAGTAGAAAATAATCATCCGTCCTCGAACCATGAGGACTCACCAAAAGCAAGGAGAATAGTCGATCCAATCTTTGACCAAGAAGGAGATCATTTCAAAAACTGGATCCTACACTTATTGAAAAATGTAGAAAATATAGGTTAGTACAAAAATGCATTAAGTATGATAGTCATGCATAAAAACCTTGAAATCATGCTAAAAAAGGACATTTAGTTGAATGTATGCAATTTTCTAAGTTAAAGCATCATTTGGAAAATAATAGAGAAGCATAAGTCATAAGCATAATCAACTCATAAATCATCATGTCATAAGAGAAAAATATCATAAATACCCTTAAAGCTTAATTGGGCAATGCATGAATAAGATCCCATAATCCCACCCATACTAAGTAAAGATTCTTAAGTAACTATAGTTCACAATTCAACTTCTTATTCATACTAGCATAATAGGGAATAAGACTTAACCAACATAGATAATGTGAGCTTATCACGGAATCCGGTGTCTACCCCACACCGAAAAGGGGTTGTCCTACTTGCCTAAGGTAGAACCATACTCTTAGCTTAGGTGGATCCACTAGCTAAAGAAATATGAGGGCACATAATTATGGGATAGGGAGATTGCTTCTAGAAATCCGAATTCAACTATGGTAGAAGGTTTCCATCTCATGAGATACATACTTTGGGAACCCGGACTCAACTAAGGTAGAAGGAACCCATTTGGAAAGCCGGACTCAACTAAGGTAAAATCTTCCATCTCATATTCATATCCACTCGGTGCTAAGCATTAATTCCCATAGATTACATATTAAGTCTAGACTTAAGTTCATATTCTTGGAAGAATGTCTTGACAATCAATCCAACATAAATCATACTATAACTCATAGATTCAATAGGACAGAATAGCCTTTCAACCTTAGAATCATCATATTGTGAGCAAACCTGTCACATCATATCATATTCATACATAAATGTGTACATAAAGATAACCTCCAACAACAAAACAACTAGATCATAATCATCTTCACTTTACTCTCAAAGTGTTCTCACATCATATACAAACCCTCATAATCATGCATAATTCCCTTACATTGCCCTTCAAGGACCATAGATCATAATTCATCAACAAATCTAGAATTTACTACATTAGACATGGATGATAACATAATTTAAGTAGTTCAAGTACTACATGCATAATTCTATCATATTCTACTGGCATCAATCAATACCCACACTTTAAGATCCAAAATGGGAAAATAGGGGAATTCATGGATTCATGGGATATTCATCTTAAAAACAGAAAATAATCATCAATTAGATCATAATATAAAGCATTTAAATCATTAGAATCATTTTTGAAGTGAATCCATGAATTGGAGTAAAACCCTAGCTTTTTGGGGAAATTACATGTTTTGAAATTGAGTTTGGAGGGACTCCATGGATGAAGGACTACCATACCTTGGTGAAGAATTCCCACGAAATTGAGTAGAAAAGAAGGGTCCTTCAACCCTAGCTTCACCTTTCTTCTACTTCTTCCTTGGAGTTCTAGAGAGAATATTTTGGAGAGGGTTTCAGTTTTGATTTGGGGATTTAGAAATTATGATTTAGATGAGTTAGTTTAGGTGTCTAAAATACTTATATTGTTGTTTAAAAATAGGCTAAAATGACATCACTTAGTAATTAATTAAAAAGGAAAACCCTAAAGACCCCCAAGTCTAACTGCCAAATGGCAGTTTCAGTGACCACCCACGACAACCCACCCACGATCCTTGAATGGACCCACGTGGCATGCTGGTGAACTGTGGGTTGGGTTTTGGGGCCGGTTATTTGGGGCATTGACCCACGACCCCCACCCACGGGGCGTTGGTCCACCTACCGATTGTAGGTCCCCTCGTGGGTGGACTGTTTTGGGGGAATGTTTTGAGGTCCTCCTCAAGGAATCTTAGTTGGTCTTTGGGGAGTCGTACCTTGATGTTTAAACCCAAAAAACACATATATTGAGTACCGGTAGTTATTTACGACTCTAACCCTTACGTTAGGCTCTAGTTAAGTCTACTAGTTTTACATTAGGCTCTAGCTTAGTTTACTAGTTTCCGGAATGTTACATTATCTTTCCCTTGGGAACATTCGTCCTCAAATGATGATCTAAACACCTTACGGAAGTAAAGACTCAAGACTAGAAGCCCAACATACATGAACCATCAAAATAATGCACAATTCATAGGAGGAAACTTCAACTCCATCTCAAACATAATCAATGCAACATAAGGAAGTAGGAACTACATCTACCAACCCATTATGCATGAAAGCTCAACATTTCTCATAATCATAGGAGGAACTACCTTCTCCAACTAAAAGCATGCTCAACACCCTACCATGGAAACAATATGCAATTTCTCTCAAAAGCATACTAAAGCATGTTCATCAACTCATCTCATGAAGTCAAATATGCAACTCATACTAAATGAACAACAACATGAGGAATACATCAACCATGAAAACTCATTTTCTTACTTAACATGAATTTCATCAAGAACATGCATAACCTAAGGAAATCATGGGAAAAACACTATAACACACATGACTCCAAAACACTAAAACTCAAGGGGAACTACTTACCTCAAGCTTGAATAGGAGTAGAAGGAAAGAGATGAGGGTATCACGACTTCATATCGGCCTCGGCCTCCCATGTAGTACCCTCAACTAGATGATTTCTCCATAAAACCTTTTTGGAAGCTATTTCCTTATTTCTCAACCTTTTAACTTGCCGGTCTATGATTTCTACCGGAACTTCCTTATATGAGATACTCTCATCAACTCCCAAACCTTATAAAGGTATAATGTACGTTGGATCTCAAATACACTTCTTAAGCATGGAAACATGAAATACTGAATGAACTGGAGCAAACTCATTTGGAAAATCTAACTCATAGGCAATTTTACCAATACGCTTCAAAATTTGATATGGGCCCACATACCAGGGACTAAGTTTCCCTTTTTTGCCAAACCTCATCACACTTTTCATAGGTGAGATTTTTAAATAGACCCAATCATTAACTTCAAACTCTAGATCCCTTCTTCTAAGGTCGGCATAAGACGTTTGTATACTTTGAGCCGTTCTCAACCTCTCTCTAATGAGTCAGACCTTCTCAATAGCTTCATAAACCAATTCGGGACCAATAAGAGCAATTACACCTACCTCAAACCAACCAGTTGGAGACCTACATCTCCTATCATACAAGGCTTTAAAAGGAGCCATACCGATACTTTGAGTGATAGCTATTATTGTAGGAAAACTCTACTAATGGAAAGTGGTCATCCCAATTACCTTTGAAATATAAAACACATGCCCTCAGCATATCTTCTAATGTTTGGATGATACGCTCCGCTTGCCCATCGGTTTGGGGATGAAAAGTCGTGCTAAGCTTAACCTTGGTACCAAGCCTTTTTTGGAATGACTTCCAAAAGTGTGAAGTAAATTGAGTACCCCGATCTGCAATAATCGATAAAGGAACCCCATGCAACTTCACTATCTCTCGTATATACAAATTGACATAGTCTTCCGCTGAAAATAAAACCTTGACGGGAATAAAGTGGGCTGATTTTGTCATCCTATCTATAATGACCAAAATAGAATCATGTTCCCTTCGGGTGCGTGGCAAACCCATAACAAAATCCATATTAATCTCTTCCCACTTCCAAGTGGGGATTGATATATTTTGGGATAAGTCTCCCGGCCTTTGATGCTCAACCTTAACTTGTTGACAATTAGGACATTTGGCTACAAATCCCGCAATATCTCTCTTCATATCATTCCACCAATAGACTTCTCGTAGATCACAGTACATCTTGGTGGCTCCTAGATGAATAAAATATCGAGAACTATGAGCTTCCTCTAAAATTTGCTCGCTCAAACCATCAACATCCGGAACACATAACCGACCTTGGTACCTAAACACCCCATCTCCCCCTTGGGAGAAAGACTCAACAAAATTTTTGAGTACTGACCCTTTCAACTCAACTAATATAGGATCAAGGTCTTTCTTAGACTTCACATCAATTACAAATGATGATTAGGAACCATTATGGACCGTGACACCACCCTTGGTGGAATCCACTAGTTGACCTAACCGGGCCAACCTACATCACAAACCAGTTCTTTCTTTTCATCTACTACATGAACTATCCATGGTGAATCCACTAAGTGAATCCTCTACCACATTAGCTTTCCCGGGGTGAAAAAGGACACTCATATCATAGTCCTTCAATAATTCTAACCACCTCCTTTGGTGAAGATTCAAGTCCTTTTGACTAAACACATATTGCAAGCTCCTATGATCGGTAAACACATCATCATGCACCCCATATAGATAATGCCTCCAATTTTTTAAGGCAAAAACAACCGCCGCTAATTCAAGGTCATGGGTAGGATAATTCTTCTCATGGAATTTAAGTTGCCTTGAAGCATAGGCAATCACCTTACTATTTTGCATAAACACACATCCCAACCCAACTCTAGAGGCATCACAATATACTACGAAACCATTTGTACCCTCCGGTAAGGTCAACACCGGAGTGGAATTAAGTCTATCTTTCAATTCTTGGAAACTATTCTCACAAGATTCTGACCACACAAACTTAGCCTTCTTTTGAGTCAAAGCTGTCAACGAAGAATCAATGGAGGAAAACCCCTCAACAAACCTCTTATAGTAACCGGCCAAACCCAAAAAATATCTAATATCCGAAGGAGTTAGAGGTTTAGGCCAACTCTTGAACGCATCCATCTTCTTAGGATCTACCTCTATACCCTTGCTTGACACAATATGACTAAGGAATGCTACAGAACTTAACCAACATTCACACTTGCAAAACTTTGCAAAAAGTTGATGGTCCTTAATAACTTGCAATATAACCCTCAAATGGTCAACACGCTCATTCTCACTCCTTGAAAAGATCAAAATATCATCGATAAACACTATCACAAACATGTCAAGATATTGTCGGAACACTCTATTCATTAAGTCCATGAACGCCGCCAGAGCGTTAGTCAAACCGAAGGACATTACTAGAAGCTCATAGTGACCATATCTTGTTCGGAAAGCCGTCTTGGGAATATCAACCCCTCTCACCCTCAATTGGTGATAACTCGAACGAAGATCAATCTTAGAGAAATAACTAGCCCCTTGAAGTTGGTCAAACAAGTCAACAATCCTTGGAAAAGGTTATTTGTTCTTCACCGTCACTTTATTCAATTGATGATAATCAATGCACATCCATCCTTCTTTCTAACAAACAATATTGGAGCACCTCATGGAGAGATACTCGGTTGAATAAAACCTTGTCTAGCAAATCCTTTAGTTACTCTTTCAACTCTTTTAACTCCACCAGAGCCATACTATAAGGCTGAATGGAGATAGGTTGCGTATCCGGAAGAAGATCAATACCAAAATCTATTTCCCACTCGGGAGGAATACCGAGCAAATCATCAGGGAAAACTTCTGGGAACTCATTCAATACCGGAATCGACTCTAGAGAAAGGGTTTCGGATTCAACACCCCTCACCCTAACAAGATGGAAAATACACCCTTTGTATATCATCTTCCTAGCTTTAAGGCAAGAGACAAATTGACCTCTAGGCATAGAATTTCCCCCCTTCCATTCTAAGATAGACTCATTTGGAAATTGGAACCTAATCACCTTAGTCCTACAATCGATAGAAGCATAACATGCATGCAACCAATCCATACCCAAAATCACATCAAAGTCTTACACGCATACTCCACTAAATCCACCAACGTAACTGTATGAGACAAAAAAATGGGACAACTTTTATAAACCCTTTTTGCCACTACCGAGTCACCAACCAGGGTAGAAACCAAAAAAGGTTGTACTAACACTTCGAGGAGTATTTCAAACTTCATGGCTACAAAATGTGTCACAAAGGACAAAGTAGCACCGGGATCTAACATAGCATAAAAATCAATAGAAAAGGCTTTTAACAAACTGGTCACCACATCCGGGGAGCTTGTGGCCAATCTTCCCACAACTAAAACACCCATCGGTGCCAACTAGGCACTAACCATCATGTTTTTTACCACATTTTGCACAATTAGGCCTAGCAACATAAGAACCACCAATATTACCTCCTTGAGGTTTAGGGTTGGAAACCCTATCCTTGTTGGCCCTTCGAACACTAGAGGAGCCTTGGTTGGAGAACCTTTGTCTAAACCTTTATTGACCTTGTCCATTGGACCTAGCATTGGAGAAGTTTCCATTTCCGATTCTAGCTCTTTTCACCTCTCTATTCTTTTTATTGAGTTTTGACTCCTCAATTTATTGAGTGTACACCATAAGCCTTGAGATATCTATGTTATCATGTAGCATTTCCGTACGACATTCTTCTTCAACCAAGTCGGACACACCCGTCAAAAACCTACTCATTTCATCCCTTGAATCCGACACCGAAGATGGACCATACTTGGACAATTGAGTGAATTTTAGGGAATACTCTTTCACGCTCATACTTTCTTGGCGAAGGTTAATGAATTCCTCCACCTTAGCTTCCCTCAACTCTCGGGGAAAGAATCTACTAAGAAATGCCGATTTGAATGTTTTCCACTCAACCGGGACCGCTCCTACCGGCCTATGGTTCTTCCATTGGGTATACCATACTTGAGCAACAATTTTCAATTAGTAAGCGGCTAGCTCCACTTTCTCTACTGAGGTCACCCCCATAATGTCAAGTATCTTGTAAACCTCTTCCACAAATTCTTGAGGATCCTCTCCCACATTGGAGCCATGAAACTCGGGAGAGTTCATTCTAGCAAACTCTCTCACTCTAGAAGCCATAGAATTCACATTAGTGTTCATAGGAGAAATCACCTCTCTATTGGCTTGAGTTGTAACAACTTGAGCCAATAATTGGATAGTAGACCTAAACTTCGCATGGGTCACATTCTCAACCACAGGATCAACCGGGGCTTGATAATCTTGAGGAGAAGATCCTTGATTCACATTCTCCTCTTCCACCCTTCTAGCATTAGCTCTTTGTGTATTCATTTCTTGAACACACATGAGAAGGATTAGAAGAGAAACTTTATAGAGTTAAACTCTAAGACACGACTTAAGAGTAATGAAAGAAGTGAAATTTCCTAAACATCTTATTGCCTCTCATTCATAAATGTGACGCACTTCACAGTCATGAACAAGACTCTACTAGACATGGCTTATGAGACATCATCCTATAATTATTCTAAAGCTTTAGCTCTAATTACCAAGTGTGTCACGTCCCAAGGGTACCCCCTAGATGTAACATGGCACATAGAACCTTGAAAGAAACCATGTAAGCCACTTAGCATATTATAACATAAGTAAAGAACATTAAAGAGTAAACACATTTCAAGTCTAAAAGAAATTTTCATAGAAGCATAGCGGAAGTCTAGACTTGTCTCAATTAGCCATCTATTACAATGGAAGTACCAAATAGGGTCACAACCCTTACAACATAGTTCTCAAATGGAAGTACAATAAAAGAAAGTAGAAAATAATCATCCGTCCTCGAACCATGAGGACTCACCAAAAGCAAGGAGAATAGTCGATCCAATCTTTGACCAAGAAGGAGATCATTTCAAAAACTAGATCCTACACTTATTGAAAAATGTAGAAAATATAGGTTAGTACAAAAATGCATTAAGTATGATAGTCATGCATAAAAACCTTGAAATCATGCTAAAAAAGGACATTTAGTTGAATGTATGCAATTTTCTAAGTTAAAGCATCATTTGGAAAATAATAGAGAAGCATAAGTCATAACCATAATCAACTCATAAATCATCATGTCATAAGAGGAAAATATCATAAATACCCTTAAAGCTTAATTGGGCAATGCATGAATAAGATCCCATAATCCCACCCATACTAAGTAAAGATTCTTAAGTAACTATAGTTCACAATTCAACTTCTTATTCATACTAGCATAATAGGGAATAAGACTTAACCAACATAGATAATGTGAGCTTATCACGGAATCCGGTGTCTACCCCACACCGAAAAGGGGTTGTCCTACTTGCCTAAGGTAGAACCATACTCTTAGCTTAGGTGGATCCACTAGCTAAAGAAATATGAGGGCACATAATTATGGGATAGGGAGATTGCTTCTAGAAATCCGAATTCAACTATGGTAGAAGGTTTCCATCTCATGAGATACATACTTTGGGAACCCGGACTCAACTAAGGTAGAAGGAACCCATTTGGAAAGCCGGACTCAACTAAGGTAAAATCTTCCATCTCATATTCATATCCACTCGGTGCTAAGCATTAATTCCCATAGATTACATATTAAGTCTAGACTTAAGTTCATATTCTTGGAAGAATGTCTTGACAATCAATCCAACATAAATCATACTATAGCTTATAGATTCAATAGGTGAGAATAACCTTTCAACCTTAGAATCATCATATTGTGAGAAAACCTTTCACATCATATCACATTCATACATAGATGTGTACATGAGGATAACCTCCAACATCACAACAACTAGATCATAATCATCGTCACTTTATTCTTAAACTGTTCTCACATCATATACAAACCCTCATAATCATGCATTATTCCCTTACATTGCCCATCAAGGACCATAGATCATAATTCATCAACACATATAGAATTTAGTACATTAGACATGGATGATAACATAATTCAAGTAGTTAAAGTACATACATGCATAATTCTATCATATTCTACTTGTATCGATTAATACCCACACTTTAAGATCCAAATTGGGAAAATAGGGGAATTCATGGATTCTTAAGTAATTCTTCTTTAAAACCATAAATAATCGTCAATTAGATCATAATATGAAGAAATTAAATCATTAGAATTGTTTTTGAAGTGAATCCATGACTTTGAGTAAAACCCTAGTTTTTTGGGGAAATTACAAGTTTTGAAATTGAGTTTGGATGAAAAATATCCATGGATGAAGGACTACCATACCTTGGTGACGAATTCCCATGAAATTTAGTAGAAAAAATGGATCCTTCAATCCTAGCTTCACCTTTCTTCTTCTTCATTGGAGTTCTAGAGAGAGTATTTTGGAGAGGGTTTGGTTTTGAGTTGGGGATTTAGAAATTATGATTTAGATAAGTGAGTTTAGGTGTCTAAAATACCTATATAGTTTTTTAAAAATAGGCTAAGATGACATCACTTAGTAATTAATTAAAAAGAAAAACCCCATAAGACCCCTAAGTTTAACTGCCAAATGGCAATTTCAGTGACCACCCACGGTCTGTGGATGGACCCAGGTGGCGTGCTAGTGAATCGTGGGTTGGGTTCTGGGGCTGTTTTCTGGGGCATTGACCCACGACCCCAACCCACGGGGTGTGGGTCCACCTACTGGTCGTAGTTCCGCCTCATGGGTGGACCGTTTTAGGACCTTGTTTTAGGGTCCTCCTCAAGGACCCTTGATTGGTCCTTGGAGAGTCGTACCTTGACGTTTAAACCCAAAAACACATATATTGAGTACCGGGAGTTATTTACAACTCTAACTCTTATGCTAGGCTCTAGTTTTGTCTACTAGTTTTACGTTAGGCTCTAGCTTAGTCTACTAGTTTTCGGAATGTTACACATCTAGCACCCAAGTCAATCACACATTCTCGAAGCATATCCTCCAACACCTGAATAGTGTGCTACGACTTCTAGTTAGTTTGAGGGTGGAAGGCGGTAATCATATCTAACCAAGTACTCAAACCATGCTGCAAAGCCTTCCAAATGAGAAGTGAACAATGAGCCTCGATTAGAGATAATGGAAACATGGACTCCATTAATTTGGATAATCTGACTGATATAAAACTAGGCTAACTTTTCCACCGTATACTTCACTCAAACTGGAATGAAATGGGCGGACTTGATCAGTGTGTCAACAACCACCCAAATATAGTCATACCCACCCACGGTTGTAGGCCAACCCACAACAAAATCCATAGTGATACACTCTCACTTCGAAGTAGGAATAGGTATCCTGTGAGATGCACATCCGGGCCCTAGGTGCTCACACATGACTTGTTGGAAAGTCAAGAATCTAGATACAAAATTTGCAATATACCTCTTTATAACACACCCCCAATAATGCTGACTCAGATCATGATAAATCTTCGCCGCTCTCGGATGAATGTAATATCAAGAACAATGGGCCTCCTCAAGAATCAATCTAATCAACTCACCCACCTTGGGCACACAAATACTACCTCTAGTCCTCAAGAAACCATCAAAATTAAGGATAACCTCCTTGGCTTCCTCTCTCCACACTTTGTCTCAAATGAGACACAACTTCATATCATCAAACTGGTGCTCATGGATCTTCTCAACCAAGTAAGAACATTCCTCTATAAAAGCAGTCAAACCACAACTCTCCTCAGAAACCTGCAACCAGACTAGACTGTTGGTGAACCTCTGAACATCTCTAGCCAATGATCTTTCATCAACACTGATAGTGGCAACACTTTTCATGCTAGAAGTTTTCCTAATTAAAGAATCATCTACCAGATTGTCCTTACCCGGATGATACAAGATGGTGATGTTATAGTCCTTCAGTAACTCAACTCATTTGCGGTACCTCAAGTTCATATCCCTCTGACTGAAAATGTATTGAAGACTTCGGTTGTTAGTGAAGACCTCAAAATGTACCCTACATAGATAATGTTGTTGATACATTCAAATTACACCTCCCTAAAGAAGCATAAGCGATAGTTATCAAGTAAAGAACCCAACTTGTAGGTTGGGGTCGATCCCACGAGGAAAATGCTTTAGACTTAACTTTCACCAACAATCATATTCATTTAGTCAAATTACTTCTAGAAACAAGTAATTAAAGGGGGGGGGGGGATTTGTCAAACAAATTGTAAGAATTCAGTAAGTAATCAGTAAACAAAAGTCAATTTTGGTTGTTATCAAGATGAGAGAATTAACTAGGGTATACGTGTTCCCCACAAGCTCATAACACAGTAATCCTAGTAATAGCAATCCTTTCATAGTGTACTACATGCAAAGTGATAAGCTAGGTATCTCTAAATATTTGGTCCGGCATCTAGACAATTTCACCCCACACCTTGGTCCGGCTACGTGTGTATAATTTTACTAACCCTTACCTTTACCTTATATTAGACATCACATCGATGTTTGGCTTAGTTATTACTTTGCACCAATCGACACTAGACTATTAGATAGTATCACACTAAATCTATGTTGATAATTCTTTTCTTGTTGATTACCTCTTTGGTCCTACAAGTAGCAACAAGGCGAGTTCTTACGTTGCACACCGTTAAAAAGACTTTAAAACGAAAGAATTATCAATGCATGCAAAACACTATTCAAGAATTGCTTATTTACTATTCATACTTTGTTAATCGCTCATGGTTCCCCACAACCCTAGTTGTGGAGTTTAGTTACCCATAATCATATGAACACAATTCATTATTTTAGATGAAAGAATTATGAACTTACGTAATTGAGGATAACAAACCTGGAATTTCAACTTCAATTTCAAAACCAAAACCTTCCAAACCAACTTACGAAATCAAGAATTGCTAGGTTTGCAAAAATAAAATCCAAAGTCACAAAGTAGAACTAAAGTAATAAAGTCTAACCCACAAAAACGAGGTTTTCATGCCCTATATATAGAAAAATAAGTCCTAACTAAAAAGGAAGCGAAATAAGAAAATTATGTTCGGGTACGCGTCTTCATTCCANGGATAACAAACCTGGAATTTCAACTTCAATTTCAAAACCAAAACCTTCCAAACCAACTTACGAAATCAAGAATTGCTAGGTTTGCAAAAATAAAATCCAAAGTCACAAAGTAGAACTAAAGTAATAAAGTCTAACCCACAAAAACGAGGTTTTCATGCCCTATATATAGAAAAATAAGTCCTAACTAAAAAGGAAGCGAAATAAGAAAATTATGTTCGGGTACGCGTCTTCATTCCACGAGATTGACTCACGGTCCGTCAATGGATCTACAGTCCGTGAGTCCCTTCCGTCACCCAGGACCTAGGCAATATTTTTAGCTTCCAAAACTCAATTTCTCTGAAGCAAACGACGGACCACCAGTACGTACCGTAGATCGATCAACGGTCCGTCGATCCCTCTCCGTAGCTACACACTTAGAATCTTCAAAAATCAGGTACTGGAACCCTCGCAGTAGCATTCTACGGATCAGCAGTGCAGTCCGTAAATCAATCTACGAATTGTCAATGGCCACCGTGGTTCCAAACTTGGTCAGATTTCCCTGATTTGCTTTCCATGCCTTGCCTGCTGATCTACGATCACCATCTACAGAGCGTCAATGACCTATAGTTCGTAGATCACCTCCGTAGATGCCCTTTTTTGCACATCTTTCAGTTGTCTCTTTATTTCTGCGTCCAAACATATTTCCTTAAAAAACACAATAAAAACACATAAAAACTAATACAAAAAGGCCCTAGACACACACAACTCTTAAGTGAAATGTATTAAAAATACTGTAAACTCAAGGTATATCAACACTCTCAACTAAATTCGTTGTTTGTCCACAAGCGACGCATTAAGACTCTAAACAACACTTGTATAAAAGAAAGCAATTTAAGCACAAGCAATCACATGGCTCTCTATCCCAACTCTCTTTTCTGGTGCAAAATTTGTTCTCTTAGACTCAACAAGCTAATTCATGCGGATCAAAATATGACAAAGATCGACCAACCTAAACACAACATACACTGTTTCACTACACCAAAGTACCAACTTTCCGACAATGTAACTAGTGCCCTTACTTCAAACGAAATCCCTTTTTCACACAATGAATATGAATTTAAGTACAAGGATTCATTCAACACTCACACTCAGAAGTAACTTCAAGTATAATTAGTGCTCAATACCATAGGCTTGCCCTTATTTTCACTGCTTAGACTCTCCAAACTAGATTCTAGGATCACTATAGGACTTTCTTGGCTTGTAATGTAGGCTTAGGGTCAGGTGTGGTACATTTGGGTACTTTCTAGTGACTTTTTGCCCTCCTTGACATTACACTAGGCATTCAACCTCTTTTTGCCCTATTTTTGGCATCCTACCATTTTACCTTCTTTCCCTTGATTTTCTTCAACCATGGATGTGACTTTAGACTTTGTAGCTCTTTATTTTTCCCTTTCATTTTTTTCTTGCGTTTTATTCTTTTCTTTAGCTTTCAACAAGTCACATCCTTTTCTCTCTTTTATTTTTTCTCTTTTTCAACATCAAACTCTTTTCATACCCATTTTTCTTTCAGTTTCCTCTTTCATAGCCACCCTCAACTTATGGATTTTCCATTGGTTGAGGTGCATAATACCCGATGTCAGATCAGGGCCAAGATTGAAGTTATTTTTTACATTAGCCACCCTCAACTTAGGCTTTTGGCATAAGTCGAGATGCACATGTCCAAGGACGGACTGGGGTCAGCATAGTAGATTATGGGAAGGTGAGTTAGGGGTTTAGAAATAAATGGTCTAATTTAGGCTCAAAGCATTTGGATCAAAGGGAGCATTTATTTCATTTGGTTGGATTCTTCTTTTAGGCAATTTATGGACTTATCATAACAAGGGCCTATGATCACTTCCTTGCCTCTAGAGTAGATGGTCTTAGCAGGACTAACTGGGCAAGTTCTAGTGTTTGAACAGTCAACTATTCTCACACACTCTTGGCACATAGTTGCATTATCAGTTTATCAGATTACCCAGTTCAAGTTTTAGCTTAAGTCATGCCATCAAGTTGATTCATTATCATGTCATACTCAGAGCCAACACATTCAACTCATTCAAGCCTACAGGTTTTAGAACATATCACAAAATTTTTGGACGGGTATCATTTTTTCAATAAGTTTTTGCCATCATGCTTCATTCGTTCTCATGCTTCTACACATACAATCCTAACACATGACGGTTCAATAGAAATTAAGCAGTCTCTTGGGGGAAAAGAACACAGGCAAGAAAACCCCAAGAGAGGATTATGAGTTGGGTTACTCAGACTTCACCCTATAACTCACAATCCATTTACCCCACCCCTAACAAAAATAGGTGCAATTCTCCCCAATGCACACAAAAAGTAGTACAAATTAATGAATTTTTGGTGAAGCAAACATGTGGTGCTTAGCGCCAAAGAACCATCAACAAGCGGGTGGGTTTGGTTTAGCTAGGGTTGGACCTACGAGACCACACTTACGGTTCGTAGGTCGATCTACGGTCCATAGATGGGGACCGTAGATCACCTTCACACTTTGTAAAATTTTAGACACTTACCTGGGATGTACAAAGGCCATTTATAGTCCGTGGAATGGACTACAAACCGTCGATGGGGTCCGTAGACCTCTGCACCAGACTATTTTATACAGATTTTGCCTTGCACACCTGTACATACAGCAACCATTAGGTCATTCTTTTTACATTTTCTGGACACATTTTAGACACGAACCTTATGCTATATCTAGCCAACACTAACTAAGAAATTAAAGCACTTATCGAATTGAGTACAAAGATGTAATTAACAAAAGAAACAACTAGACGTAAAACAAAACCTATAGTTGTCTAGATTGTACATCTTGGGTTGCCTCTCAAGCAGTGCTTGATTTAACGTCGCGGCACGACGCAAGCCCCTTGATTACTCAGACTTCATCAAGATTCCATGCCTCTATCACTGCATTTACACTCTCAAAATTTCCCATGTAGCTTTTTATCCTTCGTTGGTCGGCTTTAAACCTTGTCCCATTCCTTTTCTCTAGCTCAACCACTCCATGTGGGGACACTTGGGTCACTCTGAATGGTCCAGTCCACTGGGACTTAGATCTACCCGAAAAACAGCACAACCTTGCTTTATACAACAACACCAGATCACCAGGAGCTAGTTTGCGCTTTTCGATATTTTGAGAATGGCGCTTCTTCTCCGTGTACAAGGCTACACCTAACTTCTCCTTACTAAACACTTCAACACCTCTTCCGAAAGTGTGACTCACCACCGATACCGATTTAAGATCATTTGCCTACTTCATAGACTTACAGACGTTAAAGGTCACCTCCTCCTTATTTAGTCGGAACGTCATCTGCCCTCTCTCCATATTGACTAAGGCACGTCCAGTAGCAAGGAACGGTCTCCCTAAGATGATGGGGACCTCAAAGTCAACCTCGCAATCAAGTATAACACAGTCTGTCGAAAAATGAATGGCCCCACTTTCACAAGGATATCTTGAAGCACTCCAATGGGCTTTTTGACAGTTCTATCAGCCATAAGTAAACGCATCGCAGTTGGTTTTGGAGCTCCTAAACCCAACTTCTTATAAATCAACAATGGCATCAAGTAAATGTTGGCACCCATATCACACAAAGCTTTTGCAAAGTGCTTCTTACCGATGGTGCATGGAATAGTGAAAGCTCCAGAATCCTCTTTGTTTTGTACTAGTGACCTCATAGAAATGGCACTACAATGCTGCAACCTCTCATCATCTTCAAAACTCAGAGACCTTTTCTTTGTCACCATATCTTTCATAAACTTCGCATACCCATGCATTTGCTCCAACAATTCTATCAACGGAACGTTGATGGAAAGCTTCTTCAACATAGTAATAAACCTACGATATTTACCATCTTCAATCTTCTTCACTAACCTCTGTGGAAAATGTGGTGGGATCTAGGTATGGGGACCACTTTTTGAGATATCTCCGCTTCTTTCTCTGTCACATTCTCGGGCTCTTCTCTAACCTCTACCACATCATCTTCTTTTCTAATCTCAACATCCACCACAGACGGCATAGGTGGATTAATGGTTTGCTTACCCCCTCGAGTTGTAACTGCCATATAATGACCATCATTCTTTGGATTCTGGATGGTGTTGCTAGGAAGAGTGCTAGGCTGACGTGGGTTCACTCTAGTAGACAACTGAGTCGTCTGCTGCTCTAGATGATTTATTGACATTGCATGGGCGTCAACTTTCTGGCCAATTTCAGACAACTCATTTCGCATCTCCTTCATATTCTCATCAGTCGCGTCAAACCTTTTCATCATCTTCTGCATCATATCTTCAATAAGGCTATATTGCCTCCAGCTTCCCTAGTACCAGATTCCCAATTTAGAGGGGGAACATAAGGTACAACCCGATCGTTTCTATTGCCATAGTTGTTTCGGCTGTAGTTGTTGTCACGATTGAAGTTCCCATCCCGAACATATTGACCCTCTCGGTTGTAATTGCCATAGTTTCGACCTTAGTTTCCTTGACCTTGGAGCCAATTGTCCGTGTTGGATCCTTGGGCGTTTGGTCAGAAACCCCCCGTCTGATCATTCACCGCATAAGCATCCTCTTCATAGTAACACTCTTCAACTGGTGGTGGAGTTCTAGTCAAGTAGTTCACAACATTTACCTTTTCCGCACCTCCGCTCAGATGCTTCAATACCAACCCCAACTGGGTCCTCATCTTAGCCATCTCCTCACGAATCTCATCCGCAGACTGGTTGTTTGTATCATTAACGGAAAATGTGCTTTTCCCAGTATCCGACCTCCTAGTGCTCCATGCTTTGTTGTTGTGAGAGATCTTCTCCAGTTTTTATGCAATATATGCTTATGTACTCTCACCATATGAACCTTCAGTAATAGTATTAAGCATTGTTTTATGTTGTCATCCTAACCACGATAGAAATACTCCTTCAGCGACTCATCATCAATACGGTGATTCAGAACGCCTCTTACAAACGCAGTGAATCTGTCCCAAGAGCTACTCACAGACTCTCCACGTAATGCTACAAAATTGTTGACCTTATCTTTGTGATTAAGTTTCTTGGACACTAGATAATATCTTGCTAAGAACACATCCTTCAGTTGGTCCCATGTATAGATTGAGTTATAAGAAAGCTCAGTGAACCATACAACAACATCGCCTGTCAGTGATAGAGGGAACACTCGCAATCCGATGACATCCATATCCAAGTTTGGTTGACCTACACAGCTCTTGTAAACCACCCTTAGCTTGGCTATGTGAGCATGTGGGTCCTCCGATGGCAACCCTAAGAACAGGCCCCTCGCTGTAAGCATGTGCATCAAACTACTGGTCAATACAAATATGTGCCCCGGAGGGAAAGGGGGTAGGACAAAAGGTCCATCAGAGTCAGCAATATTGATGTTGCCCCTATAGTTGTCATGCAGTCATGGGCTTGGTGGACCCTGCACCCTCAATTCATCTCCCAATTGATTTTCAGCTGGAACCTGGTTGTCCCCACCAACTACCCTCGGAGGTTGCAACTCAACTTCAACACCTAGATTGCCTCCGATAGGATTAACTTGAACTCCTTAATTGTTCATTCTTTGCAAAGTTCGATTCAACTCTGGATCGTAAGGAGTAAGTGGTTCACCCTGGCTCCGTGTACTTGTCATACACTAGAGTCAGAACCTGAGAGAGACAAAAACAAAAAGAAAAAGTAAAATTAGGAAATATTTGACTAAAGTTCAATAATGTAGTTAAAATAAATCTAAAATCCAAAATCCCCGGCATTGGCGCCAAAATTTGATACGCTCAAATTACACCTCCCTAAAGAAGCATAAGCGATCGTTAACAAGTAAAGAACCCAACTTGAAGGTTGGGGTCGATGCCACGAGGAAAATGGTTTAGACTTAACTTTAACCAACAATTATGTTCATTTAGTCAAATTACTTCTAGAAACAAGTAATTAAAGGGGGGGGGGGGGGATTTGTCAAACAAATTGTAAGAATTCAGTAAGTAATCAGTAAACAAAAGTCAATTTTGGTTGTTATCAAGATGAGAGAATTAACTAGGGTATACATGTTCCCCACAAGCTCATAACACAGTAATCCTAGTAATAGCAATCCTTTCATAGTGTACTACATGCAAAGTGATAAGCTAGGTATCTCTAAACCCTTGGTCCGACATCTAGACAATTTCACCCCACACCTTGGTCCGGCTACGTGTGTATAATTTTACTAACCCTTACCTTTACCTCATATTAGACATCACATTGATGTTTGGCTTAGTTATTACTTTGCAGCAATCGACACTAGACTATTAGATAGTATCACACTAAATCTATGTTGATAATTCTTTTCTTGTTGATTACCTCCTTGGTCCTACAAGTAGCAACAAGGCGAGTTCTAACGTTGTGCACCGTTAAAAAGACTTTCAAACAAAAGAATTATCAATGCATGCAAAACACTATTCAAGAATTGCTTATTTACTATTCATACTTTGTTAATCACTCATGGTTCCCACAACCCTAGTTGTGGAGTTTAGTTACCCATAATCATATGAACACAATTCATTATTTTAGATGAAAGAATTATGAACTTACGTAATTGAGGATAACAAACCCGGAATTTCAACTTGAATTTCAAAACCAAAACCTTCAAAACCAACTTAGGAAATCAAGAATTGCTAGGTTAGCAAAAATAAAATCCAAAGTCACAAAGTAGAACTAAAGTAATAAAGTCTAACCCACAAAAACAAGGTTTTCATGCCCTATATATAGAAAAACAAGTCATAACTAAAATGGAAGCGAAATAAGAAAATTATGTTCGGGTACGCGTCTTCATTCCACGAGATTGACTCACGGTCCGTCAATGGATCTACAGTCCGTGAGTGCCTTCCGTCACCCAGGACCTAGGCAATATTTTTAGCTTCCAAAACTCAACTTCTCTGAAGCAAACGACGGACCACCAGTACGTACCGTAGATCGATCAATGGTCCGTTGATCCCTCTCCGTAGCTACACACTTAGATTCTTCAAAAATCAGGTACTAGAACCCTCGCAGTATCATTTTACGGATCAGCAGTGCAGTCCGTAAATCAATCTACCGACCGTCAATGGTCACGTGGTTCCACACTTGGTCAGATTTCTCTAATTTGCCTTTCATACCTTGCCTCTTGATCTACGATCACCATCTACAGAGCGTCAATGGACCTACGGTCCCTAAATCACCTCCGTAGATACCCTTTTATGCACATCTTTCAGCTGTCTCTTTATTTCTTCGTCCAAACATATTTCCTACAAAAACACTATAAAAACACATAAAAACTAATACAAAAAGGCCCTAGACACACACAACTCTTAAGTGAAATGTATTAAAAATACTGTAAACTCACGGTATATCAGCTGTCATAGCTTAATCACAAACATTACAACTATAAACTCTAAATCATTAGTAGGGTAGTTCTTCTCATGGATCTTCAACTTTCTAGAAGCACAAGTGATCACCTTCCCATTCTGCATCAGAACACCACCCAACCCGACTCTAGAGCATCATAATAAATGGTAAAGTCCACACCCTAAGTCAACACATGAGCCAAAGTAATCAAGGTCTTGAGCTTTTGAAAGCTCTTCTCACACTCATCAGACCATTGGAAGCTTACCGAGTTAATCTGGTTAAATGAGATGCAATAATGGAAAAGCTCTAAACAAATCGTATGTAATTACCATCTAACCATATAAAACTCTTAATCTCAGTAACAGAAGTAGGCCTGGTCTAACCTCTAACTGCCTCAATCTTGTCTTTATCCACTTTAATACCCTTCTTGGATACCACTTGTCCAGAGATGCAACAAAAAACTTTGAGAACTTGGCATACAATTTCTCTTCCCTCAATCTATGAAGAGCAATCCTCAAATGTTTGTCATGGTTATCCTCGGTCCTGGAGTACACCAAGATGTCATCAATAAAGACTATCACAAAGGAATCCAAATACTATCAGAACACCTTGTTCATCAACACCATGAATCTTGCAAGGGCGTTAGTCAAATTGAAGGACATCACAAGAAACTCATGGTGTCCATATCGAGTCCTGAAAGCTATCTTAAGGATATCTGATGCCCTAATCTTCAGGTGATGATAGACGAACCTCAAATCAATCTTACAAAAAAATATGCTCCTTGAAGCTTATCGAATAAGTCATTAATACGAGAAAGATGATACTTGTTCTTCATTGTCACTTTGTTCAACTGTCGGTAGTTAATACACATCCTTATGGTTCCATCTTTCTTCTTCACAAACAAGACAGGGCGCCCCATATACACACACTAAAGCGAATGAACCCCTTACTCAACAAGTTGTGCAACTCATCCTTCAACTCTTCTTGAGACATATAATAAGGAGAGATAGATATGGGCTTGATGCCCGGCTCCAAGTCAAAAGCAAACTATATGTCCCTATCCTTAAGAACACCTGAAAGATCAGAAGGAAACACATCCAAAAACTCTCGAATCACAAAAACAAAATCCATATGAGGTGGCTCCACGCTAGTTCCCAAATAAATGTCAAATAAGACAAACACCCTTTATAAACAATTCTCTGAGCTCGAATGAAGGAGATAACTTTGCAAGGGTAAACCAATAGCACTTTTACACTCAACTCTCGGGACACCCGACATCGCTAAGGTCACAATCTTAGCATAACAATCAAGAATAACTTGATGTGGGGAGAGCCAATTCATACCCAATATAATATCCAATCCTACCATTCCTAGAATGATCAAGTGTACCCAAGTATAATACCCAGCCAAAGAGACAAGACAAGTTTGATACAATACGAATGACTCACCCACTAGTGTAGAAACACGAATTGACACAAGTATGCTATTAGACATCATATCAAATCCAGCAGAAAAATAGGTTGACACATCTGAGAAGGTAGACCTCAAATCAAATAATACATATGCAGGTCGATGGCAAACTAGATGATACTTGTAATCACAACATCAAAAGTCTCGACGTTTGGTCTCCTTGGAAAATCATAACACTGTCCCTCTCAAATACCTCCAAGTAGTACCTCAAACTCCACCCTGCTAAGCTATAGCACCCCTACCAAAAGTCTTGTTGCATTTGCCATATTGAATTCTGCCTCGACCATTAGCTAGAGTTGTTGCCCTAGCCTGAACAACTAAATATGTTAGGTCTTGAGTGAGTCTGTAAAGGACACTGTAGAATCATATGGCCTAGATCCCCATACCCATATCAAGACCTTGGTGTAGATGATTGCGTAACAGACAGGATTAGCTACTATTGCTACCTCGAGCAGAACCATAAGACCCTCGAGATGTTTGCCCACTCTCAGCTACTAGCATGGATATAGGAACAAGACTACAATGCTAGAAAGATCTACCACCCTGTGTGAACCTCTCCCTCCAGATGAGGCACCAAAGTTTGACCACACGATCGGCTCCTCTTCAGGTCCCCAAAATCCTCCCTAACCATCAACTACATCTCCTTGTCGGTAATATCGATGCACTGGAAGGAATCCTCCTCTCAGGCTACTCTGTACAAATAAGACCTGAAGGAGAAAGTCAACCCTCTCATGAACCTACAGACACTCTCTGCCTCATCTGGAACAATAGTAATAACATGCCTAGATAGCTCACAGAAATGGGCCTCATACTTTGTAATAAATAAGCCACCTTGTCTCAAGTCCTCAAATCT
This sequence comes from Solanum stenotomum, assembly GCF_019186545.1. Classification (NCBI taxonomy): domain Eukaryota; kingdom Viridiplantae; phylum Streptophyta; class Magnoliopsida; order Solanales; family Solanaceae; genus Solanum; species Solanum stenotomum. Next base: position 18,653,930 of record NC_064290.1, read on the forward strand.
CAAACAAGTCTCTGCTAGAGGAGATCCAATCGGTGTAGACCTCCACTAGTCCTCCACCACTACCTAGCAGGTCCATAGAATAAAGATCAAGGAGAGTAGCATGGTTCTAAAGAAAAAAGATCAAGAAGAGTAGCCTCTTCCAAGCAATACCTCTTCTAGCTCATCCTCTACCATGATCCACGACAACAGTAACTAGCTTGCAAACTTAGATCTAGCCTCACCCGAATGTGTACTCACCACATGTGAGAGAAAAAAAGAGTGAAAGAGTTTGATACAAATTTGGATCACCGGGTACCAATTGGAATCAAGTAATAGCACAAAGAAAAGAAAGAAATGAGTTTTTTCTAGTGTCTTATAGCCTCTCAAAGAGTAGTACCAACATCTATGTATAGTTTAATAAGACTTTAATAGACATGTTTAAGTACAATGAGATCGACAAACCTAAAATTTTGATACCAATCTTTTTACGACCAAAACTATCGTGATTGGCACCCACACCAACCCCTCATGTGAGCGAATAAGCACTTAACATCTAACTCATGCAATTTCTAAGTCAACTATCATAATTTAAGAATCATAACATAATTAGATGTATTCTCCAACTAAATAAATAAATAAACACCAGAAGTCTAAAAAAATATCTCTACAATCTAAAAGTCATTGTATTAACACTGTCTAAGAATATCGATTAATAAATAGTAAATAAGGGGTCTTAAATGTCTGCAAGAAAGACATAAAAATATGAAATATCTATCGCAGTCTAAACAGAAATAACTCGCCCTCGTATCTGAATGTAAGCACTACTAAATATGGAGTTTTTTGGACGTCCCTAGATCACACTCTACATTCAAAACAAATGACATGAGTAGAATCAGTACAAACATCATGTACTTGTAGGCATCATAGGCCGACTAAGATCAGTAATAGATATATCATTATAGTTATAAAACAAGTAGATATGGTCATACCACATAGTCAATCAAGTAAGTCACAAGTCATTGAAATCATCATAAGTCACTAAAATATTTGTATGAATATGGAGAAAACTACACATCATCCTTCTAGCATATGATAAATAATTTCACAAGTACACCACAACTAAATCAATACCTTGAGAGCATAGTCTGTCAATATATATATATATATATATATATATAAAATAAAAAAATTGTTAAGTAAACATTTTATTTACCAAATAATCATTACAAAGCAGAAAAAATTTAGTCAGCATGGACATAAGCTCCATCCTTGCTATTCATATCAATCACAATATACTTAGCCATATTCTATGTATAATTGTTCAAATCACATAATCTAGTAGCTAGTCTAGCATATCTACTACCTCTCCCATGTATTTCCTTGATAACGTGTCTAACCAGTGAGCTTGCTAGTTTCAGCTTCTGTTAGAATATCCTGGAGTTGCATTCCAACCATATGTGACAGACTGTATTTGCCATTGCCATTATGTACACCATAGTTGTACCATTTTGTCCCTTCATATACTTTCTAGCCCATTGTACCTCTTCCATCCAGTTCATAGTGTTCATTCTTGTCCTTGCCACTTTAATATACTACTCCAAACCTCTGCAACATAACTACATTGGAAGAAGAGATTATCAAGGCCTTCATTCACATGTTGACACAAATGGCATGTTTGGGACTGAACTATGCCCCATTTAGCCAATTTATCTTTTGTAGCAAGTTTTTCCTATACTAGAAGATACAAAATGAATATCCACTTAGGGACTCCAAAGTTTTTCCACAGTAGTGATCTCCATCATATCTTCTCCATTCTGCCTCTCCTCTGTGCACACATTTGGCTTATATTGTAATTTCCCTGCTTGTTAAATTTGCCTTAGTAAAATCAACCTCTTGTAAGGGCATTGCAACCTTCAAAATCTTATGTACCACCCAAGAAGCCTGACTATCATATATGTTCCATATACCATTTTGCCCATAGTATGTATGAATCCAAACAACCCACAGTTTGTCCTTTTTCTAGAATAAGTTCCATAGCAATTTTCGAATAACAGCTTTGTTCCATGTATATATGTCAAGAAAATTCAGTCCCCCACATGCTTTGGGCCAACACAACTTGTCCTAGGCAATTAGTGTTATCCTTGAAGTTTCAATATTACCTGTCCACAAGAACCTTCTGCACATATTCTTCACTATTTGAATGATCTTCCTGGGAAGAGCAAATATCTGGGACCAGAACATTTGTATTGCATACAGAACACTTTTGATGAGTTGAGCTCTACCTGCATAAGATAAAAAAAAATTGTCCAGCTTGTAATTTTGTTAAGCATCCTATCTAGTAATGGCTTGCATTGTACAATGGAAATCATGTTGGTACTCAAAGGGACTCCAAGGTATCTAAAAGGTAGGTCCCCTTTTACAAATTGCAAGTCCTTCAACATCTCATCTTGTTGTTGTTGGTTGACTCTTCCAAAATAGACCCTACTCTTATCTTCATTTACAACAAGTCTTGAGGCTTTAGAGAACATCCTAAAACACTGGCTGAGACATTTTCTGATTTTAAATCTCCTCTATAAAACATCAAAAGGTCATCAGCAAAACTCAATTGCACTATTTTCTGCTTTTTGCATCTTAGGTGATAATGGAATTTAAGATTAGTCTGCAAGCTCTTCAAAATTCTTGTCAAATAATCCATAGCTACCAATGAAAGGTAAAGGGACATTGGATACCCATGTCTTACTCATCTCTTTGCCTTAGATGGTGTTGTAATGTGTCCATTTATCTGAATGAAGTAAGTAATTGTTGTAACACACTGCATTATCCACTTTATGTCTGTAACATGTAGCTTACGCTCTATCAGAATTTGCTCCAAGAAAGTCCATTCCAAATAATCATAGGCTTTCTTCATGTCCACTTTCACCATACATCTTCTGGATATCCCTTGCCTTCCATGCTCCTTAACTAGCTCATGACTCAATATCACAACATCACTCAGAGCTATGTCTGGTACAAATACTAACTGATTTGGTTCCACAAGTGTCTCCATGACCAGTTTTAATATAGCAGTTATCACTTTGGATATGACTTTATAGATTGTTGAGCAACATGATATTAGCCTATATTCACATATCTTGGTTGGATTTTTCACCTTAGGAATGAGTGTTACAAATGTACAATTAATTATTGGGTACATCACCCATGTGTTAAAAAAAGTCTAACACTGCATTAGTTACCTCCTCTCCCACCACTGGCCATGCTTTCTTAAAAAAACTGCATTTAAACCATCCTTCCCTGGAGCTTTAAGATCACTTATCCCCTGTAAAGTTGATTTCACTTCCTCTCTTGTTTTAGGGCTGCTAGTTGGAGTTGTTGATTTCTATGCAGAGTTCCCCCCCTTCTTCATTATACTTATATCCACACTTGGTAAACTAAGAGTAGTTTGTCTTAGTAGTGCTTGATAAAAAGTAATGGCCTTCTTCTCAATATCCTCCTATGAATGCACAATTATACCTGCAATAGTAGTGAGACTAGTTATAGTATTTTGGACCAATCTATTCTTCATGTGAGCAAAACAAAATAGCCTATATTTGCATCTCCCAACTTTAACCATTGTACTTTGGACTTTAGCTTCATAGCACCCTCCTCAATCAAATTCCGTTTAACCAGTTGTTGCATGTTCCTTTTCTTGATCTCTATTATCATGCACCAAGTTGTGGTCTACCATAGCACTTTGTAATTGGTGGAGTTCTGTTCTAATATGTTGTATCTTGTCCTTCACTCCCTTAAATTCAATATTATTCAACACTTTGATGGCTCTTATGACCTTTTTCAGTCTCCACCAGACTTCCTTCATGTCCCCTTTAGATTGCCCTACCCATGCTTGTTTGATTGTATGTAGAAATCTTGGTTGACATGCAATACAATTAAAAAACCTAAAAGCTTTATAAGTGTTTCTGCAAGTATCATCCGGTACCAATTTGGGGGGGGGGGATGATGATATACCCTTGAGCTTAGTATATTCACTTCTATGGTTGGCATAAGCATCATCCAACCAACATTTACTATACCCCTATCTATCCTGATGCATGTGTGACCATTTGTCCAAGTGTATGAGCCCCCAGTAGTTTTTACATCATGTATTCTGATGTCTATCAAACACTCATTAAAGTCTCTAACCTCTATGTCTTGAATTGAGCTACCTTGTGGTCTATCATCTGCTTGAAATATTGCATTGTAATCTCCCATACACAACATAGGCCCTTGAACATTAGCAGCTAAGCTCTTCAGGTCCACCCACAATACCATTCTATCATGAATTATTTGTAGTCAATATACTGTAACAAACATAAATTCCATACTACTTCCTTTAATTTTCACTCTAGTTTAGGTATACTAATCAGACATATTCCCCACTACACACTCCACATACTGAGGATCTCATAATACCCAAATTCTACCTTTTGTCAGAATAAGTATAATTCTCCTCACATCTCAATCTAGAGGCAATTTTATGAGTTACTTTGTTTAGCAGTGCTTCCTTTATTTTATGCTCCAATATAGCTATATACTAATATTATTCTCCCTCGTAAATAGTTTTAATTCCTTTTGTTTAGTAGGTTTATTAACCCCTCTAATGTTCTAAGTGACTAACTGCATAAGGACTTAAAATTATTCCATCTCCCACACCCTCCTTGTGCTTATGTTGTCCAGTTTCTAGACTTGTACTACCTTTTTCATATATATGTTCAGAGTTTCAAATCCATTCATCACCAACACATGAGGATTTTGTTGCTTACGTGAACTTCTTCTTGTTGGTTTTGCTGGTATCTGTTTCCATATCTCCTCTTGAGGTATTTCAACTTGTTCCTTATCCCCTTGTTTCTCCCCTACTTTCCTACCATCCAAGGTGATTTTGTTGTTTTCACGACCCAGGGGTACACCCTAGATGTAACATGGTGTACCAGACCTCGAAATGCCTAACAAAAGCCACTTAGCATATCATAACATAAAGTAAATAGAAATGAGGCGGAAATTTTAAAACTTCTTTTTTACAATCGAAGTCTTTATAAAAGCAAGCAGAAGTCTATAACACTTTGTCTCAAATCATCTAAAACCACATGAATAACTCTTTAGGATGTAGCCCATATAATAGTCTAAACATGAAGGAAATTGTGGCTTTATCCTCGATGCTATGAGGACTCACCAATCTTCAACTCCTTGCTCCTACTAAGAGCCTAACCTCAAAGATGGAACTCAAGATCGCTAGACCCTACATTTGATAAGAATGTAGGCAAGAGTATGCGTTAGTACAAAATGTACTAAATATGTTAGCTAGCATAACATCATAAGAGCATAACTTAAGCGTTAGCCAACATAAGACATAAGTCATAAGCATAAGAGCTAATAACATGGTCATAAATATAATCTTCAACATAGACATAATGTAAGCATTAGTCATCATAAATCATAGTCTATATACATAGTCAATAATTAGACCTTCATATCATAAAAGAACCACTTCATAAGTAACCTCCAAGTATACTTGTGCAATTCATGAATAAGATCCCATAATCCCATCCATTTTACGTATCCCCTTTGGCCACCATAATCATACTTACCATCTCATGGTCTCATCTTTAGCTTACTTCTCATAGACAAGGGAATCTCTCACCTTTAGTCAAACATAACATGGAAGGCAACTATAGCAACAATCCATCAAAACATACATCATATAAGAGAAACACTTCTTAGGTAACCTTAAGTCATACTTGTACAATGCATGGATAAGACCCCATAATCCTACCCATACTATGTACTCATTTAGGTCATCATACTCATACTTCTTGGTTAGAGACTAGTCCCCCTCATAAGACCTTAGAACACTATGAGGTACTTCCTTAAGCACATCTTAGTTCATTATTAGGTTGAACCCTATGAGATACTTCTTTAAGCATGTCTAGGTTCATCATTATATTGAACACTATGAGATACCTCTCTAAGTATATCTTAGTTCATCATTGTTTTGAACTCTAGGAGATGCTTCTTCAAGCATGTCTTAGTTCATTAGGTTTGAACTCTAGGAGATGCTTCTTCAAGCATGTTTTAGTTCATTTTACTCTTGAACACTAGGAGGTGCTTCTTTAAGCAAGTCTTAGTTCATTATTGCTTTTGAACACTTGGAGCTACCTTTTCAAGTATGTCTTAGTTCATTAGATATGGAGATTGCTACTAGAAACCCGAACTCCACTAGGTGAAGGCTTCCATCTGATGAGACCTAATTTGGAAAAACACGGACTCTACTATGTGAGACTTCCCCATATACCTTGGATAGTCCGAACATCAACTAGGTGTGGTTCTTCTTTCATCTTGGAGCCCGAACCCGACTATGTGTGAACTTCTTTCTCATTGTCAATATCCACTTGGGGCCAAGCATACACCCCTTAGCTTAGCTATTAAGCCTTACTCAATATTCATATCTCATGGAAGGATGTCCTTGACAATCAATCCATGTTCAAGTGATTCTATCACTTCATGCATTCAAACATTCATAAGATAGATTAGATAGGTAAAGGCCTTCCACCACAATTATATCCATTACTCTTCTATTCTCATATAGACTTTACTCTCAAAGCCTTAACATACATAATTCATCATATTAGTTTTACTCTCAAAGCCCTAGTGATCAACATTCATGACTACAAGCCTTACTCTCAAAGCTTTACTTCTTGCCATCATCATACATATCTAGATCACAAGACATTCAAGTCACATGCCTCATTCTTATGCAATTCTAGTCTTATATCATCATAAAGATTCAATCTCAAGCATTACTGGTCATGATCCATCACACATACTACATTCTAATTCAATTCATGTTCACATGCTTCTATTCTTGAACAATTACTATGCATATCATCAATTCTAAAAGATCATCTATGAATTATCAATTTCCCCTCACAAGGCATAAACCCACATTCTTCAATTTCATCAATTAGACTACGGTTAACCATGGAAAACATGTAATATCATCATAATATAATGATTCACTACTAATTCAATCATAAACAATCAATATCCACTCAATTGGATTCATACTCAACTTAACCCACAATTTTGGAAGGAACCCTAACTTGAATTGGGGATTCATCTTCACAATTGGGGAAATTCTAGGGGGCTCCATAGATGGAAGAATCCATGGATGAATAATTTAACATACCTTGATTATAAATCCCTACAAAGATTGCAACAATGAAGTCTTGACTTGACCTAGCTTGATCTTCTTCCTCTTCTTCTTCACTTTCTAGAGAGAGAATTTCTTGGAGGGAATTGGGTTTCTTTGGTGAATTGAAATAATGACTAGCATCAATGTATTTAGGGGTCTAATAGCTTTATATAGGCGGACTAAACTAATATAAAATGACACCACTTAACCCTTAATTAATTCTAGAATGTTCCCTTAACCCCCAACTTAACCGACCTAGATGACCACATTGCCTCACCCACGAGACCACGCCCACGGGGAGTGCTGGTCATCCATGGGTGGAGGTACTGGAGCATGTTTTTGGGGTCTTAACCCACGACTCCTCACCCACTGGGAGTGGATCCATCTACTAGTTATGGTCCACTTCGTGGGTGGACTATTTTTGGGCAACTTTTAGGGTAGTTTTAGGGTCCTCCTCAAAGACCCTTGGTTGGTCCTTGAGGAGACGCACCTTGACGTTTTAACCCCTAACCCTTCATTCTAAGTACGTGAAGTCAAATCTACGACTCTAACCCTTATGGCAAGCTCTAGTTGACCTACTAAACTACGGGGTGTTACAGTTGCTTACTTGCACTTCTGCCTGTTGGTTTTGCTGGTATATGTTTCCATGCTCCTCTTGAGGTATTTCAACTTGCTCCTTATCCCCTTGTTTCTCCCCTACTTTCCTACCATCAATCTTAGGTTGCCACTTACTTACTTTCCTTGTTGGTGCTAGAGGTTTATCCCCTTCCTTCACATGACACGTGTGCCCTACCTACATGCATTTAGCACAATACTCTGACACCCATTCATATTGACTGCTTGTTCAAACATCCTACCATTTGGATTTTCAACCTTCAGTTTCTTAGGTAATACTCTAGCCACATCCATTTCAATAAGCACTCGAGCATATGATATACAATCCACCTTAGTAGTACATTCATTTGCATATAAAGGTTCCCCTAACCCATTACTAATCCAGCTTAAGGAGTCCATACTTCAGCAATTCAGGGGCAGGTTAGGATATTTCACCCATATCGACACTTTCTATAACACGTACTTGTTAAAATCAAAATCAGGGCTCTAAATCTTCACAATAATAGGTTGATTATTTAGTAGGTGAGGGCCTGAATAAAGTACTTCATTCCTTTCATCCATATTAGCAAATTGAACTAAGAAGTATCCATCATTATGATAATATACCTTAGGTTTAATCACAGTGTTGACTTGTAGAGAAATATACCTTTCCACAACAACAATAGTAGGTGAATCCATTAGGGCATGTTTCCATTCCTTGTTGCTCTATCATTTTTTTTCTGCTCTGTGACCTTCTCTCTATTCTTCATGACTGGGTTGACATAGCTCAGGCTCATTCCTTTAGCTGACAATCGATTCGAATTAAAGAAATTTTCCCATTTCTTAGTTAGCTCTGCATTCATATCTAATTTTCTCTGTGCATCTCCTTGTATGTCATTTCCTTGTGTTCCCCCTAGTTGATTTCTGTTTGTTTCAGCTTGGCTACTCCCCACACTTATTTCTGGTTGTGCTCCTCCAAAACTAATAGGGGTTACCACCTTTGAAGGAAGAGGTGGCCACTGTTCCATTGGTTCATTTCCTTATTGATCCTCCACTCCTAGTGTGCTTCCCAGATCTGTGTTTTGTACCTTTCTCGGTGTCACTACCAGCTTAGCTACCTCCTTCTTCTTCCTCCCTCTCGACATTCTTATCAGTGGGCACACGTTAACAGTTCACGCTATCGTGCACCGTGAGAATCGTTGAAAGTCTAGTATTTTGATTTAGTGTATATTTATATAAGTACAAATATGTTTTTTTTTTGTACATATATCATCTTTAAGCACTAGACCTTAACTAACATGTAAACCTATTAAACATTGAGCAAACAATCAACAATCAATTTAAATCAACAATAAACTTTGCAAATACAAACAAGTCGATAGAATCATGGAAATCATATTCATCATGTCCTTACAATTGTATAACCTCAGCTTCTTGCCAAAAATCCCTAACACTATCTAAGAAATCGTAAGTCTCACTCTCATATCTACATACATGCTAAAGGATCTTAATCTTGACCATCTAGTTACGACATGTAGGGAGCCCTAAGTGTCGATGGCATATTAGCATGATACTCAATCAACCATACACATAATCTCTTATTCGTAAGCTCACATCAAAAAAATATTCTTATATCTTACTCTACTGAATTGTCTCCTTATTTATTATATTTTATTAATTTTCACCATGAATTATATTTATAATTAGGGTAAAACATAAATATACAATTTAAGAATATAAATAACCTTTATATAACAATAGTTTGACTTTACACCAACATAACAATAGAATCTTTACAAAACAATACAAAATGAAAAATGGTTAAAAAAAAAAAAAACCAACGCACATTTCATTAATAAATAAGATTTTAATTCCTTATTTACTCTATTATGTTATTTACTTTTCACGAATATCTCTAGCATTATTTAATGTTTCTCTCTCATAAAATCAAAATATGTCAATCATCAACTAATATCATTCCTTTTTCCATAGTTAATACTGAAAAATGCTTAAAAATTGATTGTTGTTTTTAATTATTTTGAATAAACATTTTTCTCATAATAGTATCTTATGTTATAAACAATCTGCATAATTATTCGATTGTTAATCATTATTTCAGAATGGTGTTACTTTTTGAAATTTTTAATTCTTTTATTAATTCTAATAGTGTTGGTTTTGTTGTGGTTTAAAAATAATAATTTCGGACAAAAAAAAGATGTAAATCAATTAACACAATGTTGATATATTAGAAAATATTTATGTTGATAAGTGCTAGTATATTATATGATTTCACGTTGGGGTGATAGATGATATAAGTAGAATATTATATGATATCTAATCGTTAGATTTATTTCAATAAAAATTGGTATATTAAATGAAATCTTGTTGATATAATATAATGGTATAAGTTAGTATATTATATAGTGACTATATAGTAGTATATATTTCAAGGAAAGTTGGGAGTATATTATATGATACCATGTTGGTGTGATATATGATATAAGTTACTATTTTATATGGTGTCTATATGGTAGTATTTTATTCAATGAAAGTTGGTATATTATATGATACCATGTTGGTATGATATATGGTACAAGTTAGTATATTTTAGGTTTAAGTCATCAAGGGCCTCTTAAAACTGTCTGTATATTTTACTTGGACACTTATTCAATTTTATATCTATTGAACACGTACACTGTAAGAAATTTATACCTTTTTGATCTAAAAAAAATTGTAAAAATTTCAACAGATTTGTATATAAAATGGTATATATTAAGGTATATTATTGGATTTAAATATGGTGTAATACTCTTGCTAAATTGATAGCCTGAACACCAACTTTATACCACAATTTATATTATATAATGTATCGCTTGTTAATAATTTTATAAATATTTCTTTATTCAACTAGTAATTTTATACCATAACAAATACTAACATTTCTATCAAATATTACTTTTCAGTTCTAACAATAGAATGAACACCACCACATTTTAAGAAATATAAATTTTCATAATTTCAAGAATGACTAAAAATTAGGCACAATGAAGTACAAACAATAAAATCATCCGAAAAACAATAAAATTTTATTCAACTATATGACAAAAAAACCTTTTCAAAATAAGATAAATTAATGGTATGAATTGTTCCAAGATGAACTTCTATATAAAATCACTGTCAACAGTTGGAACCTCTTTCTCCTTATCCTGATAGACTTTTCATTACCGATAACAAGATTTCTCTTTTATATTCACTCACGGGAGATGAAGTAATATTCAACATAAAATTTAATCTCGAATACACGTTAAGATTGTTAATATTGTGATTTGATTGCAAATACCTAGGGTTCTTTCTAGAAATCGAATTCATGAAATTTTTCCTATTCATGATAGTATAAATCAAAGAGAAATACAATTTTATAGTATGAATCAAAGAAAAACATAATTTTATCTCTAAATATAAGTAATTTTGAAAAAAAGAAAACAAATATGAAGAAAATAAAAGAACTCTTAATGAGAAAAGATGAAGATTTCCTTAAACGAGGACTCTTTCTGAGAGTATTATCCACATCATTTTTTCTACTCATAGTCGATTTTTCCAAGAAGAAAAAATATATTTTTTTTGTTTTGTTAGAGATGAATTTGAAAAGAAGAAATTGTTGCTCGATATTTTCAAGAACTAGAGACAAATCCTTTGTCTTGATAAAGATGATATTGAACAAGTAAAAAAGTGCATCAATTCAACGTTAATACCAATAAAAGGTATGATGAATGTCATTTAATTGGTATCCCTTCGTGAAAAGGGTAACAAGAGAGAGAAAGTGAAATATTTATTAGAGGAACATATCCAAATATAATTGTGATTGAGATTCTAAAAAGTAAATAAATTAAAATTTAAAATATGAGTCCCATAAATCAGCCCACTAAACCAATAAAATAGGTCTTAAACGTGTAACTCTATAATTTATAATTAGTTGTTATATTTGTAATTAAAATACTAATGTTGTAAATAAAAAGTCTAGAATAATATTATGTAAATTAAGGTCTTAAATAGTATATTCTTACAACTTTTCCTTCTAATCATAGCGTTCAAATAACGCGTGGTTATTGGGATAATAAATAAATAAATGCAAAACGACAAAGAAATAAATTAAGTACAATTGTCACACAACTCTCCCCCTTCCCCCCCCCCCCTGGACGCACCCCAGGCCTCATATATTCCCTCAGTTATTTATATGTACTCTTCCTCTACCTAGAGTGATGAACACAGAATAACAAAATGGAGGGACAACAACAGGATTCTTCTATCGACTCAATTCCCTAAAAGGTTTTTTCAACAACAGTATCTGACATTGATAACTCAAAAAATGTGCAGTTGCAACCTCCATCTCCAGCTTCATCTACTAGACTTCCTCCTAGAAAACAGTTGAGGTTTCGAGATGTGAAGACACTAGCTAGACTCATGGATCGTCTTACCGAAAAGGAGAAAGAAGTCATTTTGCGTCTTTTTAATAATTAATGTAAAAGGTTCATTAATGAATTTCAGCATGCACTTGTTGTTTGATCTCTTAACTCCTTCATCCTTTAGATGATCTATGTTTTTTTGTTTGATTTTTATGTTAATTTGTTTTACAAATGAATTCACGAGTTATGGCGATACAAAAGGAGGCAAATAGACATGGGGCGGGAGAGGTGTTGCCCCAATGCTTTTTTGTTCTTATACCCCTTCTCTAACTTTTTTTTATGTGCCATATGATCCAAAATCAAGAAAGTTTATATTCATATCAATTTTATATATTTTTATGTATCAGATAAGTGAAACTATAAGATTTTGAAATAAAAGTTATACTAGTTTTAGATAATACCTCACAAAAAATGTGAGATATATAAATTTAATTTCAAAACTGATAGGATAATCGGCCTAATTTTTTGTACCAAAAGATTCCTTAAAGATTTTATTTATATCTTACTCTAATGAATTGTCACCCTATTTATTAATTTTGATTATTTTCACCATGAATTATATTTACAATTATAGCGTCCAAGTAACGCGTGATAATAGGATAATAAATAAATGCACAATGACAAGAAAATAAATTAAGTAGAGTTGTCACCAAATGACCCCCTCCCTTCCCCTCCCCACCCCCACACCACGACCTCATATATTTTCCTCTTTTTATATATATGAATAACAAAATGGAGGGATAACAACAGGATTATTCTGCCGATTTAGTTCCCCAAAAGGTTTTTCTGTAGCTGTATTTGACATTGATAACTCAATAAATGTGCAGTTGCAGCCTCCACCTCTTGCTTCGTCTACCAGACTCCCTCCTAGAAAGAAATTGAGGTTTTGTGATGTGAATATACTAGCTAGACTCATGGATCGTCTTACCGAAAAGGAGAAATAAATCATTTTGTGTCTTTTAATAATTAATGTAAAATATTCATTAATGAATTTCAACATGTACTTGTTGCTCGATCTTTTAATTCCTTCATCACTTAGATGATCTATGTTTTTTTTTCATTTTTTATTTGATTTCTATGTTGATATGTTTTACAAACAAATTTATGAGTTGTGGCGATACAAAAGGAGGCAAATAGACAACAGGAGGGAGAGATGTCGCCCTAATTCTTTTTTGTTATCAAACTTTTTTTTAAAACTAGTTGATAATTAATTTAAATATTATTTTACTGAGGAAAAGTTCAAGCAAAAGAGCACAATTGTGGTGATCCCCAAAAATAATTCATAAGTATCTAGCACTCATGATTGAAACTACTTGTAATGACCTGACCCGATCATTAAGAGTAATCCAATAGTGAATGAATTTGGGCTAGAAAACATTTTAGGTAGTGACTTAATTTTTTTTTGACTAGGTCAGTCTTAAACGAAATCCAGACTAGGTGTGGCCTAGGTTTATCCGAGAATGGGTGGGGTATGATTTTGAGGTTTGGCAGATATATTCTTGTAGCAAAGATATTAAGGGCTTTTCAGAAATGATTTCGGGTAAGTAGAACTTTTAAAATTAAACTTGTCGTGAAAGGTATGTGTCGGGACATCAAGGGAAGAGTTTGTGTTGTAAATATAGCTTTTTCTTGGAGTTTGAGTTTCTGAAGTTTTGGTGAGGCCGCTATAGTGAGAGGCCTTCTTCTATAGCAGAATGTGCAGCCCGCTATAGCGGGATTAGTTTTCAATGTAGCGGCACTGCTATAGTGGGACAAATCATGTTTTAGTGCAGAAATATCCCCAAAACTCCTATTTTCTGCACTTTGAGTTCTTGGTGTTGGGAGGACGATTTTGGGCAATTAGCACCTACTTTCCCATGGAATTCGTCAGTAAAGGTAAGAATTTAACTCCTCAGCCTTATGCATTGATTCATAAGCCTTAGAATCTAGGTTATTGCTATTGAAGGAAGGTTTTGATATTATTCCATGGTGGGTAAGAGCCCTAACTTGTGGAAGATGATCATAATTTGGTCAGGGTTAGGATTTCCTAATAATCTTGGTAATTTAATAGGCCATTAGTGATTGATTGTTGTCTATATTGTTTGTTTTAGACCAAGAACAAGCCAAGACATTTCATAAAGGGAAAGCTCGAGTTATTTAGAGCTTTCAAGAGGCTTGATTTCAGGTGGGTGATGGTTGTACGTTTCTGATTTATGTATGTATGCATGTATACTGCTTTGTAGTATCATTTGTACAATGCATAATAGGAGATATATTGAAATGACATCATGTAGGTAATATCATGCAACAAACTTATGATTGTGTCTTGTGATTTTCAAGTGGTCTTGTTCATTGTGATATGTGATTGTGCATGATTATTTGTGATTGTTGGTTGGCTTGGGTACCACACTGGTACACTAACTATGGATGGCTCGGGTACCACACCGATACACTAACAACTTAGGTTTGGGTTCCATGAGAGGACTGGTATGTGATTATGGTTCCATGAGAGGACTAGGCATTTGAATTTTGATTATGTGGGACATGTAGTCATGCATTAGTTGACCCACATATTGTTGTTTCATGACATGTGATGGAGAGTCTATTTGGTCGATAATTGTTGTATGTTATGCAATGTTTTGTGTTGGAGTATTGTAGTGACTGTTTACATTCGTATCTTGGACTGGCCGCGTGATCTTACCAGTACATGATCATTTGTGTACTGATATTGCACCTGTTCTTTTCCTTGTTGGGTAAAGAGCATTTTCCAACAACTGATCCAAGACCTCAGTTTCTCAAAGATTATGATGTGACCATTTAGTATCATCCGGGAAAGGCTAATGTGATGACAAATGCATTGATACGGGAGACAATTATCATGGTCAATTTGGCTTTTTTGGTGATATCAAGGCCACCTTAAGCTAGATAGATCTATACCTTAGAGTTAAAGTTTATGCGGTTGGGTATCTCTAAAAAGGGTGGGGTGTTAACTAGCATTGAGGTTAAGCCTACCTTCATATAGGAAATAAAGACTAACTAATTTGAGGATGATGAGTTGGCTAAACTCAAGGGTAAGGTGGTGTCTGGAGAGACCCAAGATACCACACTCGATGTTAATGGTGTGCTCAAGTTTAAAGGAAGATTATGTGTTCCTCGGGTTAGAAACTTAAGGCTCATAGTTCGCGTTATTCTATTCATCCAGGTGTGACAAAGATGTATAGGGATTTGAGGCTACTCTTTGGTTGCCTGGAATAAAGAAACACATTGCAGAGTATGTTTCCAAGTGCCAGAATTGTCAACAGGTAAAGTGTGAGCATCAAATACCTGAAGGTTTACTTCAGAGGATGTCATTCCAGAATGGAAGTGGGAAATAATAGCCATGAATTTTGTGGTCTACCCGAGACTTTGGGGAAATATGATTCAATTTGAGTTATTGCTAATAGGTTGACTAAATCATCCCATTTCATCCCAGTCATAGTGGACTACAATTCTCAACAGTTGGCAAAGATTTATGTCAAGGAGATAGTAAGGTTGCATGGGTGCCCCTATCTATCATCTCAAACTGTGACACTCAGTTTACTTCGAAGTTTTGAGGTAAGTTGCGTGAAGCATTGGGCACTCGACTAACTTTTAGTAAAACTTTCCACCAACAAACTAACGGTCAGTGAGAGGGGACTATTCAGGTATTGAAAGACATGGTGGGGGCATGGGTAATTCATTTTGGGGACCATTAGGATCAGTTTTTACCCTTGTGTGAGTTCTCTTATAATAATAGTTATCACTTCAGCATTGATATGCACCATTTGAGGCACTATATAGGAAGAGATGCAGATCATCCATAGGTTAGTTTTAGGATGGGGATGTAAAACCTTTGGGTGTTGACTTTGCTAGGGAAGCTAAAGAAAGGGTGAGGGAGATTCAGGCTAAGTTGTTGGCAGTCTAAAGCAGACAAGAGGGGTATGCGGATCACAAGGTAAGAGACGTGTCTTTTCAGGTTGGTGATCAAGTTTTATTGAAGGTTTCACCTATGAAGGGAGCCATGAGGTTTCGGTAGAAGGGTAAGCTTATCCCTAGCTACATTGATCAATGTTGTTATGGAGAAAGAAAGAAAAAACATACATATATTCATGAAAAGAAATATTAAAAATTAAACTATAATATTTTTTTTGGGTGCTCACTCTCTCATAGAGAGTAATATACACTCACTTTGTCAGCTAAGCATTTAGAGAGATAATAATTTCAATTTTAAGCACTCCAAGGTGATAAAAAGAAACCATGAAATTGAAGTGTGTGTATGTAATTAAAAATTCGGATATAGATTGAGAGGACATTTGACTATTTTCTCAAATTAGAATATAGGAAAAGTTCATAATTCAAAAAGAAACAAGAAATAAAGAAAATGAAAAACAAAAAGAAAGCAGAAAAATAAAAATTAAAAAAGAACACAAAAATAAATGAGCCAAAATCGGTAATGGTGGAAGAAGAAAATAAAAAATAACATAGTTTGGGGACAAAATAAATGAACAGTGAAGGAGAAAGAAGGAAAAAAGGGAGAAAAATTAGAAACGAAAGAACAAAGAAAAATAGAGAAATAAAAAATAAATGAACAAAAATGGATATCTATAATATTATTAGTTGTACACTGAGAAGGAACTTATATAAATTACTTTATGATTAAGAAAAAAATAAACAAAAAAGACATGGAAGAGATAGGAGGACGACGCTCAAAACCACCATTAGGTTTCTTTCAAGCAAACACTTCCAACATTCTTCCAAGTCACCTCATTTAAGAGAAATCTAGCTATTTGTACTAGTTTTTAGGTCTTAGGCCAATTGGAAACTAATACAAACCACTGTGCCTTCCAAAATAGGGATGGCAATGGGGCGGTTGCGGGACGTATTTTAGTCTTTAAGGCAGTGCGGGTAGGGGTGTGCAAAAACCGATTTAACCAATAAACTGAATCGAAAAAAACACTATTGGTTTATTGATATTGGGTTATTGGGCTAGCGGTTTTTAAACGGTTTTGCAAAAATTTTTTATTGGGTTATTGGTTCGGTTTCCGGTTTTATAATTTTTGTTAATAGTTAAACCGATAACCCAATAAGACTATACTAAATTTACTAGTCTTATTGTTAATGGTTAAACGATTGTTACTTTCATACTTTTTCCTTTGAATGTGTCTAGTGTCTAAACTTGCAAGAAAAATGATTGTTACTTTTATGATTATTATTTTCATGCCAAATGCTGGAAAAATCATATGGTTTATTTAAAAATTTTCTTATCGTGTATATAATATATATAAGTATTTTCTTATTGGTTAAACCAAAAATCGAACCGTTAAGTACCATAAACCGATTAACCAAAAATCGATAAGAAATATGTTATTGGTTTGGTTATCGGTTTGAAGTATTTACAAACCGAAAACCGATAAACCGAACCAATAACGCCTAAAACCGAACCGAACCGACCGATGCGCACCCCTAAGTGCGGGTTAGAAATTTTACGGGGTGGAGCAGGGTGGTACAAATTTCTTTTTGGAAAAAATAAAATATGAGGGGCGGGGCGGGTACGCGGGTTAGGGTATTTTCTTTTGAATACCGATACAGAAATAGAGATTAGAACACTGTTCATCAATTAAATATATAAAAGGCTTTGTCCAAGGTTATTGTCATGAAAGAAGGCAATTCTTTTATTTTTTTTTTCTTAAGCATTTTAACACTACTCCCTCCATGCCATATTAATTTTATTTTTGAGGTATTTCACACCCTTTAAGAAAAGTAGATTAAGACATAAATTGAACCTAGTTTTTCATTTTTACCCTTATTAATTATTATCAAATTTATGATTAAAATAACTAAATATTAATTAATCACTGATTCCAATACTAACTAATGAAGGATAAAATTGAAAGAACACTACTCTAAAAGTAGTCTTGAAAACTGAACAATTAAGTTAATTTAAAAAATGAAAAATGCCTCAAAAATTAAATATTAAATATGGAATGGAGGTAGTAATAATTTTTTGATTTAATTTCCCTACATGATGACTGTCTTTAATTTCTACATTTGGTATGGATAAAAGAAAAGGTAGAAATAAAGAAAGAAGATGGAGAATAAAAAATGAAACGGGGGAATAAGCTATGTTTTGATTCTTTCGTGCTGGAACAATTCCATTTTGTTGACCCATCTCTGCACAAGTATTGTTTGCAGCGAAAGAGTGTTGAAGTTACGCTGGGCGAGTATATGTGGAGCGGGTTAAAGTGGAGTGGGGCGGGGAGAAAATGAAAAATTATGCTTTGTGGGGCAGGCGGGCGGGCCAAAGTCTTTGCGGGTTTGCCCCGTACCCACACTGCACTGCCCCATTGCCATCCCTGCTTCCAAACCTAAGCTTAAACATTAAGTTGGGCTGAATATCAATGGAAATGAGAGATGCATTTGCTTGCACACTAGCTGCCTAGCTGGTTACGTACCCAAAGATTTTGGCTTTAGAGCTTGGAATGTGACAATATCTCCAAGTCTTTATCCTCTCATGGGATTTTCTTCACAGTTCATTTCCGGAGAAGTCGCTCTTTAAACTTCTTCACAAGCCTCTTCCAAACATTCTTCCGTCAGTGGCACGGTCTAAATTTGACTTCTTTATCTTCAATCTCCTTTGGCAATAGACCTCCCTCCTCCTTGGAATGATCAACCTCCTCGATTTGGTATCACTCTCTCCTTTTTGCAATGCTTAAACCTCAAACTGGGAAGTGCTAAAAATATTGGCAAATAAGAACTTGAGAAAATAGAAACTTAAACACTACATAATGTACATAAAATTTCCTTCGGATTCTAATCAAGCATTCCCAAATTAAACTGTGGTCTCCATGTTTCTGTCTATATGTATTAACTTCTGGTAAAAAGTAATTATTTCTCCCTTAATAGCTTCAGGATCAGTGATCTCTGCCAGCAGTACATCAATGTGATTGTGCATGCATTAGCATCCTTTGAAAAAAAATTTGTTCTCATCTCCCTGCTTCAACTTGAGGATTCTGGACCTCTTGTCTCCATCCAGGCTACCTCCTCATGTTTACAATTTCTTCCACTTCCATTGCTATAGTTAGCCTTTTGAGATATTTCATAATTTGAAGGAACCCTCAGTTCCTGTACCTTGTCTAGTTGAGCTATCCTATCTAGGATATCACTTTTCTTTCTTTACAGCTACCAAAAATTTCCAGATTCCACTCCTTTAACTTCCCCTTCAATGTTTTCAGTTTGGTAGTTAGGATAAAATCTGGTTTGCCAGTCATCCACATTCCTTAACCTTCTCCTTTTTAACCTTCTATCAGTAACCACAAACTTTCAAGTTTGAAATCAAATTTATTTACAACCCCTTCCCCACACTGCAACATGGTAGGACTGTGATTAGATACCCCTATAGGAAGTGTGGATTGCCTGATGTGTTTGAAACTCTCATCCTACATTGTGAAAAGAAAATGACCCTACCAATCCTGGAAACCTTGTCGTGATTGTTCCCTGCTCCAACTTCCAAGTATATGAGCCACCAAACAAAAGGAGACTAGCAAGTTCTTCCTTATTTCCCCCCAGTCAACCCATGTTCCAGATGCAGTTACATTCAGTGATATCATCTGACTTGTCTCCAGCATTAAAATAGATTTTGTCGTCCATCTTTTGACCAATCACTGATTGATTGAAGAAAAACACAGGTGTCTAGATCGTCGGAAACTTGGAGTAAGCACAACTCATTTGCAATCAAAAGCTGTATCTATATTTATTTGCATTCTACAAAAATGTTCATTTAGCACCTTCTTAAGCCTAAGGAGAGCAACTTAGAATTTTTTTTAATACATGCTCTCCACTGCACTTGTATGTCTAAAGCTGATATGCACTGTACTTTCGGTCTTTGGTATCACTTATCAGAAGGGTGAAGAATGAAGAAATAGTCTCTTTTCAAATTGTCCAGTAGCATGGAAATGGTTGTGTGTTTACCTAATACAGGAAATATTTTACCTGATAAGGCAGAGAAGATTCCTAACAGTATGGCAAATGGATGGCCAATAACAACTATTGCTCACGCTGGTACTATCTGACCCTGTCTTCAAGCAGTGTCTGAAGTAGTTTTCTTTCTCCCCCTCCCTCAATCTTTTCTGGTTATCCTCTGTTAAGTATGACAAAAGAGGGAAAACATGTTGCAGTTCCTCAATCTTATGGCAATCTCGGCTCAAGGAATATGGAAATATAATCACTAAAATAAAAAAATACAAAAATACAACCAGTATGGTTGCAGTATCGAGTCACCATGCTACCATATCCAATAAAAAATAACATAAATGCAGAACCTTCAGAGGCATACAAGACAATTCCAAAAGAGAAGATCCCACATACAGCCAGACTTGACACATATAAAAGCAATAGACTAGAATGCTACCTCCACAGGATGTACCCCAAACGCTAGTCAAGTTAAAAGATTTCCTTCACAGTTATAACGTGAGGAGGGAATCTGTCATAAAAATTCAAATCAGAGCTAATACAAAACCAGTTAGTTTAAATACGACCACAAAGAAATACTGTGAAGAATGCAATTTTTCATTGCCCGTGATATACCTGAGGTGCATTTTGTCTTGCTTTGATGTTAACAATTCCTTGCGAATTGATATCCTACAAACAGCAAAAGCACCTAATAGACAGAACATGGAACTTGCAGGTTTCAGTAATAGGTTAGCTATCTCCTTATAATAATAGATAACAATGAGAACCACCAATATATCATCGATAAGCCATCAGAGCTTATCCTACAATCGCAAACCATAAGAGTTCCTGAATCATATAAATGACAAAAAAAAATGTGATCATGATGGCAAATGCATAGTATGCTAGATAGTAGAAGAAATACACCAAATAAGACAAAATGAGCAACTAACCTATATAATTAGGTAACATTGAAACTGGTAACAGAAGGATGAGATGACTTAAATAAAATGGGTTTATTGAACACTTACAATTTATGTACAGAGGACATCATTTCCTTACCTGTATTGCTAAAATACAGTGTTCCTATGGTACTATAACTACGATACTATCTTAAAAGTTGTACAAAACCTTTACAGTCAAAGTAAGTTGAAAGGGACAAAACCCAAGAGAGTGGGAGAGTTCACTCAAAATGAAGTCGTATACAAGTATCTGAAAGAATATATTGCCCTAATTACGGACTGACGGTCACAGAAGCCCGTTTCTCCAGAGATCGACAATCAATAGGAACTATAGCAAAGATGGCTTCAAACCATCATATTCAATTCTGACAGATCATCCATTGGAATCTGAAGGCCCAGAAAGTCATTATCTTGCAATCCATCATCATCTATGTTCAACCATGAACCTATGTCCTGTCCCTGACCATCAAAGTCATCAGGGGCACCTAAAACATCCATTCCAGGAAGTTGTAGACCAGACAAATCAATGGGATCCTCTAATTCATCCAAGTCATAATCATTCTTATCCTTGCCAGTGCCACTGGCACTGATATCACTTGAATTCACAATTGAAGACGCTGCTGCTTTAGGTTGCCCTGACATTTTTCCTAGAAGCCCATTGACAGAAGTGGATAATTGAGTAGTTTTAAGCTTAGATTTTGTTTTAGGCTTTCTTTCTCCCTTAACACTGGAAGAGGCAGGTCGACCAATCTTTATTGATCCACCACGAGATGATGCCTCTCTGCCATTTCCTTTTCCTTCTCGGTCCCTCTCACTTCTCTTCCCTTTTGCACTGCTTGAAAGTGAACATCCAACACCTGACAGAGCACCAGAAGATGCAGCAATGCTAGTACCAAGGACATCTTCCAACTCTCTCCGCTTGACTCTACTTGCTTCAGAATATACATTGGCTTCATAAAGTATGTCCTGGTTTAGAGATGGGCTCTGCTGTGGGCTAAAATAAGATTTTGCAGCTTCACTGTCAGTGTTGGAATCTGTTTGTCCATCACTAAGGCGGGATATAGCAGAAAGGAACATATCCTTATACAACGGCTCCCTGAAGCAGCCTTTTCCTGTCTCCTCGAATTCTATGCATCGATCCAAAGTTCGCTTGACCAATGCTAAGGCAGCTTGCTTAGCCATTTTTCCACTAGCACTCTTTGCCCCATGCACATTTGGACCCCAACATCTCTGCCAAGGCAAGACAATGTCAATGAACAATTTTCTTTACAAGTTCAACTACAACTTAATGCTCCGACAATACAGACACAATTTTGTTATCAACTACTAGAGGCAGTATACAAGAGTCAGCACAATTCCTAATGCACTACAATGAAAAGAAGATACTAAAGATAGATGATACCATTAGCAACCAAGATAACTCAATTCTAACTAACTGACTGCAGAACAAGAGAGAACTAGAGACATAAACAAGCAGAATCGCCGTGAAATCAATCAAGAACACCGATTTCACAAAGACAGACAAATAGACAGAAAAATATCAACTCATCAAACATTTGTGGGCAATGAATTATATGTAGAACACTGCAGATCCAACATTAAATTATATATAAGAAACAAAGGCAGGAGCATGACGTTTGTTTCCCGCTTTTGCCCTGGAGGCAAAAATTGGAATGATATCAAGACAGTATGATTTTGGTTATAAGAAATATGGAAAGCAAAAATGGAGATTGATCCCAAGTAAATTGCTGAGCAGAAGTGACGGGAAAAATATACATCTAAACCAAAGGAAATATTTTTCCACAGTAGTAAGGCACCTAAGCCTACCATTAGATACTCAGTTCAAGGTCATTTTAGAGGGGAGATAAAAACTCACCCACAAAGATGAAAAAAGAAGCATGAGTTCCAAAGCTATGTCAATTTAGCAATCAGTTGATACCATAACAGATGCATGAACTCTGATCCCCCATCCATCCATTGGTAATATACAGTTATTCCATTAAATTTTGGGAGGACAATCTAATGACCAGGAAAGAAATTGGTTAAAATGTTCAACCTACCATATATTTCTCATATGCCATTTCCACAAGCTTGTCAAGAGCATGCTGTTCGAACTCCCTATAAAACAATTAAATGCTTTAGTTATTATGTCAATGAATAGTGCTAAGCAAGGATCAAGGTCATGCATCTGAAAGAAGCACAATACTTTTCTTGAATCTCCCTCGTCTCTGCTGCTGAATTCAACAGCTTTCCCAGAATTTCTTTCTTCTTAGAAACCTATGCAACAAGCACAATCACATGAGAAAGGCTCCCAGCAGAAACAATTTAAGTGGGCTGCACACTCCATAAAAGTAAAAGTAAAAAGCACCATTGAAAGAATTATAGACAGCAGGCTGATAGGCAAAGGCACTTCAGTGGTTCAAACACCCCAACTGCACTGTAACCAATATAGATAGGAACAATAGCGGAAGGGAACTACTTAAACTTCAGGCCTATATAACTCACAAGAGGAGAAAGCAATAAGCTCTGGGAAAGTTAAAAGAAAAAGCAATAAGCTCTAGGAAAGTTAAAAGAAAAGCTCTAGAATCTGTAAGTTCCGTCCTCCTTCTGAGTGAGAAGTTCATTTCCCTTTTCCGTAACACCTTTGCTCTTCATACGCATTTGGCATGGTGCTAGAACCTTGTGCAAAGATGCTTTTATTGTACTGACCCACATTTGAATATTCAACTCAAAATTTAAAGCATTAAAGAAACTTCCCGAGCCCATGAGGATGCTAATTCAATGAGCATCTCAATCCTTGAAGAGGTATCCAACCTACATGCTAAATATCCAATTCTATCTCATTAAGTGACTATAGAATGTGAATCGATTTAGGTTTGAAAGCTCAATCACTTTTGGTCCAGCAGCAGTTGGCTCAACAAATCAAGATAAGCAAGAGGACACTGAGCAAGACACAAGAAACAGAGGCAGAGAGATCACTCAAGAATGTACCAATTCAAAATAAGACTTACCATTTCCTGGTGCTTCTCATCCAATCTACTCGCGTCCATGCTGATTTCTTCATCCGCTGCATGTGGTAAATCAGACTGCATAGACCACATAACCAATTAGCATACCAAGGAACAGTTGATCGAAGTGAGAGAGCACAAAATACAGAACTATCACCATACAACATGCTGAGGATCCTTAAAACCTACCTCCAATTGTGGATATATTCCAATACAGTGAATCTCAAGAAGAAGTTTCTCATCAATAGACATCTCATTATACTGATACTCAGAACAGACAAAGCCAGGCAAGGTTCGCTGTTGTGGAAGTAAACATTTTTGTGAATGATCATAGTTTAAAAAACCGCCCATGTCTGAGGCAGATGTAACATTATTACAGTCCATGACTTGCTCCGAATTATCAAAGGGACCCACACTGGAATTTGTTATGTATCCATTAGAGGCAGGGTATTTGGAAGTTTCACTGCCATATAATATTTGTGCACAAGATGTATCTGATTCTAAATTCATCTCCATTTCAAATCCAGATCGATAACCATCAGAATTAAGATCCTCATTCCCACTACAATATAGATCTTCAGGTATTAGAGCTGCCATCACTCTTTGGTACAAGGAAATATCCTTATGTTTGCTCTTTCCAGAGGCCACATGGTCCACGGTACTTTCAAGACTCCGCGTTTCATTTGTATCTCCTCCAAACTCAGTCAACCCAAACCCATTTGGGACTAAACTGGAACCATCAGCATCAAAAGGGTCAGATACTGGTCCTGTAAGGTTGGTCTCATGATTTACCTGTTACAAGTAGAACAATGAAGATTAGTGCATCCAGCAAAAATCATAACTAGAGGCATAGCACCAGTCTGATGATATTAAAGCAACTTTGATATGGTCAAACACTTCTTTAATCTTGATCAAGCAAACTTTTTCACAGCAAGAAGGTAAGCATCGCATTGCCAATCGATGATAAATGCAAAGACTTCTCCCGGGACAATAAAGGTGGAAAGCTATGCACATTATCCCACCACTCTCACATACCCCCCCCCCCTCCACTAGTCAAAGAGAAAAACTGCAGTAATGGGACAAGATGGCCCATAAGGATCAGGTAGTAGAAAGCCAAAGAGCATGTCAAACTTGAGCACAAATTTTTTTATGATTTCTTTTATAAGCTAAAGAAGCTGGAAAAAAAAATTATAATACAATATTCTTTTTATAATAAAATATTCTCAAAGAATTCTTAAGAATACAGAAAACAGAAGCCTCCAACTTCAAAGTATCATTAACAAGAAAACGGAAAGAAAAGAATTGGTTGCTCCTCCAGGATTGATGGCATGGATTATTAACCTGCTAAACACCTCCCACGCCCATCCCATTTCCAAAACAAAAAGAAGAAAAAGGAAAGGGGCATCTTTTATAAGTAAATAAACTGAGAAAAGGACCAAGTCCCTTATCTTTGCCTTAAGACTCAGAATGATCCTCATCCTTTCACAGAAACACTAATAGTCCTCCTCCTTTGTAAAAATGGTGCAGTTCTAGTCTCCCAAATATTTTCAGTCTATCACTAACGGTAGCCGCTCACATGCATGTCACACATTTTTTTAAAATCCCCTAAAAAACTAGGTGTTCTGTCTTTCCTCTTCGTCTCATTGTAGAGAGTAGATCTTACCTTGTTAATAGAATTTGTTATTCTTTGCCATAAGCAGTTACCAACTAGCTTATTTTTATTGCTTATGTCAACGTTTCATAGGTTAGATAGGGAGATATGATCGGGTTTCTCTTTTCTCAGAGAAAGAAGTCATAATTATTAAGTATCATGGACACACTGATCCAACCTTCAATTCCATTGGTGCACAATTAAAAATTTGCTCCATTATTCATAATCTCCATAATATTATGAGCAGATGATTTATTTATAAAATCATATTGGTCTGGTCTCCAACCTTTTTGTTACAAACCAAAATTAATAACTTGAAACGACAAAATATTATTGGTTTAATGTTACCTTTCTCAAAAAAATTATTATTGGTTTATCGGTAATGAGTTATTAATCTTATCATTTGGTAACAATAACAAGATACCCAGTATAGTCCCATAAATGGGGTATAAGAAGGGTAGAGTGCGCAGATCTTACCTCTATCTTGCCAGGAAGAAAGGTTGTTTTCGAAAGATCCCGGCTCAAAGAAATTACAATTGGTAATGGTTTAGAATTTTTTTTGTGAATTATCAATTCTGTAATGGTTTGTGTTTTTTCTTAGCGCTAACCGATAACTCCTGATAATAATTATTAAACTATAATTCTACGTTTGACAAAAAATATCAGGCTCCTTGATTAGGTTCCAATGTTTATTTAATGAGAAGTATCTGTTAAATTGATATACAATCAATAAATTAATCACTGAATCTTAACTTTCTATAATGATTTAGCATATCTATAAATGCTGAGAAGTCGAACCAATAACATTCAAAACCGAATCAAACAACCACCGCTAACTTCTAGCTAGTACTGCGAAATTCCACTCCTCTAGCTAAGACACTCCCAGAAATCCATGTACTTGCAGACAAACTTGTTGAGAAAAATATGAAAAAGTTAACAAATGAAAGTGGACGATAAAGTGGCTATTACATAGTATAACATGATTTAGATCAAGCCATGCATAAATAGTGGCATCCGCAAGTATAACCATGTGGACAACTCTTCTGTTAAAATGAGAGACGGACATTTAAGAAAGGTGCACCATTTTCCAAAGGAGGTGGACTATAAGTGCTCCATACAAAAAGATAAGGATCATTTTGAGTCTCAAGGCCAAAGATAAGGGACAATTTTGATCTTTTTCTCTATATAAATTAATAAGCTCGACAAGTTTAAGGACAAAGCATGATAGCAGTTGACACTCCCTACCAACTCTAGTACAACTTCTCCAGCACACTCCCTACCAACTCTACTACAATTTCTCAGTTCTCATGCACTTGCTACTCATAATAAAAGATACCAACATTATTTGTTGCGCCACTTCTATTTGATGGTCTATAACCATACGAATGACAACTGGATATACATTATAGCAATCCTTTCTTGGTTTTTTACTTCAAAAGAGAATTTATAAATTAACCTTAGCAATGTCAATTAGTACTGCACACAATTATAATAGTCACACGCTGGATGCAAAGGCAACCACCACTCCATTCCATACAACAACAACATAACCAGTGAAATCACACTAAGTGGAGACCGGAGAGGGTAGAGTGTACGTAGACCTTACCACTACCTCGTGGAGGTAGATAGGCTTCTTCCGAAAGACCCTCGGCTCAAGTCCATCAAACCCAAGTAAAAGAAGAAGAAGAAAAAAAATGTTGTGTGGAAGGGAATAAAACAATGCAGCATATCTAACCAAACTATAATCCCTCCATTTCAATTTATGTGAAACTATTTGACTGGGCACAGAGTTTAAGAAAGAAAACTTTTAGAATGGTCTTAAACATGTCATAACATTTGTGTGACTAAGACTTTTGAAACTTGTGGTCTCACGTACCATAACATTTTGAGTGGCTATAAAAGCTTTATATTAGGGGTAAAATGAAAAGTTCAAATTAAATTATTTCTTAATTTTGGAAGCAGTCATTCTTGTTTTTAACAAACAAAAAAAGAAAAAGGTTCACATAAATTGAAACATGGGGAGTACATGATAATATGGTCTCATTTGTTTAAGACATCTGAATCAAACTTCACACCTGAATATTAAGATGTGTATTAAGATTTAAAATTCTGAATATTAAAATGTTGCATAAAAATCTGAATACTAAATAGTTGAACATTGTTTGTGTTCTCAACATCTGAATGTATAAAATTTGTCTTCGTTTTCAAAAACAATAAAATTAAAATAAAACATTAAATTGACCTAATATTATATCAATAAAATATTTTAAAATTTTATATGACAATATTGGTGGTGACTAACATGGTGATTTGTGTGTGTCGATTTGGGATGGTGGTAGTGGATAGTATCTTAAGGTATAGTGGTTGGCAGTTGGCACTAGTGATCAACCGTGGTTGTTTGGGGGGGGATGATACTGCTAGGCAATAGCAAATGGTGATTGTGAATGATGGTGATAATTAGCGGTATGGTGGTTGAAAGTTGATGGAGTAGCAGTGAACTGTCATCTATGTTCAAATTATCAAATGAACATCTTAATGACATTAACCTTGAAAACAAACAGACTTAATGATAAAGATTAAAACATTCATCAAGTGCAAATAACTGAGGTGTAAGTAACCTTCCCTCCCCCTAAACAAAAACTTATGAAATGCAAATAGTCTGGTCAAAAGTTTCCAATTCAGATTCCAGCAGAAACTATGAGCCCATTATGTGTCCGTTAAGCAGTTGACAAAGACGGGTATCAATTTAAACTTGTCGTCATAGCTAGATGTTTTTTGCAGAATAACTAGCAACTTCCAGAAGTTAACCGAAGTATTATAGGGAAATATTACACAATCCACAAAACAAAACAAAACAACCATCACCTGCTGCCTTAAAAAGGTTGTATCTATTTCTGATATGAATCGAAAAAGTGGCTCCATCTGCTTCCAGAATGAGCTAGAGAGGGCTTGAGCTGCAATAAAAACAGGTCCATCAAAAGAACATATTGTTCAAAGAATTACAAATTAAACTTGTCAAATTAATGCAAACTAGATGGATTAGTTAGCAGAAAAAAAAGGGTGTTGATAGTGTACCAGTGTTGGTAACAGCACTTGCAGCAGCCAAAAGCTCTTCCTGCCCATCATCTGAACCAAGAGAAATGAAAAGAGAAGTGAACAACCAAAGCGGAGAGTGACTCAACACCTATACAATCCAGCTACATTGTTGCTACAACTACCTAGAAAATCAGTAGCAGCATTCATTGTCGCTTGTTTCTGTCGTTTGTAAGCTTTACGATCAGCAAGCTTTCTGGTAGGAGGTCGGCCTGCTTTGCTGCATAGATAGTCACGTAAATGAAGAACAGTTATTCATTCGCATTAAATATGGAAGAGAAGGCCCAACCATAAAAATATATATAGGGATAAGGTTCAACCTTTCAGTCTTATCAAGACCGTGTCTAGAGCTTCTGAGTTGTTTTGCTGTTCCAACATTTCCAAGCTTCTCAACCATCAATGTCATCGGATTCCTAGTGGCGGTAAAACCCCTCCCAGTCCTCCCTTGCCTACGAATACCATCTCCATGATCTTCCCCACTAGCCCTCTTACTTTTCCTTGGTGGGAGCAGCAAAGACATCTTCTGAACATGGGGCCCAGATTTTTCATCTACCTCATCAGACCTGTTGCTCTTGTCCTTGGACTTGATTTCAGCAGCCCCGGACTCCTCACTTTCAGAAGCAGCTGAAGAGAAGTGATCGCTTTTTAATTTGACTTGTTGAGGGGAAGAACCACAAAGACGCCTTTCATTACTGAGAGCATCACTTGTACTATCAAGAGAAGGGTTTTCATCATTATTGGGAACAATAGGAAAATTAGCCCTTCTTGCGGGTCGAGAGATCTTCTGGGGCCTTTGGCTGGCCCACTGAGCAACAGGTGGTGATGACGACCTCATAGAAGAGGTGCGTT
Source organism: Solanum stenotomum (assembly GCF_019186545.1). Lineage (NCBI taxonomy): Eukaryota > Viridiplantae > Streptophyta > Magnoliopsida > Solanales > Solanaceae > Solanum > Solanum stenotomum. The sequence goes on from NC_064290.1 coordinate 18,683,695, forward strand.
TACGATTACCTGCCCCGACAGCAGATGGATGTCTGCTTGTGCAGGGAGAGGTTTCCCAATCATTAGCAACAGCTGCCTGTTGAACCACTGCAGATAATTTTGGTGCAACACCTGAAACTGATCGTGGAGCACGGGCAACAGAATTCACTTTTGTACTTGAAGGAGTAGCAGATATGAAATTTTCTCGAGCAGCTGTCTTTGTTTTACTGCATAAATAGAATAAAATGAACATCCAAGGGAAGTAAGAATATGAGGGAAAAAAAACTAAGACGGATATCTCTCATACAATGATTCAAAAGCATAATAGCAAAGATGAAATTCCAAAAGTTACATTGTACACATTCAACCAAAATGAACAAGAAAGGACGATAAAAGAAGTCGAGTCCCATACTTTTTGATGGCTCTGATCTTCACCCTTTCTTTCTCTGAACCAATAGGCTGTTGGTCTCTTCGATCAATGAGATGGAGACTGTTCTCTTGGTCAACCTTGGACATGGAAGAACGCATTCCTAAAGGCACTTGCTGTGATACACCATCAGCTTTTCCAGTTCCAGTACTTCCTGGAGCAGCTCCAGGTCTACTTGAAAATAATAAAAGTCAGTTCAGAGTAAAGAACAAGGCTAATACTTATCAGTTACGCTGTAGCAAAAATGATCTTGAACAACCAAGGAAAGAAAGATTACAAGTGGGTACAATTGAGTATTAGTATTTGGTAGTATTTTCTTTCACCACCGACATGATTATAAATTTTACTCTTTACACTTCCTATAAAAAATATGATGCCATCCCTTTTAATCTCAACTACAATATATTAGTTCCCAAATAATCTACATGTGAGATAGAGAAAGCAAGTTTCTAAAGTATTCCCTCTTGAATTAAGTTCTCAATACTTCATCTAGAAAGGACAAAGCTTTCCCAAATTTCTTTTGATGGGTAAAGCTCGTCCAACTTCAAATACACCCAATTGATGTTTCCAGCATGTAAAACTTAGAACTCTCTTATTCTTCAATGTTTGTTACTACCTAATGCTTCACTTTCTTTGTTTCTTGCTATTTTGCAGTCACATTATTGTTGCAATCCTGTTTCAAAAACAGTTTATCTGAGGGTTTATTGAAAATAACCTCTCTACCCCAGAGGTAGGGGATAAGGTTTGCATACATACTATCCTCCTCAGACCCCCTTGTGGAATTAAATTGGTATGTTGTTGTTGTTCAACATGGGATACAAATCATGGCTGAAGCAGACAACCAAATAAATAAACAACTGAGAGGTTAGTTTAACCCCCATTACGGTTTAAGAACTATCTTTTCTCCTATTGTCTGATTCAGTCCCCCTTTCTCCTATGGTCTGAAGGTTTATCAAAACAACCTCTCTACCCCCAAAGGTAGGGGTAAGGTCTGTGCACATCCTACCTTCCTCAGACCCCCTTGTGGGATTTAACTGGTATGTTGTTGTTGTGCAACATGGGATACAAATCATGGCTGAAGCAGACAAACAAATAAATAACAAGCAACTGACTGGTCAGTTTAACCCCATCATGGTGAAAGAACAATCTTTTCTCCTATGGTCGGATTTAGTTCCCCTTTCTTCATATGACCCCATAAGCATGCTCTGCTGCAAATTCAAGGAGACATTCACCAAATATGCAACTACTCCCTCTGTTTCAATTTGTTTGTATAGTTTTGCTTTGGCACGGAATTTAAGAAAGTAAGGAAGACTTCTGAATCTTGTAGTCTTAGATTAAATATATGTAGAATGTACCAAAATGTCATTTAATCTTGTGGTCTTAAACATGCATGTGCAAAGTTAGAAATAAAAAGTTGCCAAAAAAAAGATTTTTTGTTTAAACGGACTAAAAAGGTAAGTAAGACAAACAAATTGAAATGGAGGGGGTAATTGTTTTCCCGGTCAACCCAATCCTTAGGGAGGTTAGGAAGCTTTTTCTACTTCTACTATAGGATTTGCTGCTCTTTGGATCAGTGCACCTAATATATAATCTATAGCAAGGTTTCTCAGATAAGAAGTGCTTCCAAAGTCCAAATGATACTCAACCACAGAAAGGTAATCTACCAATAGAACATCAGCAATTCATATACGGATATATGTTCTCATAGAAAAAGGGCAGATAAAGACAAATCAAAATCTAAACCACACACATTGAAGCTGGAGGTTAAATTTGACATTGATATTTGAAACAACACCTGAAGCCATGGGTATCACTAAACCTCAAGCGGCCATCAGCTATAAGACGGGACGGCAATCCTTGCTTTGGTTCCCTGTGGCCATCCATAGGTTTTGATGTCGATGAGCTTCCAGTAGTATCTGGCTTTATTCCGGATCGCTTCTTTTTCATCTTAGACTTCTCCCAGCCCTCTACAGCAATGGATGATATCCGGTCCTCTCCATGAACTGTGCTACTATTTGGAAGTCTCAATATCTCCCTATCTCTATCCATAATCCCAGATTGCCTTGATGGAGTGCTTGCTTGTACCTCCGGCTAATTCAATAAAACATATCCATCAGTCTTGAGGATGTCGGAACTGATTCCATGCATGGTTGATGAATGAAAATGAATAAATTGAGGTGAAGGAGCATGTTGTCTAGCCAAAGATGACATCAAGAACAAGGAAAGAAATTCACCCATCCATAACAAGAAAAAAGGATATCTTAAAAGGAAGATATCTACCTATAAAATAAAATAAAGACAAGGAACATGGACCAAACATTCTTTTAATTTATTTTTTGTTATGTTTATAAGAAATACAATTTTATTGATGTGGGAGAATCCTAAATACAAGCACTATACTAAATATTGACAGCCTACACAAAATTATAATTCTCTACAAAAGACACCTAATCATTTAAACTAACAGGGCCTCATGGCTGCCATCAAAATGAAAATAAGAAAATTCCTCAAATACACAGTCATTATCTATCCCTTCGAAAGCTTCTTACTTCTGTACTTCCTCAAATGTATGAAGTATTATCAGTATAGACCAGGAAAGTATCTGAAAAGCACTTAACAATAAACTCAACATTACGCAAGTTAATAAGGTAAAGTCTATCCTAGAGCTCAACAGCATCCAACTCCTTTTAGCGTTTTAGACAGCCTCAACCAGCCTTCAACAATATTATGCAGTAATAACAAACGAATCAGGTAAGGATAGTGTCAGTGTGTCACTGTCTAGGCAATTCATCAGCATAGATGCAGTGATGGGAGATGAATTAAGAAAGAGAATCTTAACTAGGAAGTATACATTTACAGGGAACTTCCCAATTTCGAAAAACTGAATAAAGTTTTAAAAAATTGCAACAAAACTGCAAAGGAAAAATACAAACCCTCAGATCCACCATAGAAGTTCGAGTGCGCTTATTTGGAACAGCATTTTTGGTCCTTTTTTCGGACTTCTGTAGCTCAAACTCATAACCACTCTGGGTTCCTATTTTACCAATGCCTGCTCCTGAAACAGACCGGTCACTTGAATATAACACATTGGGTCGTTCATTCGATAAAACGTCTGACCGAGATCTCTTCCTTGATGGAATGCTTGGAAAGCATTTGTTGATCACAGATAAGGATTCAGTGAATATCTTTACACGTTCCCTGATATTTCATTGGAAATAAATCAAAACAAATCTCTATCCATGTAGGCCGGATAAAAATAAAGCAATGGAGCTAAGTTTCTAATAACTACCTTGCTTTAGTACAGCTTTCCCGAAGACCAGCCTTCAGTCGTCTGGCTTCCTCTGGAAAGGGAGAAGAGGACGGTTTGCCTTTAGAAGACACCACAGGAGAATCCTCTACTGGCATGCCTAAAGTTAAACCAGTGAGTCTCTTGAAATCACTGTGCCTATTAAGTTTGTGCTCTGTCACCATTGCTTTTGGATCAAAACGCAAGCACTGAAAAAAGTTAGTGACATCTGTTTGTGTAATTGTTGAAGTACTTCTTGTCGTGTTAGGAAGAGAAGATAAGATTGGATTCTCCATGTTCTCGCGGAAACTAGCAGACCTATCCAATGAAGCAGATGCATATGACCCACGCTGCCCGGAGACATACAATGGTCTATCTGGGCTATTAGAAGATAGATCAAATCTGCTAGATGCTGACATCGCATCAGCTTAAACACGCTCTTCGTGCTACCCGCCAAGTTGACACAGAGGTGCATGGCAATACTCTACAGCAATGCATGAAACCCAGCTAACTATCCGATAGTGATGATTACAACCTGCAAGGATACCATTATGGCTACATAAGATCTGCTCAGAAGAGTCCACGGAGACCATAAATACGAAAAAAGAAAGAAAATAACCTAATTAAAGTTTAAAAGGGAACATGCAAAGCAATAGAACAATTTGTTAACATTCTTTATCAAAAAAAAAATTGTTAACATGAAGGAGTTTAATGCATATAAAGATGTTTGAACAAGTATCTACATCAAAACAGAAACGGTAAAGAAGCCAAGGAGATCAATGATACTGAAAAGTCATCCTAAATGCATAATAACCTTTTAAAGTGGTATCTAAGGCATAGGCTGACAAACTACACCACGGTGTAAGCAGGTTCAATATGTGTAACCATGGAATTCCAGAAAGAAACGAGCAAGAAGATAAACACTCCTAAACGTTGAAGCCATCAATAATAAGCTGAATAGATAAAGAATTTAAAAAGTTTCTTCCATGATAAAAACTGTCATGCAATCCTGCAACTTCTGTGCATCAACTATCATTCACTAATTTAAAGTATCCAAGCCAACAAAGAGAAAAAACAGCCGACAGAAGGGGATGACATCTAAATGTTGAACTAGTAAGAAGATGTTGCACGTCTAGTCATTCAAAACTTTGAATAGACGAGCTAAAACAGTTGAAGTAAACATTTACATCAATAAATGCTCTATTGCTAATTATTTTTTACCTTTTCTTCAGACTAGCACATGTACCATCACAATAAACATTGAATTCAATTTTTTTTGTCTTTTTATCCCCCCCCCCTCCCCTCCTCCCTCCCTTATTCATCAAGCAGGGTACACAATTTAGACAATCTAGTCATACTCAGCTTTCTACTTTGAATCATTCCACTGATGCTAGATCCACAGCTCTACTAATAAATCTTCTATGATCAAAACAAATCATCACCTTTCAAGTCAAATGCTCATATTTGACACCCACAATTTCTAGTAATACTCTTATTACTTAGCTTAAACAGAATGCCAAAAATAACAATCACCAGCATCACAAACAAACAAATAACTTTGACAAATTTACTAAAGAAACATCAGAAAAAATTAAATCTTTTACCTGGTAACTTATACTGTATAAATCCACTTCTAAAAAAAAAAAAAAAAAAAGACCGTGTGATCTGGACAACCTTCGATGCCAAAATTCTGAAATGATCAATAATATACATCAGAAAGTATATCAACTCAGAGTTCAATTAGGGTTTTGAAATTCTCGAATTCTAAAATGGTTACCCAAATAATTTATTTAAAAAATCTGGTATGCAGTAAAAAAGAGAAAAAAACTATATCCAAACACAAATTTATTGAATATTTGCATAAACGCATGAAAGGAGAAGAGGATTTTACATTAGACGGCGGACGTCGTCGATCGGTGAGAAGAGGAGGTGGTGGTGGAGGGTCGGTCGAGAAATAACATGGATCGTATTTTTTTTCTTTCACCGGATTTTGGCCCGCTTTTAATTTGAGCCCGGACCAAATTATTGCTAAATTTGTCCAGAAAAAAAAAAAAGTAAATGTCTTGCTAATACACAAAAAAAAAAAAAAATTAAAAAAGTATTATCAAACACATTTTTATCTTTTTCTTTAACTTTATAAATTTCAAAAAGTAAAAAAAATAGGTATAATACATACATATGCTATTTAACATGGTCTCAGCTCACATTTATATCCTCCAATTTTAAGTGTACATAAGTAGACACTTAAACATGTATAAAATTAAACAAACGGGGCATAAGTGTCCTACGTGACATCCTACATGGCAATTTGCGTCTCTACATGGTGTTATTATGTAACGTAGGGCTCATGCATCTATATGTTCAATTTTATACAAGTTTAAGTGTTTACTTGTGCACACCCAAAGTTGAAAAGCATAAATATAAAATGAGGTCAAATTAAATGGCATATTTATGTAGTCTTTACCTACCCTAACTTACATAAGATAATCACATTTCTCTTAATTGAATCACTTTGTTCGTGTAATAATAACTCTAGTATTGCTTAATTGAATCGACAATAGCTTTTATGTGGATTGTTCACGTACTAAGTGTCCAAGTTTATCGAGATACGTATGTCCTCAAAAAATTTATTACTTCCAAATCGAAAAAACAAGAAAAACTAAACCAACACGACAATAACCAAACCGACGGTTATATTTTTTCATTTGGTTTGGTTTGGTTTTAGAAATTTAAAAAACTAACTAGATTGGTTTGGTTTTGATTTTAACCAATAACTTATCCAAACCAAACCACGAACACCTCTAACACAAGCAACCTTGAAAACATCTTTTTGACCCTTGAAACTCATTCAGAATCCTATAAACACGAACCAACAGTGCAAATTCATCATGAAATATGTTTTAGAACTAATGGAATCATCGGGTTTCAAAAAATAGATGGTTATGACCGAATACCCCTCAAGTCTCGGGACTCTAACCGATTACCTTACTAGACCAAACTCGACGTTACGGACTCAATAAAATTGACGAAATCCTCATATAAACTCATAATGTTAACCAAAGTCAACCATATAAAATATTCTCAACTCAAAAGGGGCAAAAACACACCCGATCACATCCGGGACCACACCAACCATTCCCGCAACCAAAGCTAAGCATTAAAAAGCTAAGAGGAAGGGTTAAATGGTCATTTCACAGTTAAGCAAATTCACAAGAAATGGAACATTACAATATGTGCTCAAAGTTTATGATATAATAAATGTCAAATATATTGTAACAACATGTTCCTGTCGTTATGGAAAAGCCAATGGGGAAAGATTTGGGCTAGAAAAACTTTTGGGTAATGACTTGGGAATTCCTAGCCTAATCCAGATTCGGACGAAATTTGAGTCAAGCGAGGTCTAGGGAAATCTAGTAATGAATGAGAGATTTAATTATGAATTTGATCACATGAGTAGATATTCAAGATGTTAAGGAGCCCGTACGGCTTTACGAAATCGAATTCGGGCGAGTAGAATTTCCGAAACTGATCTTAGCGTGAATAGGTAGTTTTTGAACGTCAAGGTTTGAAGGGGTGTTGTGAAATGGGAGTTTGGAACTCAAATTCCGACTCTTTGTCTCCGTGCAAGCCTCTAGGGTGGGATTAATCTCGTGAAGGCGGGGCCCGATGTGGCGGGATGGGGTCCGTCGTAGTGGGCCAGTCGCGACTTAAGTCAGGTAAAAACCCTAAAAAAGTTATTTTCTGTAACTTTCATTCTTGAGAGCTAAGAGATGACCCATGGCAAGTTCTTGAGAGTTTTCCACCTCTTTTAGAGCTAAAGGTAAGGTTTTTACTCCCTTAATCCGTTTTTCTATCCGTAGAACTTAGATTCTTAGGTAATTATTAGTAGGGTAGGGTTTTGACCTGAAACTAATGGTGGGAAAAGCCCTACTTGAACATTCGGATCTTGGGATTGGCCATGGATAGATAGATTGATTATTATCCGGGTAAACTAGGCCTTGTTTATTGATCCTTGCATTAATTGTTTGTTTTTAGACCAAGAACAAGCGGAAAGAATCCGGAAAAGGGAAGGCTCAAGTGCCTTAGGAGGATTCAAGTGTAACTCCCCGTACGAAACTAGTAAGACCTAGCTAAGGCTTGACTGAATCTATTAGGTTGACCTAGAGCATCACATGTTAGTTTATGGTTGGAAACATGTTTAAATGATGAAAAATGGCTATTGAAGTTAGTTTGGTGACTTTAGAGGTCAAACGTCAAGAAACGACCATGACGTCCGAAAACTAGTCTTTGGTGCTAGTGTCTTGTCGTGGTGTTTGGTGTATTGTTTGAGGTTTAAAACCCATAGGAGTGACTCTTATTCATATATGGACATGTTTAGGGTCCAAACGACCGGGTACGACCCCCCAAGGACCACCCAAGGGTCCTTGAGGAGGACCCAACCTTTAGCCAAAAGCTGTCAAAAAACAGCTTGACCTACGAAGGGCAATGACGGGCCGTCACTTGACCTACGCCCCGTAGGTAGGTCTCGTGGGTTGAGACTTAGTCTCCCCACCAAGAACTCCCCAATCCCCCTCTCTGAACCAAATGACGAGAGCACATCACGGGCCGTAACTCCACTTACGGTCCGTAGGTGGGTGGCCGTAGGTGCTGCCAATTTCCAGCCTTCTAGTCTTAAGTTGGTAGTTAGGGATTAAGTTAGTTAATTGACTAAGGGCTTAAGGGGTTGTTTAGCTAGTTGATTACTCACCTTTATAAGCTAGCAAGACCTTAAGCTAACTCATGAATTCATTTAGAACCAAGACCCTCAAAACAGGCCCCTAAAAAGAGTTTTTAGTTTTAAGTTAGGAGTGAGCTAAAAATGAATTAGGTGGGCCACTACATATCTAATGAAAGGTCTCTGAGTCCTCTTTCCAACGCCACTGAGTTTGCCCAATTCCGAAATAGTGAAGTATTGTCAAAACTACGAAGGCCAAACGACCGTCCGTGACTCCACCTACGGTCCATAGGTGGAGGGCGTAGATGCTGCCAGTTTTATGAAGTTTTTAGTTAAGAAGGGGGTTAATGTTTTAATTAGTTATTAAGTAGGGGTTAAGGGAGGTCGGTTAGGTGGTTAATTAACGGACTATATAAGCTTATAGGACCCTAAACTAATCCATTAATTCACCACAAGTCAAGACCCCAAAACATAACCCAATTCTTTTCCCTCCCAAAATTCTCTCTCTCAAAACTCTCTCAACTCAAGAATCCATTGAAGAACTTGGAAGGAGCTTAGCAAAGGCTTGTAGATGGGAGGTTTCACACGAAATTCATAGGGTTTAACTAACGTATGGTTGCTCTTCACTCTTGGGATCCCTTTCCCCAAGAGGTCCTTCCAAAGATGGTTTTCAAAATCCCCAAATTGGAGATTTCAATCCAAAAACGTAGGTCTTCTTTCTAAATGTTGAATTGTTGTTATAAACTGATTTTGATTGATGATATATGAACAATTATGGATGCATTCATGTAGCGTTGGTGATTTTTGAAGAATCCCCCCATGAGACCCATGTTTCCCCTTCTTCCTCCAATTCTAACCCTAGTTTGTGTTAGATATTAATTGAAGGCTATGAATTGAATGTAATGTTATGTAATTCATGTTTGTATGATGGTATTACCCTAAATTATGTATGATTACTATGGAATTAGGGTTAAGTCTTGAATGGGGCCTTCAAGGCTATGAGGAGATGATATCAATGTGATTCTTTATGTATTGTTGAATGTACTTGCTTAATTCATGTATGATGAAGTTGGATGATGGTTCCCTCTTTCCTCTAATCTTAGTTGGTAATTGAGCATGTTATGATGAGATGCAATGCAAGTATGAATGTTGTGAGATGTTGGTATGATTGTTGTTATGTTGAATTGAAGGTAATTCTTGTTAACACAATATGAACATGCTATGAGTAAAGGTGTTTTATGTGAAAGGCTTTCTCACACATGTACACACACATGAATGAATGAAGCTATTGACTAATGTAATGAATGTGAGTCTCTCGAAAGGTTTCCTCAATTGTACTCTAAACTTGTCTATGATATGCATGGTATGATGATGTGAAAGGTCATTCTCACATGATGAAGGTTCTTGATAAAAGGTGAATTACTTAGACTGTAATGATGCTATACCTAATGTGTTGTTGTGGTGTTGATGACCTAGTTTCCTTATCCTTAACCCTTTACACTTGAATTAGCTATGAAGTATGTATGTATGTTATGGTATGATTGTTATATGATTGAAATGTAGTTCTTATGATTATAACGTAATGTAAAGTAAAAGGTTTACTCACTTGCTAAGTGTTTCTAAGGTGAAAGGATTGTTACTCACTTATGAACACATATGAGCTATTATGGTAAGATGTCTACGTAAGAGTCTAGTAAAGACTAATGTGAACTTATGTGATGACTAAAGATGATTACAAAAGGGAATTAGATGCTTAGCACCGAAAGGGCATGTAAATGACATGGGGGTCTCACGTTTAGTAAGTCTGGCTCCCCACATGGGTTTCCTCACGTTTAGCAAGTCCGGATTACCCACAATATGTGTTGTCTCATGAGATGGAAACCCCCACGTTTAGTAAGTTAAGGTTTCTAGAAGCAATCTCTTTGATCCTTAACTATGTGCCCACATAGGACTCTAGCTTAGTGGATCAACCTAGATAGCTATGTACGAATGGTTACACCTTAGGCAAGTGTTAACCCTCTCTTTTCGGTGTGGGAGTAGAAGACAAGATTCCATGTAACTCTCATGGTCTATGTCGGTTATTGCAATATTTACCTAATGTAAAAGTAAATGAAGGTATGAAAGGTGTGAACTCTTACTAGGGCTTTCTTAAGGGTTTCTACATAGTGTAAGGGGGTATGGGACTTCTCTTGCACATTGCACTTGTGGGATCCTAAAGGATGGTTGTAGTAGTGTTTCTCTTATGATTATGATGATTTGACTTATGTATGTCGAAGCTATGTTGTGTATGATCATTGCAATAACCGACATAGACCATGAGAGCTACATGGAATCCGATGTTCTACTCCCATATCGAAAAGAGAGGGTTAACACTTGCCTAAGGTGTAACCATTCGTTCATAGCTATCTAGGTGGATCCACTAAGTTAGAGACCTATGTGGGCACATAGTTAAGGGTCAAGGAGATTGCTTCTAGAAATCCTAACTTACTAAACGTGGGGGTTTCCATCTCATGAGACAATACATATCGTAGGTAATCTGGACTTGCTAAACGTGAGGAAACCCATGTGGGGAGCCGGACTTACTAAATGTGAGACCCCCATGTCATTTACATGCACTTTCGGTGCTAAGCATCTAATTCCCTTTAGTAATCATCTCTAGTCATCACATAAGTTCACATTAGCCTTTACTAGACTCTTACGTAGACATCTTACCATAATAGCTCATATGTGTTCGTAAGTGAGTAACAATCATTTCACTTTAGAGACACTTAGCAAGTGAGTAAACCATTCACTTTACATTGCACTACAATTATGAGAACTACCTTTCAATCATATAGTAATCATACCATAATATACATACATACTTCATAGCTAATTCAAGTATAGAGGCTTAAGGATGAGGAAACTAGGTCATCAACACCACAATAACACATTGGTAAAACATCATTACAATATAAGTAATTCATCTTTCATACTTCAATTAAAGAAGAACCAACCTTCATACCTTCTTGCCCTTCGTGGGACATCTATACTTTAATTACCAAGTAATTCATAACCAATACATAATACAAGGTAATTCATGAAGTAATAACATAATCAATATCAATATAAGCAATTGACATATTCCCTTCATAGCCTTCAAGGCTTCATTCAAAGACTCAACCCTAATTTCATAGTAATTATACATAACCTAGGATAGAATCATCATACAAACATATATTACATGACATCACATTCAATTCATAGCCTTTAATTAATATCAAACACAAACTAGGGTGAGAATTAGGAAAAGAAGGAGAAACATGAGTCTCATGGGGAATTCTTCAAGAAGCCATCAATACAACATAAATTCATCTATAATTGTTCATATAATATCAATCAAAGTCAGTTTATAACATCAATTTCACTTTAGAAAGAATACCCACGTTTTTTTGATTGAAACCTAGAAATTGGAGATTTTGAAATTCATCTTGAAGGGGCCTCTTGGGGAAAGGAATCCCAGGAGTGATAAGCAACCATACCTTATTGACGAATTAATCACGAAAATCCGAGTTGAAACCTTGGAGAGTTGGTCTTCTTCTTGAAGCTCCAATCTTCTTCAATGGAGTTCTTGAGAAGAGAGAGAGAGAGTAGAGAGAAGGAGGAACTTTAGGTTTAGATCTTTAGGGTTTTGTGTTTGAGTGATAAAAGCGAGGTAAATTGACTTAAAAATCATTATATACACGTCCCCTAAAGTACCCTAAATAACCCTCACTTAAATGGACTCTTTAATGAAGTAAAATTAGATTTCTGAATTTCTGTATTTTCGTCGCGGAGCGGAGCTGTTCCCTAAAGATATTTGGAATTAAATTTCGAGACAGTAGAGTCCGCGACACGACCGCGTCGCGAACTGACTTTTTGCTCCTTGGGGGAGCAAGTGTGCGACGCGCCCTCATTCCCTTTTTGCACATCTTGCAAGCTGCCTTGGCAATGGGTTGTGTATCCGGCAATAAATCTATGCCGAAATCTATTTCCCGTTTGGGAGGAATCCCGGGTAAGTCATTGGGAAAGACTTCCGGAAAATCCTTCACTACGGGGACTGACTCCAAAGGAGGAATCTCGAACTCAAGATCCTTGACCCTCATAATATGATTGAGACAACCCTTAGAAATCAACTTACAAGCTTTTAGACATGAAATGATCCTTCCCTTAGGAACAAAATTTCCTCCCTTCCATTCTAAAATGGGTTCATTAAGAAATTGAAACTTCACAATTCGGATCCTACAATCTATGGACGCAAAACAAGCATGAAGCCAATCCATCCCCAATATAACATCAAAGTCTAACATATCAAGTTCCACCAAATCAACCAAAGTGACTCTATTGGGCAAAGATATGGAACAACCCCTAAAAATTCTGTTAGCAACAATGGAATCACCCACCAGGGTAGAAACCGAAAAGGGTTTATCTAAGACATCGGGAAGCATATTAAACTTCATAGCCACTAAAGGGGTTACGAAAGACAAAGTGGCACCGGGATCCAGCAATGCATAAACATTTATTGAAAATACTTGCAACATACCGGTCACAACATTCGGAGAGCTCTCTTGATCACCTCGGGATTGGAGAGCATAGAAGCGATTCTTCTTAGGAGCATCGGGATTTAGGCCACTTGCTTGTGCTTGAGCATTTTCCCTTCCTTGAGCCTTTAGCATAAGGCAGTCCCTCCTCATGTGGCCGCTCTTACCACAACCATAGCAATTACCCGTGTCAACTAGGCACTTGCCTTCATGTTTTCGGTAATACTTTGTACAAATAGGCTTCTCAACATAAGGACCACCACCTCTTGCTTCTTAAGGCTTGGGGGTGGACACTTTACCTTTGTTGACCCTTGGAGTGTTAGGAGGACCTTGGTTGGAAAGCCTCTTTTTGAACTTTGGCTTATCTTGGATTTCAAACCAACCTTAGAAGAATTTCCATCATCGGCCGTTGACCTCTTCAAATATCTACCAACTCGCTTAAGCTTTTGCTCTTTAATTTGCTCGGCATGAACCATAAGGAGAGAAATGTCCATGCTTGGGATTAGCATTGCCGACCTACATTCATTCACCACAAGATCGGATACACCCATAAAAAAATTGTTCATTGTAGCTCTAGAGTCCAACACCAAAGTAGGAGCATGCTTGGACAATTGAGTGAACTTGAGGCCATACTCCTTCACACTCATACCCCCTTGACGAAGGTTGATGAATTCTTGCATTTTCCTCTCCCTTAGTTCCAAGGGGAAAAACCTATCAAGAAAATCCATCTTGAATGTAGCCCAACTTATCGGACCCTCTCTAATAGGTCTCCCCTCCTTCCATTGTTCATACCACACTTGTGCCATATCTTTGAGTTGATAGGCGGCTAACTCCGCCTTTGCTTGAGAAGACACACCCATAGCCTCTAGAACCTTAAACACTTCATCAATGAACCCTTGTGGATCTTCTTCCACTTTGGAGCCAAAGAAAGTAGGGAGATTTGTCCTTGTGAAATCCCTTATCCTAGAAGCGGTAGTGCTAGAATTAGGGTTCACTTGCACCCTAGCATCCCTTGAAACTTGAGTGGCTAACACTTGAGTCAAATTATGAATAGCCGACCTTATTTCAACATTAGACATAGCCCCTTCTTCAATAGGAACTTGAGGGTTTTGAGGAGCTTGAGGGGGAACCGTCTCATTCACATTCTCCTCACCGGCCCTCCTTGCATTGTTCCTTCTTGTATTCACTGCCTATAAGCACAAGAAAAGGAATAGAAGAAAAGGACTAAATAGAGTTAAGACTCTTAGGTACGACTATGGAATAACAAAAGAGTGAAAGTTCCTAAGCATCTCGTAGCCTGTAATTCTAAGTGTGGCACACTTCAAACCCATGAACAAGACTCTACTCGACGTGGTATCTTGTGACATGAATCCTACATTATTCTCAACCTTATGCTCTTATACCAAGTTTGTAACGACCCGAGCACCCCCTAGTCCTTACCGGCGTATTTGACCTCGAAGAGGTCTTATACAAGCCCTTAGCATTCATCATAACATGTATCATAAAATAAAATCACGGAAAATTTAAAACTTTTACTTTGGAAGTTCAACTTCACTTCATATATGAAAAATAGAATCTAACTTCGTCACAATGAACCATTTAGACATAGACAAAAATGGGATCTAGTCCTTACATCAATAATAAGTGTTGCAAATAGGAAGTACAACAATGTCTTTCAACATAAGCAAAGAACTAAATATAGAAGCTAGATCATAGGGTCTTGTCGTTGGACTTGAGGACTCACCAACTTGGGGAAGCAACTCCAAGTGTCTTGAGAAGTAAGCTTGAATCCTCAACGACCCGAACCTAAATGTTTGGGAAAAGGGAGAAAAATATGGGTTAGTACAACACACGTACTAAGTATGGCTACTATGCATCAAAACCATTGAAACATGCACAAAAGGACATTCTATTCAAAACATGCTTTTTGCCAAGTAAATCCAATATGCACACAAATTACGTATCATAGTCCAAACCAACATAATATCATCCCAACATGTAGACAGCCCAAGCAATACTAGTGCAATGCAAAGAATAGAACCCCATAACCCTATTCAAAGTCAAGTATCACATTAAGCAACCTACTTCATGCATACATTCATAACATCATATTTCATCATAACTTACCACATTCATAATGATCATACATAACATAACTTTAACATACATAAGTCATAATAATCATAATAATAAGAGAACACTACTACAACCATCCTTTAGGATCCCACAAGTGCAATGTGCAAGAGAAGTCCCATACCCTCCCTTATACTATGTAGAAACCCTTAACAAAGCCCTA
Source organism: Solanum stenotomum (assembly GCF_019186545.1). Lineage (NCBI taxonomy): Eukaryota > Viridiplantae > Streptophyta > Magnoliopsida > Solanales > Solanaceae > Solanum > Solanum stenotomum. The sequence continues at coordinate 18,698,956 of NC_064290.1, forward strand.
GTAAGAGTTCACACCTTTCATACCTTTATTTACTTTTATATTAGGGAAATATTGCAATAATCGACATAGACCGTGAGAGCTACATGGAATTCGGTGTTCTACTCCCACACCGAAAATAGAGGGTTAACACTTGCCTAAGGTGTAACCATTCGTACATAGCTATTTAGGTGGATCCACTAAGCTAGAGTTCTATGTGGGCACATAGTTAAGGGTCAAGGAGATTGCTTCTAGAAACCCTAACTTACTAAACGTGGGGTTTCCATCTCATGAGACAACACATACCGTAGGTAATCTGGACTTGCTAAACGTGAGAAAACCTATGTGGTGAGCCGAACTTACTAAACGTGAGACCCCCATGATATTTACATGCCCTTTCGGTGCTAAGCATCTAATTCCCTTTAGTAATCATCTCTAGTCATCACATAAGTTCACATTAGCCTTTACTAGATTCTTCTGTAGACATCTTACCATAATAACTCATATGTGTTTAGAAGTGCGTAACAATCCTTTCACTTTAGAGGCACTTAGCAAGTGAGTAAACCTTTCACTTTACATTACACTACAATCATGAGAACTACTTTTCAATCATATAGCAATCGTACCATAATATACATACATACTTCATAGCTAATTCAAGTGTAGAGGGTTAAAGATGAGGAAACTAGGTCATCAACACCACAATAACACATTAGGTATAACATCATTACAATATAAGTAATTCACCTTTCATACTTGAGTTCAAAGAAGAACCAACCTTCATACCTTCTTGCCCTTCGTGGGACATCCATACTTTAATTACCAAGAAATTCATAACCAATACATAATACAAGGTAATTCATGAAATAATAACATAATCAACATCAATATAAGCAATTGACATATTCCCTTCATGGCCATCAAGGCTTCATTCAAAGACTCAACCCTAATTTCATAGTAATTATACATAACCTAGGGTAGAATCATCATACAAACATGAATTACATGACATCACATTCAATTCATAGCCTTCAATTAATATCGAACACAAACTAGGGTTAGAATTAGGAAAAGAAGGAGAAACATGGGTCTCATGGGGAATTCTTCAAGAAGCCACCAATACAACATAAATTCATCCATAATTGTTCATATAATATCAATCAAAGTCAGTTTATAACATCAATTTCACTTTAGAAAGAAGACCCACGTTTTTTGATTGAAACCTAGAAATTGGAGATTTTGAAATTCATCTTGAAGGGGCCTCTTGGGGAAAGGAATCCCAAGAGTGATAAACAACCATACCTTATTGACAAATTAACCACGAAAATCCGAGTTGAAACCTTGGAGAGTTGGTCTTCTTCTTGAACCTTCAATCTTCTTCAATGGAGTTCTTGAGAAGAGAGAGAGAGTAGAGAGAATGAGGAACTTTAGGTTTAGATCTTTGGGGTTTTGTGTTTGAGTGATAAAAGTGAGGTAAATTGACTTAAAAATCATTATATACATGACCCCTAAAGTACCCTAAATACCCCTCACTTTTAATGGACTTTTTAATAAAGTAAAACTAGATTTCTGAATTTCTGTATTTTCGTCGCGGAACAAGTCCATGACGCGGAGCTGTTCCCTAAAGATATTTAGAATTAAATTTCGAGACAGTAGGGTCCGCGACACGACCACATCGCGAATTGACTTTTTGCTCCTTGGGGGAGCAAGTGTGCGACGCGCCCTCATTCCCCTCTATGCACAATATGCAAGCTGCCTTGGCAGCTTGCTTAGCCAAAGTTGGGGTTCTCCTGGGGTCCCTTAGTGTAGTCCCGGGGATTCGTATTCAAACGTTTTGACCCTAGGAACATATATTTACCTATTTTAAACCTTTTCACCAGATTATACCATCATACGACACTCCCAAACCTGCCCAAAACCTAAGGACACACTAGAACACATTCTTCTCTAGTTTCCGGACGTCGTGGTCGTTTCTTCACGTTTAGACTTTTACTCTTCCAAACCAAGTCAGTTACATCAGTTTAGGTTTATAAACATCATTTTAACTATTTTTTAAGTCATTATTCATAAGGTGAGACTCTAACTTAAGTTATAGAATTTCCGGGGTGTTACAACATTAATCAAGTTTTAGACTTTTAATCTATATTTTAAATTATAAATAACAATCTATTCAAAAGTATCCCTTACACTTTTAGTTGAAAGAAATCTACAAAGTTCATTATGACATATATATATATATATATATTATAATAACAAAGAATAAAAGGTCGTGATGCTACCAAAATGTATATGCAAGCTAGTAAAGGATAGCATGTGTTGTGCACGTGCCTAATAATATTATGTTAGTTATTTAAAACATATAATTTTTTTATTGTTTTGTTTCATAATTTTTATTGGTCGGAATGATTACCTAAGATGTATAGTCTAAAGAAGAATTCTTATTTTCAAGTTGCGCAAATTAGCATGAACTAATATTTTTTTTAAAAATAATACTTATATGTGTTGACAATTTTATAGTGTCTCGTCTAATGCAACAACATTTATAAAAAAATATTTAATAGAGTCCATTATTAAATCTATTTGAAAAAAATATTTTATTAAATTAACTTTGTGAATTATGTTTCAAAATTTTTAAATTTGACTATTAGTATTCTATATATTTATTCAATGATAGAAGTAGTATTGAATAAAAATAATAAACTTGTCTTGATTTGTTAAAACAGATAAATAATATAATCAAGTAAAAACTTATTAAATAACAAAAAATATCTCCAATTCAGTATTAGTTCTGAAAATCACACATGTTGACAATGATGTGTATGATATTCCCATTTATAAGAAAATAATGTATAGTATCTCTAAATATTTAAAATAAGTGTGTATTAAACAAAATATTCTACAAGAAGCATTTCAATTAAATAAATATTTGAACATGTAAAAAAAATATTTTTTTGGAAATCTAAACAAACTTATTTACACAAAAAAGTAAATAATTAATACATGTTCGATAGAGCTTCCTGCAAAATAGTTTTGAAGGTTTGATGAATTTTTGAATTATCATTGCTTTGAGACCTAAATAATTAGCTAGAAATAAAATAAAATTGTTATTTTTAATGAATGTAGGTCTCATGTTTATTCTCCAAGTGAATATATCAAAATTTAAAATTCTCTACATCTGAATATATATATATATATATTATACCGTGCTATAAATATTATATATTATAAAATAAAAATATTAAAAATTAACGATGATTAGTGATGATGATAGCGGACAGTTTTTGATAACGATCATGAATTGTTAAGAGTTGTGCACTAGTTGTGCAGTATCTGTGGCGAATAAGGGTGGTGGGTGGTGATAAAGGTAGTTGGTGTTGAAAATTGACAGTGGTATTATAATGCTCCAAATTACATACAAACAATTGAGAAAGAAATGATCTTACATTATGAAATCTAAAAAAATAATAGAAAATGAAAGAGTGAAGACTTGACAGAAGATCAGTTGAAAGCGCTTAAAAATGAATATAACATTAAGCGGTCCTAAAGATCTTATTTATAGTGCTCAGAACTTAATCTACTCTATCTGTAAATTAATTTTTCAAGCTTTAATTACCAAATAACTAATTGTATTAATTAGGTATAATAAATGATATTGACTGGGGTTAAATCGAAAAGTTTAATATTTAGGTACGACAAATTTCATTGATTATGGGCATATCTAGAATTCCACTGTATTAAATTTCTCACACACACATATTTTTAATTTATTTTACTTTAAATATTTTGTATACAAATATATAGTCGCATTTTGAGAGAGTATTGAATTCTTAACCCTTACTCCCTCCATTTTAATTTGTTAGTCTTATTTTTTTTAATAATCATGGGGGAAAATTAGAAAAATACTATTTATGAAAAATAAAAATGTATGATTTTATGTTATGGTACATTTCACAACCTAAACCATCGTGAAAGGCACCCACACTAAACCCCAATGGGAGAACCAATTACTCAAGCCAACCCAAAAACAATTAAATATCGAAATAACAGTTTCATCAATTAAATAAAGTTTCTTAACTAAAAATCGTTATAAAAAAACGTTTGCGAAAATATTTCCCCTAGAATCGAAAAGTCGTGTTACCAGAACATCTACATAGTCTAGATTACGGGAATGCAACCCCAAAATAAAAGGAGTCTAAGTTCAAACGGTGAACTAGAAAGAGAATATAAATCCGCAACAGCCTAAAAGAAGCATCTCACCCTTGAATTCAGGGAACATTGGATTTACATGTGAGATTGTGTGGCGATCACTGGAATATGTCTTATAATCAACAAAAAAAGAACAAGTGCAATATCAGTACATAAAAATGATAGTATAATGGTAGGATCATAATCTAGCTCCCGATATATAAAATATGAACGAGCAACTGTAACTCAGTAAACAAGGACAACACATAGGTAACTCATGTTAGTGAACTTACACAGGACTCTCAGTCATCAACCTGACTTAACCACTACCAGAAACATGTCCAGCATCACCACAATTGAATAAGCCCGGTTCAATCATAAAACCAACACACAATAAATCAATCAACCATATACCAGACATGGTACATGAGCCAACAATAATGAAACTTGTACAAGGCCTAGTACCCAAGCCAACTATTAGATTCCCAGTACTAAGTGTTATACCTAAGACAATCAATTATTTGTACTAGTTGTTGTGCCCGAGCCAACCGAAATCAAAGACAACACATAAATGACAATCATAATGATTACAACCACACCTGTAAGACCACAAGTAGTTAAGACAAGTTTATTGCACATGATTGACAACAAGATATCATATTACATTCATCATTTTTTCTCCCTAATCACGTATTGTACAAGCAATATAAAGATACAGTTAACATGCACGCATAAGGTAGATTGGAAATCAATTCACGCAAACCTTGAATCAAGTTTGAATACTCTATTGAACCTTAAGTCTTCCCCTTCTGTGAAGTTTCAGCTTGCTCTTGGTCTAAAACAATAATACAACAGCAAACCAGCCTCACTTGGCCTAAACATTCTTGGATTATAACTTAATCTCAAACCCTAGACCAATTTCATGGTCATTCCACCCAAACCATGCCACGAATTGAAATCGTGACATAATGGCGCCTACTATAACTCCGCAGTAGGCAAGCCTAAATCCAAAGCAGAAGACAATAATCTATTGAATATGTATAATGGAAAGTAGAAATAGAGATACATAATAGGGCCTATGGAATAGTTATGTAAATTTAGTACAAAATATTAAAAATATGCCTAAATATGACCGAGAAACACAAACTATACATAAGATCTCCAGAACTGGTGTCACTGATATAAAAGTACCTAAGTACAAAATGGACTATACGGATCAAGTTTTTTCTAATAAATTTACAAAATACATAAAAAGGTACGAAATAAAGAAAAGAAACAAGTCTTAGAACACCAAGACCTCACCACGATTCAAGTCTGCGATGACCATATGAGATTCAACGCTCAGTATGGGTGGCTCGTATTATGAGTTGCATTAGGAAAATGTGCAGAAGTGTATTATGAGTACCAAATTACTGGGTACTTAGTATGTATATGTAACAACCCTTTTCAATCATTACGGGTAGACTAATGGTGAATGATTTGGATAAAAAACCTTTTGGGTAGTGACTTGAAAATGTTAGGCTACGCCATTCTTAGGTGAAATCTGAGTAAGACGTGGTCTAGGACGGCCTGAAAATGAATTAAGTGTCATGTTTAAGCTCGTATCATGTTTTGTAGTAGCTAAGACGTTAAGGAATTCATAAGGCATTTTGGAAGTGAATTTGGGTATGTAAAACTCTCGTAACAGACATGGAGTGAATGGGTTAATATAGAACGTTAATGTTCAAAGGTGTGTTGTGAAATTGGAGATTTGGGGAGGATTCTAAGTATCAGCCTCCGTACAATCCGCTATAGCGGGTGTCATGATACTATATATACCAGGGTAAATTAATCCCCGCTCTAGTGGGTGGGTTGCTATGGAAACGCTGCTATAGCGGGTCAGGCCGCTATAGCGGATTAATTGGGTTATTGTGCAAAAAAAATCTCAAAACTTGTATTTTGATTATTAAGCCATAGAATACTCTTGGGGGAAGGTTTTGACTTGAATTAATGGTAGGAAAATCCCTTGATGGGTAGAATGATCATGAAATTCACCTAGGGATAAGATTAAATAATAAATCGGGCTTAATTAGGCCATTGTTTGTTAATTGTTGTATTTTATTATTGTTTTAGACCAAGAACAAGTCAAGGCATTACTAGAGGGGAAAGCTCGGGTTCTTTAGAGTTACCAAGGATTGATTCGAGGTAGGTTATGGTTGTTTGTTTCCAAGTTATGTAACGTGTGCAGGCTAATTGATTCGTAGTATTACTTGTGCAATGCAAGTGGAGAGAAGTAAAAGGTTAATGTGAAATGACATCATGTTGATAATCTCATACAATGAACTTGTTTATTTACTTGTGTTTTCAAGTGTGGTTATTTATTGTTATGTTGACTGTGCATGTTGTTTGTTATAGATGGTTGGATTGGGTACCACACTAGTACAAGGTACTAACAGTTGGCTCGGATACCACATCTAGTATGAAATACAAATGTTTCGCCCGTACTACACCAGCATACTAACAGTTTGTGTGTGGCTTCCAAGGGAGGATTGGGTATGTGTTGTTGTCATCATATGCAACATGTTTCATGCATTGGTTAAGTCAAAATTTGTGACAGTGAGTCTATATTTGTTGATATATGTATCAACCTATATTATTATATTATGGTTACTTGTTTATATTCATGTCTTGGGACTGGATGTAGGATCCTACCAGTTGATGGTGGTTTTTGTACTGATACTGCACTCTCTTTCTTTGTTGACTACAAGGCTTATTCACGTAGCTGATACGAGACCTCAATTATGATCCTAGAATTTTTTGAATCCAAGGGTGAGCACATTTTTCTGGCTACCATGGATTTATCTGTCTTCTCTAGTCCATATTTCGTACATAAACTCTTTTTAGTTATTTATTTTTGGGGTTGCATCCCCATACTCTTAATTTATTAGAGTTTTGGGACCATAACTTTCAGTTTTTAAGGGAGTATTTCCATATAGTTATTTTAATGAAAATAGATTTTATTTTATGGGGACTTAATATGTTGTTATTTAAACACTCATTTTGGTTTTTTAGTTGCTTGTATAGTACGAGTTGGGTTGGTAATTGGTTCTCCCACCATAGGGTTAGTGTGGGTGCTACTCACGGTGGTCTGAGTCGTAACAACATCATAGACCGACAGAGCACAAAAAAATCATATATATACAAATAAGAAGCACGATCGATAGTACTAACATTACCATTTAAGAGTATTTATGGGCAATAACCAACCACTGAGAATAGTAAGAAAGATAATACAATTAACAAATAGAAAGCACCCAAATACAAGACAATCACAACCATACCAGTCAAAACAAGAAGATGCAATGCAAGGTGGCCAATGCATAATAGTAGAAGCCCAGAATAAACATTAAGCCGCTCGTAATGATACATCGGACTTATCAACAGATGAAGTGCAAAAAATTATAACTCGAAATTAATCTACGAGCCACCTCGGAGTATCTCCTTGAGTTGTTAAGTAAAAACAGATTTCCAGTTTATCAAACACATCATAAAACTAAATGTTTGCCTTGAATTCAAGCCTCAAACATAAAATCAACAAGATTTGAAGTATTTTCCATCTTTAAGACATAAAAACCTTGAAATAGTGCATTTCCCATAAAGTTCTAGTTTTTCCAATTAAAAACAATAAACCCTCTCCTTCGTAGCTTAACAAGTGATTTTTTTTAGTAAAAATCATTCAAGTCCTCAAATACAACTTTCTCCTCATTTTGAAGAACAAATAAGCCGAATGCAAATGGCATACACCCAATTACACACCAAAACCTAATCAATTCAATCACAAAAAAACACATTACACAAGTTTGGTAACACCCATCACAGTATAAATGTACTAACCTGAAACTCCAGCTAGTCCAAGTCCATAGCCTCGAAACTACAATATACAACATTTAAGCGATAAAAGCTCGAAAAATAACCAAAACCATGCAATCATACCAAACCAAAGAAACACATAGAAATCTAAGTTTAATGCCACCTAGTAGCATTCTAGGGATTATATAACAACAACCAAAGCTAAGGATCAACCTAAACTAAGACTTATCGACTTAAAAGCAACGCTAAATTACTACAAAATGGCCAAAACTATAGTCCAGGGATCATGCAAGCCTAAAGTCTAATCCTTTATATATATATATATATATATATATATATAAAATCAAGCTAAGACAAGTCTATAGGAGAGAAACCATAACCTACCTCGAGGACAAAACCACACTCGAACCTCTATTCCGAAGTTTTTCCCTTATGAAGGGCCACTGAACAATGAAACACTATCAAATTAGTGACAAAAAATTCAAAATAAGCAAAACAATAAATATATTGCAATTAAAAGATTTGAAATAAAAAATAGGTCAAGATATGATTGTGGGACCCATGCATAGAATCACAATATTGACTTTGTCACTAGGTCCCAATTAGTTCAAGGAACTTGTGCCCAAAAAATGGGCACAATCCAAGCATAAATTAAGCCTATAAAAAACCCCACAATTTTAAACTCAAGAGGATAAAAAATGGAATTTAAGAGGGTATTTGGTAAACTTACAAGTTAACTTGACGAATTAATGACCCCAAGACACGCCCACACAATCAATTAACTAAACCCAACAATTCCCATTGATTTCCCTTTCAAATTTGCTTTGAAAATCACCTAAGGACATAATCTTTTTGAGAAATGTATGATGAGTTCATGAAGGATTGATATAACTGAACTTAGTTATTCTATGAGATCGCGGGACCCCAAGATCACAATCGTGATTCACTTAAATTTGACTGAGTCCACTAACCATACATCATGATTACGATGGCCAAATGGTTGAGATTATTTTGACAAGGAAAATTGGTCTTCGCGATTGCGATTCCAAGCTCACGATTGTGATGACCATTTTTAGTAGTAGAGGAGAATGCAGCTCCAAGATCACGATCGCACTGAGCAACGCTGGTGGCACCAACATCAGCTGCATCATCTCAACTCTATGTTGAAAAAATGCCCTGACGGGGGCTCGAGATTCATTCAGAACCTCATGAACACAAATAAACTATACTACCCCCACTAAAAATGTTATTTCAGACTCAATGACATCGATGAAATGACCAATTGAGGTAGGCTCAACTAGGTACTCGTTTGTGAAGTGGGTTTCGTTGAACCAACTAACAATTAAGATTTTGAAATTGAAAGAAAACAAACTAATAAATAACACGATACAAAATAAATAAATAACATATTACAATAAAAACATAAAATCACTTTATTTTTTGAGCAATTAAATATTAAAAATCATATATTAAAAACAAATTGATAGTAGTAGATAAGTAAGTAACCCAATTCATAAAAAATCTAGTTAATTGAATTTTCTTGGGAGCAAATCCAAAAATCTAGTTAATTCAGAATTACCACAATCTCTTCTCTCTTTCCCCAAAACATAGATCATAAATTGCAAGTATGATCTTGTATTTTATCTTCTTTACTAAATTATTTAGTTTATTCCGATTGAAAATGAAAAATAAATATTATTTTTGTATCATATCTACAGAAATTGCAGATATTTGTGTAAGTTCATACATGCTACTTATTTTAACATTCCCCTATTATGTATTACATGCCTTACAATTCACTCATTTGTATGCTACTTGACTTACAACTTAACTGTCACTCGTCACATTCTTCATAACATATTAATCATATGCCTTTTACCTCTTTTAAAGATCATTTTGTTTCATGATACTTGCATTGTAAATGACAAACCCGTAAGAAGTATACTTCATCAAATCTATTGATTACATGTCATGTGTTCTATATGATTAATGCTTATATGATACATGATTATATACGTTCTATATACAATACATATTGTGAAACATGGACAGATAATTTCACGAGAAGTCTTATAGTTAAAGAGGAACAAATGCCCATAAGATTAATTCATTAAGGGATCCATAGGTATGTATTATAAGTTTACATACCTGTAAAAGTATCCATGCTATATGTTGTTTTAACTTTAAGGTATACATACCACTCGAGGTCGACTACTTGTATCTTGTTACACTATAGATCCCTTAGTTATATGGTACATACTATATGATTCAATGATTATGTGTCAATTGTTCTTTAAATAATGTGACACTGTGTTGTATGTTTTAATTTTATTTGGGGGGGGGGTATTTATATATAATATACTGACCTAATAAGACATGATTATAGACTAGGAGTCACAAATAAGATAATCCGTTAAGTGTTCTGTAGTTGGAATAAGCATTAGATTCCTATAAAACTGTATTTCTAGGAATTTATATATGAATATCTTACCGTGCATTTATTATAAGATAATATATGCACTCTTTCCATAGGTTTACTAGTATGCCTGCTAAGTATACTTGTTACATTTTTCATAGGTTCACTAGTATGCTACTTTTTTAATAAGATGACCTCGTTAGCATATATCCTACTGTTTCCACTAGCATGCTACTATTTTTTATAAGATGACCTCATTAGTATACATGTTATTCTTTTCATAAGTTCACTAGCATGCTTTCTAAGTGTAACACCTTGGAAGTGACTAGCTTAGATCAGACTAGGAAAAGTTCAGAGAAATTTGAAGTCTGCAGGTTTTTGGAAATTACAAGGAGTGAATATGAGTTGTAGATGGAATTATGGCTCATAAAAGTGGTTTGTGCATGAGACTTCATAAATCATGAAAATTGGGTTAGTGCTTAAGAATGAGTTTATGAGTCTTGAAAAGTTGTACGAGTCGTAGAACAACTTTATAAAGTTGGAAATTTGACTTGAACAAGACAAGTAAGATCTACGAGTTGTAGTTGTGAATATGGTCCGCAGAAGATGGTATCGTAGATCAGACTTCAAAGAATGTGTATTTCAATATATTTCTTTCCATGAATGGCCAGTATGGATCATATAAGGAATAATGATTCGTAAAAATGTTTCATAGTTCAATGTTCACAAGCTCAAGATTTTTTCTCTGAGTACTACATACATGGTTTTTCAGTCGATAGATGGAATCTTGGACTGTGGATTCCCTTCGTAGAATCCTTTTGACAGTTTTTAATGAGATTCATTTTGGTCTTTTCCCACTCTTTTTATTCCTAAACTACATCTTTTTGGCCTATTCTAAGTGGATTTAAAGGATTCTTATCAGCCCTAACTCCTCATTCTCTCATAACTCACCCAAATTAAATTTGTTCTCTCTCAAGTTTCCTCCCTCAAGCAAACTAGGGTTCCAAAGCTTCAATCCTCCATTGAAGGATTCAAGCTAGGGTTGCCACTCTATATATGAGAGAACTTCATCAATGACTCTCTCTTCCCCCATTTAGTCCCAAAGAAGCCCCAATTTTTTCAAGTTATGATTTCTCAAAATCTAGGGTTTTATGATTTTCATGGGTTCTTATTGGAATACAGTTTCATCTTCATGATTAGTCCTTAATTGAATGATTTTGATTATAATTTAATGTTTATAATGATATTTTCATGAATCCATAGCAAGCAAGTATTTTCATGATTAGAATTATCCAATTTTCAGATGCATATCTCTGTTATCAGATTTTCATGAATTATGATGTTTTTGAATAAAGTATCTCTCTGTATATACAAATATCATGATTTAATGCTTTCAATTAAAGTATCTTTTAGATTATATTCAGTTATCATGATTTATGAGCTACTCAATATTTATCAGTGTCACTACCCAAAGTATACCCTAGACGTGACATGACGTATATGACCTCGAGAAACTCTACACAATCCACTTGGCATACATCATACAAGATGATAAAAAATCAAGAGATTATAAAAGACAATTTCAAAACATATGAGTTCAAAAATGTAGCAGAAGTCTAACGTAGTCTCAAAGCCATCTAGTACATCAAGAGTGATCAGGACTTAACCCGTACATCACATACAAGACTGAAAAGTAAAGACAAAATAAAATAAAGGTTTAGTCCTCATAACATGAGGACTCTCTAATCTTCAAAATCTACTTAGTGATCCCTAGCCACAGAGATGCAAACCTGGAGTGTCGGACCCTACATTTTTATAAGAATGTAGGCAAGAGTATGCGTTGGTACAAAACTGTACCAAGTATGATAGCAATGCATAAATTATGAAATCATGCTAAAAACACATTTTTGTGACATGCAATGACCAAGCTAAATCATGATATAAAAGGTTTAGAAACATAAATCATAAAACATGGTCAATGCAAGCTAACATACTTAAAACATTCGTGAGATACTTCTAAAAGTAATCTTAGTTCATTCTTGTAGGAGATTTACCTTTAACCGACATTTAAGACCATGTGAGATATTAACATGGAATCTAGTGTCTACCCCACACCTAAAAGGGGTATCCTACTTTCAAAGGTAAGACCATGAACTTCTAGATTACGTGGATCCACTAGCTTATGTCTATCTAAGACAATGATCCTATGGGGGCACATAGGTATGGGATACAAAGATTGCTACTAGAAACCCAATCTCTAGCTACGGGAGAGCTTCCATCTCAATATCCTCTCGGTGCTAAGCATAAATCCCACAGAATAATCATTATTATTAACTTGTCTTATCACTAAGAGGCATGGGTAATCACCATTTGCCTTATTATCCATGGAAAGGTACAATTAAGAAACCAATCCAAGCTAGAGACATCATTAGAATAGCTCCTTAAATCTTGATTCAAAGTTTAGTTGAGAAAACCTTTTAACTCTAAGAATCCTTTATGTGAGAAAACCTTTCACAATCATGCTTTCATGTGTATATGAGAAATTCTTTCACAACACAAAAAAAAACATGGATGCTTACTAAAATTATTTTCATCAATTTTATAAGAACATGCATATCTTCATAAACTCATCTTTCATGATTCAAAAGCTTCATCATATGATCAATTCTAGAAAACATGGATCATGCATGGGTTCATGGGGAATTCAACTTAAATCATGCAATTTCTTCAATTCATGCATAAGAAGATATAAAACAATCAATTGGATAAACATCGAAAGGAACCCATGCCAATTGAATAAAACCCTAACCCAATTGGGGAATCTAACTTTACAAAATTGGAGAATTTCCTATGGAGGAAAAGACTCCATAAGTGAATACTATCATACCTTAATGCCAAAAGCTTGAAATCAATAGTGGGATTGGAGACTTGACTTGAAACCCTAGCTTTATTCTTCAAACTTTACAGAGAGAAATATTTGAGAGAATGACTTGATCTTCTTTTGAGAATTTGAGAGAATGAATTGAATTAAGTGATTTTGGGAGTAAAAATCCTTATATAGGGATTTGGGTAGAAGGTAAAATGATGTAGTATTGAGTTATAACAATTGGGAAAAGAATCTAAAGCCCTTGAATTAAAACTGCCGAATTGACTCACTAGAAGGCCTAAATGGGTCGTCTAGAGCACCACGGCCCGTCTAACGGGTTGTGAAGAAATTCTTCCTGAAAGAACTTCACTATTCTAGCATAACTTTTTACTTAGAGCTTGGAAATAGGTAAACTCGATGGCGTTGGAAAGAGAAATTTAAGATCTTTAATTTGATAGGTCATGGGCCACCTAGTTCATTTTGTGCTAAAAGATAAGATCATTTAAAGTTAACCCTAAACTCTAAGTCTGATAAACCCCTTTCACGGACGACTTCATGGTCCGTGTGGGGCTTCACGGGTCGTTCAGACGTTCATGTCCCTTGACCAATGACTAGGGGAGAAGCCCCTTCTGGGTGGGCAACTTGACGAGCCCTTGGACGGCCCGTGTACCTCACCATGAGTCGTCAAGGCATCCGTGGGAGGGACACCGGCTTGGGCAGGTTCTGGGAACTCCTCACGAGCACCCTAATAGACAGTGGTCCCCTACACATCCCTTATAGGGCTTCGTGGAGGGTTCCATGGTCCACCTTTAGGTTCTTGACATGCCCATTTGACTCTTTTCTAGCCTTTTTCTAATCCGAGGTGTTACAATTAGTTAGTAGTATTATTCAATATTATCAGATTATTATTGTTCCTAGATATATGCATGTTTCCACTAGGAGTATACTTAACATCAAGTGAACTCTAGGGATGAAGGCTTATGTTTGGGTTCGTGGACCTTTAGCATCAATCTCAGAGTCCCAGAACTATGTCCCACCGTAGGATTTGTCTTTATAGGCTTTAGCTAGTGGATCCACCTTAGCTCAGATATCAAGTCCCTTACCTTGGCAAGTATATGACACTTTTTTTTTGTGTTGGAGCAGTACACTAAACTATATATAGTAGCTCGCATGGTATATATCGATTTTAGTATCTCACATAGTCAAATTTTCAAATAGTGCATGACCTTGTATATAAGTATTTTGGATCATATTATCTTAGTTTGATGTTGTTTTACTTGGTCATTGCATCAAATATCATGTTATTTATGCCTTTTCTCCATACTCAATACATTCCAAGTATTGACCACATACTTCTGCCTACATTATTTGATAATATAGGTTATGATGCTTATCATCCAACCCACAATTAATACATATTCAGTCAATATTGAAGCAGCTTTGGTGAGTCCTCATTATTGGAGGATGACCTCTTTATCTTTGATTTCAATATTTCTCTTCCTATTTCAAACAGTTAGAGTTAGCTAGAGGTTTGTCCTAGCAACTCATGTTAGTAGAGGCTTTCATATAGTTAGTTAGATTTCACCATATTATGTTGTCTTCCAGATTTTGTCAAATCTCAATATTTTGGCTCTATCCAAATGTTTCAATTTTAGCTTTCGCATGTGTGTTTCAGTTTTCCATTGATTTTGGTAATATTAGTGTTATGTCTTACCATGAGGTTAACTTGGAGTTACTTGTGACTATAAGAACTATTTCACATCTAGGGATAGTCTCGGGGTGGGACATTAATACTCTCCAGGGGTTAATGATTTACCCATGATTTATAAAATATATTGCTGGTCCGTGGTTAACATGTTATGTGATACATGGAGTATATACTACTCATATTATAAAGGTTCCGCTTCCTTGTCTGTGGTTTACATGCTACATGAAACATTGAGTATGTACTACTCATTTTTAAGAAGGTTCCGCTTACTTGTTATAAAGTGTTTACATATATGCACTCCTCGCAACAAAAACTCTACAACATTGACAATTTTCACAAACATCTCAAGGAATACTTGTTATAAGTATTTTGTTCTAATAGTTGAGCATAATTTGACTTTCTGCTTCACACTGATCCTCATATTCGAGTTATTAAGAATGATTGATATTCTTGACCATTTGTGAGCTTTCTTTTAAAGATGTTGGCATATCATACTATCGGCTAATTTTTATGGATTAGAATCGACAAGTACTTGTAGCTCCTTCGATTGAAAAATAATACTTTATAAGATAGTTTCTACAATATCAAGTATTTATTTGGTTTCCCAGTCGGTGTCCGGAGCCCACATTGGATTCCCGACTAAATTCGGATTGCACACTGCAGGACCCATTCAGGGGTGACACTCCCAACATAGTTTTCTCCATACCCAAGGCTCGAACCCGAAACCTCTGGTTAAGGGTGAAACACTCCCACCAGTGCACCACAACCAATGTTGGTCAGTATTAAGTATTTAATGTCTCCTGTAGCTAGAAGGAAAAAGTTGATAATGGGCCCCCACTCTGAGTCCTTACTAGAAAAAGGATTATGAGAATCCACGCTATAAGAATCTTGTGTTGTAGTTTTAGGTGCTCCATCGTACCAGTGAACATTCTATCAATTGACCTTTGGCATATCTAGTTGATTTTGACCATGACTACTAAGTCATATTTTGATCAGATAGTACCTTATTTAATTCACAAGGATAGTTGGACTCCTTAGAGGAATAGTCATAAGATAGTATTGTTATTGGGGAATATGTTTTTGGGGTAATAAGAGAATCAAAGAGAACTATGTAAGCCAGGTAAGTATATATGCATATACTAGATTAAAAAGTTATAGTACGAGTCCTAGAATTTATTTGTGAGTAACTTTAATAGCTGACATGTCAAGGTTTACTTGTAATCCATTGAGGTTTATTTGTTGATCTGATATGAATTTGTTTATTGGTTTATCAAGACTAAGTTGCTAGCCCATAGAGGTTTACTCGATTATTAAGCAAGGCTTACTTACGTGCATTGCCAACTAGTTAGTTGTATGTTATCAATATTTCTGATCACTTTCTTATAGATTACATGGAAAATAAATTCATGTTAATATGTTGTACGCTTTGAAAAGAAACTATTTGTATGTTACATTTCTTATAAGAAAGATTACATGCTACATGGATCACAAATTACAATTGCTTATATTTTATCTGTCTTTTAGAACACTTGATCACATGATTATGAGCTAACGCATTTGAGACTATACACTTATATGTTGTAGGTTATATGCTCATATTGTAGACCTTATAAGTTACATATTTATATGACAGGCCTCATATGTCATTATTTAATTATTACTCATTTTCCAAAGTTAGGAGTCTAAGTTTTTTCTCTTGTAATATGTATGATAAGTTATTTGTAAGTCAAAAGTGTATCTATTTTGAATGTACAATTTATACGATTTTAGGACACTAGTCTTCATATGCAACAACCCATCTAGTTGTTATAATAGTTTTCAGAATTTTAGTATCTAGGTGGAGTTTTTCTAGGATGAGACTTGGCGAACTTCTAGGTAAAGCCAGTTTTTGATGAAAAATTGGTGTTGTGAATTAGGGATCTTCTGTGATCTGTGATGTATGGTTTGATGATTTGGAACTTTGATTTTATTAGTTGAGAGAATTAGTAATTCATAGAAACTTTTAGAATGAGAAACGGATTAGAAGAACTCCACTTAGGGTGATTTCCTCGGTGGTATGTTTCAACATTATCCAAAAATCCTGAGTGTGCTAAGAAGGGGGGATCTAAGGAATTCTTCTCAATATAATGCTAGTCGTCATCATTAGAGGATCCATATCGTCATGGCAGATGGCCTCTGCCATAGTGGCCTCTGCCACAGTGGCCTCAACCCAGTCGAGGAGCATTGTGGAGATCAGTTGCCTGCCATAGTGGGTCAAGGCCTCCATAGTGCCTATGTCAATCTTTTATACCCAAGTCATGTTGTTTTACATTTATTTCTTCCTAATATACTATAACACCTCGATCTTAGAGCTAAATATAGAAAGAACTATATTAGAAAGAGCTAAATTGAGATTGGTGTAAGTTACTCTTAAATTTTGATTTTTGGGTCAACTTTAAACGACCATAACTTTTAGTATATGATGAGTTAGGTGGCCCATGAGATATCAAATCAAAGGTCGTTGAGTCCTCTTTCCAACGCCGCTAGTTTGCTAAATTTTGAGTTCGGATGAAGGAGATATGTCTGTTTGAGTGCAGCCTGCTTAGTAAGGCATTTCCCTCCGTTTTAAGGAGGGGTATTTTGGTCTTTTCCATACCCCACTAGGCCCACACGTTTTTTCACCCTTTTAGGGGTCTAAATTGATTGGAATCTGTTTTAGTCATTCCAAAAACGTTTGAAGGGTTAGGGAGAGGTTCAAGAGGAGAAAAAGGGAGAAAGCTTCAAGTGTTCATCGGGTTTTGAGGATTTTCGCCAAGAACTTGGTTCTTATGAGGTATGTAAGCTTTCATAATTTTGGGTTTGTTCGTCCTCACGCCAATCATGTAAACTTTTACCCATGAATTTGTTCTTGAAGTTGATTGTTGAGTTTTTGAGAAGTTCTTGAGTTTAATTGGTAGTGGAGGTCTTTGAGTTCTTGAGGTGAGGGTTTTACGAATGATTTAAGTCTCTTCGAAGATTTTTGTGTGGGTCTCATTGCAAATGTTATGGGTTATGATGTTTAGTGAGCTTGATTAATGGAATTGCAGTGGGTATGATTTGAGACGAGTTTGGGAGAGGAAGAAAAGATCAAGCAAAAATATGTGTCCAGGTCCGCGTCATGGAGATGCTTTAAAATTTCAGCTGTCACATAGTCACTGCAATTCCATTGATCAAGTTCACTAAATTTCATAACCCATAGCGTTTGCAATGAGACCCACACAAAAATTATTTTGCAACCAAAAATTCAATTCATCCTTAGTGTCGCGCCAGTGTTCTCAAATTTGTGTCTTCGCTCATTTCTTATTATCAACTATCTAAATCTTCCTAAATCATTGAGAGACCCTACATTCTAATCATAACTCTTAATTCTTCATTTCAAGTTAAAGTAAAGATCAAGAGTAAAGTTCGAGGAACCTTTTCGAGTCATTTTGAGAAGTCTTTTACAATCTTCTAACACTTGTTTTAAGATTTGAGTAAATGAGTATGAGAATGAGAAGAGCTGAGTTCATATTTTAAAATGAGTTTAAGGGAACTAAGTATTCCCAAGTGTAAACACTTTTACATTTAAAACGAGAGGAAACCTTGATTTCCAAATGAGTTCATGAGGAGTTTTGAGTATTATCTCTTTTAAGAGAATCTTTTGAGTAATTATCTCAAATTGAGAAAGAGTTATTTTTAAACATATGAGCATGAGTTATATATTATTGGGAGTAGTATTGAGCACTGATATGGGGATGAGTTCACACAACTCAAAATCCTCATAAACCAAGTATGCCAACATGGGTTTTATCATACTTTTTATATGATTCCTTATTTCTTTTAAGCATAACTTAGTGGATCCACTTAGTTGAAGATGTCCTATATTCCGGTAAGGTATATGACAGTTCTGGCAGCATGGACGAGACGTTGTATCATCACATAGCTGATAGTGATGGTTGTCGAGAATCTCCCAAATAAGAGTAAAAAAGTTTATAATTGTTTTTTCATATACTTTGAGTTCATGCCTACTGTTTTCAAAACTTTGTATAATGCATATTGTTATCATTGCTTTCATCTTGAGTTGAGTTGAGTGATTTGAGAATAGGTAAGAATGTTTCTCTTTTTATTAGTTCAAGCTTATGTTTATGTTTTAGAGTTCCCCTCACATGCTCGTACATTCATTGTACTGACGCCATCAGGCTTGCATCTTTTCATGATGCAAATACATGTATTCAGGGTCATCAACAGGTGCTCCATTGCTACCACTTGCCGTTCCATATTTGCTTTGGTGAGCCTCCTTGCTTTCGGAGAATTCCCCATTTACCTTTCAGTCTTGTTAAGATGTCGCGGGTCTTTTCTTGACGTCAATCATAGTATTTAGAGGCTTCATAGACAGTAGTGTTTTGAGGAGTCTTTTCCATTTCCATTATTAATGTTTAAGACTTGAGTTGCCTTTTTTTGGCTGGTTGAATGTTTCTAGACATTTCTGAGTTTTATTTTTTATTTTTAAGACAATTGAGTAAATCTATACCTTGGAGTTCATATTTTGTTGAATAAGTCTTTCGCTGAGTATCGAGCCAGGCCAAAGGTTGCTTGGGGACAAGTAATGGTTCTCAAGTGTTGGACACATCCAAAGTGTAGGCTTGGGCCGTGACAAACTTGGTATTAGAGCCCAGAGTTCAAGATTCCTAGAGAATCTATGAAGCCGTGTCTGTAGAGTCATGGTTATCGATGTGAAGCGTGCCACATCTATAATTTTGAGGCTATAATATTTAGGAAATAACTTACTTCTTTCATACTCTTTTCGTGCAATAAAGTTCAACTCTATAAAAGTTTGTTTTTAATTCGTGCTTGTCCATATCTTTCAGATCATGCCACCACGAAAAGTTTTTTGAGGTCGTCCTACTAGGAGGAATGTTGATCCCCAGGATCAAGGGGTCCCCAATGCACCAGAAGTGCAACCCCAAGAAGTGGTCACAAATGTTGAGTTCTGGGATGCTATCCGGATGTTGAGTCAAGTGGTGACCAACCAAGCTGGTCAATCGCGAGTGATTAGTCAGGATGTGGCCGATACATCAAATATTTATGAGTTCTTTAGGATGAGTCCTCCAGAATTCACTGGGTCAAATGTCACTGAGGATCCGGAGAACTTTGTGGAGGAGTTGCAGAAGGTGTTTGAGGTTATGCATGTTGCTGATGTTGATCGAGTGGAGTTAGCTGCATACCAACTCTAGGGTGTGGTGAGGATTTGGTACGACTAATGGAAGAAGAGTAGTGCTGAAGGAGCACCAATTGTGAGCTGGGCTATGTTCGAAAGTTCCTTCATGGGGTATTTCTTTCCCTGTGAGGTGAGAGAGGCAAAGGTAAGAGGATTCCTCATTCTTAAGCAGGAGTCCATGAGTGTGCATGAGTACATGATTAAGTTCACTTAACTGTCCCGTTACGCTCCGGAGATGGTTGATGATATGAGGAGTATGATGATTCTGTTTGTGTCTGGGTTGTCTCTCTTGTCAAGTAAGAAGGGTAAAGCAAATATGTTGATAAGGGACATGTGCCACAGGTTAAGGAAGACAAGTTGAGAGATAGGGAACAATTTCACAACAAGAAGGCTAAGACAACAGATAATGAGTCCGTACAACAGAAGGCCTGTAATGCGAACCGGTCATCTTTTCACAAAGGTCAACCGGACCTGCACCATCATCTGCTAGTGCACCTGCACCAAAGAAAAAAGGTGAATTTAGAAATCAGAATTCGTAGAACTTCGGAGCCAGACCTACTCAATCTCAGGGTAGTGTGGCATAAGGGGCAAACTAGACCCTTACATGTGCTAAGTGTGGTAGAAACCACCCAGGAGCATGTTGTGATAGATCCGTGGACTATATCAAGTGTGGTCAGACATGTCACTTCATGAGAGAGTTCCCTAAGAACATAAAAGGTAATGGGGAAATAAAGCCCAATATTCTTCAGCAGCTCTGGCAGACAGAGTTGCACATAAAGGATTTACTTCAGGGACCGGTAGAGGAGCAAACCATCTGAATGCTATCACAAGTCACCAAGAGCAAGATAATTCGCCTGATATTGTCACTGGTATGATCAAATTCTTTACTTTTGATGTATATGCATTACTTGATCCAGGTGCGAGTCTATCTTTTGTGACTCCGTATATAGCTATGAAGTTTGATAGTCTTCCCGAATGATTTCTTGAGTCCTTCAGTGTTTTTACACCTGTTGGTGAGTCTCTTCTAGCTGAGAGAATTTATTGTGTTATATCTGTCAATCATAAGGACACCATGGCAGACTTAGTCGTGTTAGGCATGGTGAACTTTGATATTATTCTAGGCATGGACTAGCTTCATGCTTGTTATGCCTCAATTTATTGTAGAACTCGAGTACTCAAGTTTCAGTTTCCTAATGAGCCAGTTATAAAGTGAAAGAGTAGTTCAATAGTGCCTAAGGGTCGTTTCATTTCGTACGTTAAGGACAGAAAGTTAGTTTCTAAGGGATGCATCTATCACTTAGACAGAGTAAATGACTCTAGTGTTGAGACACTGCCTATTTAGTCAGTTCCAGTTGTGAGTGAGTTTCCAGAGGTCTTTTCCCCTATGCGTTGGACATTTAAATTACGTCATTTAACACCTAAACTACGTCGTTTTACTCAATTTAAGCCTAGTAATTTAGTCAGAACTTAACCAAAACCTTTATTCACCAAAATTCATCAAAACTTAGAGCAAAAAGAGAAGAAGGAGTCGACCAACCTCTCAAGAACAAGCAGAAGGTTTTCTTTAGTTCCAACCCCAAAACTGAAAGATTTCTTCGTGAATTTCGTCACCGGGTATGTGAGATTTCACTAGTGGGTTCCTTTCATCCAGTAGGTCCCTAAAATTCAGTCAGATTCTTGATTCTCTATATTCTGTTTAGACCTAGGGTTTTCTAAAACCTTAGAAAATTGTGGTGATTTAGTTGTTATAGTATTCCTAATCGAATTAGCTTATTTCTTGGAAAGTTTGCTTAGTTCCTTGCATGAAACTCAGAACCCCAGTTGTATAGTTTTTTTTAGTACATGAATTATACTTGCTAGGTCAGTAAAACAGATAATCATTCTCCAGATTCTGAATGTTACATTATCAGTACATGTATGTGCATTCTCTGATTTGCATGTCAGTATTTTGCGCTATCCAGTATTTTAGTTATGTTGGGTCATATACATATTCAGCTGGGAGTAGGCTTAGCACCGAGTTGGACTAGGGTTCAGCGTACCTTCATAGTCCCAGAACTATGTACCCTCGTAGGAGTATAAATCCCCTCTATGGGCATCATATTTAGTGATCACGCCAGTCATGCATTTATACCCCTGGCAAGGTATATTGGGTCCTCTTGATGGGGTGTATACATCGGACTTCACATTTAGCTCACGTGGTTTTATGTCGGTTAATAATAGGTGATGAGTCTACATATTCGACTCATTTAGGGCTATATTTAATAGGAATAGTGTCCTCAAATGCTTGTTTGTCTTAATTACTGATGAATAACCTTGAGTTTCAGGTATTTTGAGTTTGAGGCAAAGCATGGACACTACTTGGCAAAATGGAGCAAAAAAGCTGAAAAGAACAAAGAAATTAAGGCCTGATGATCGCCCAGTCCACTTGGCGACTCGCCGATAGGTTTTACTTCTCCTTTTGTTCCAGTGTGCTGAGCCCTGAAAGAAAGGATCAAAAAGGCGATAAAAAGGAGCAGTCGGCGTATCGCCGAGTAGATCGGCGATGCAGTACCATGTCGCCTAATGACCCAGAGCACGATGATGCTGAAGGCTGGTGCTAAACGGCGATGAACTACACTAAAGGGTGAATTGCCGAGTTGATCGGCGATTTCGACTAATGACACCGAATGATTCGCTGCAGCATAAATCTGTGAAAACTATAAATACTAGTTAGAGTTGTAGTTTTAAGAGTCGAACAATTCTTATAATTTTCATAGAGAATAATAGTTTTTCATATTTTTGCTCTAAGTTTGAGAGGGTTTTGAAGACTTGAAGATCCAAAGGGTTTCATCTTCAAGATTTGGATTTAGGTCTCTTGGATTCTTCAATTTTGGCCATTATCAAGACTTAAATCTTCAAACCAAGTTGAATGCGAGCTCAATTTGGTATAAATTTCTATCTCTTATACATGTGTGGCTAAAAACCCTAATTTTTGGGGTGTGATTAGCGAATATGGGTTAGGATAATTGTTGGGTCTTGCTTGCTGATAGTTTAATCGTAGTTTAATTATGATTTTGTTTAGTAGTTGTGGATGAATTTAATGAATTTGTAGTTGCAAATACAAGTTTATTTACGTGTTTTTGGCTTGTTCGAGAGATAGGTCGTAAAACTAAAACTACTAAATTGATGGCCGGTGGGTGTGGGTCGACATAAGGTTCAGCTTAAGAGAGTGAATCCTAGTCTCATTCCCACATACTCAGCTCGAGAGAGTGAATGGGTTAATGTGTAGGCTGGTCTTCATGCGGCAAGTGGGTGTCCGAGAGGAATGCATTTGAAACAGGGTAAGTTGCTCGAGAGAGAGCTTATCCCCCTTAAAGTTTAGCCTAGTCACAATTACTTTATGAATCTTCGATTGAAAGCATGTACCCAATAATCTAGCTTAACATGTATTCCCGTCACATCCGAAGGATCCCCTCTCATTACTTAGAAATCCTTGTTTATTTTGCTATTTTTACTTACTTGTGACAAAACCCCCCATTGTTAATTGAGACTTTTGTGTCCCCCATTAATTTACAATGTTTTTAATTGTTAATGTCTTTAGCTACGACTAGTTAGAACTAAATTTCATTTTTCTATTAATTCTCAAAACCACTATCTTGGGAACAATCCCAACCCTTGGTTGGGTACTAAACTATTGTATGATCATAGACACTTGCATCGGAAGTTGTGTCTTGATTACGCAAACATCAAAATAGTGTCGCTGCCGGGGAGTGGTGTTACGTGAGAATTCTTTGATTAATAGAGTTTTTGTTCTTCATAGTTATAGTTTCACTGACTTAATTTTCAGTTTTGATTCTTCTTGTTTGTGTTAAAATAAAGAAAGTGAGTGTGGCAAGCAGTGCTCGAGAGCTAATGGAATTTCCTCCGTTGGAGGTAATGATGTTTTGGGAGCGTATCCTCACCTTCAAGCAATTGGAAGGTGAATAGATCCAAAAGTAATGGGAAAGATTTAATGAATTGATTACTCAATGTCCAACCCATGACATTCCCAACGTAATCCTCCTTGACTGCTTCTACAGAAGTCTTGAGCCTGGATACAAGAGGTTGGTCTACCAACTCATTCCGGGAGGCATCACAAAGCAGCCATATGTGATAGCATCCCAAGTGCTTAATTAAATGGCTAAAATGAACCAAGCAGTGGAAAAGGACTTTATATTGGCTTCCATAATGACTCAAATGGATGAGCTAGCAAAAAAGATGACGAAGATTGAAGTCCAGTGCAAGAGGAAGGGCAAGTATATCCCTCCCCATGAGCGACAAAGTTCAAAGGACAACAAGGTTAAACACCTTGGGGAAATGATCTTAATCATTCTCAACAAGGTGACTGACAAAGATAGAGAGCTAGAAGAAATGAAGGAAAACATTGAAGGGATGAAGCGAATAATTTGGTCTCATTCTAAGGCCATCCAGTTGCTCGAGAACCTCATGGGTCACACATTGCCTGATCCACAATCACAACACAACAGGGGGTTACCTAGTCATACTATGGCTAACCCCAACAAGAGAGTCTAAGTGTTGACTTGCATTATGGCACGATGTTAACTAAGGCGCTGTTTGGGAGGCAACCCAAAACCCTTTTTAATGCTTTAGGTTTGTTATAAAAATAATGGTGTGTTGATTGCGCAGGTGGAAGTGTAAAGATTGAATGAGAAGCACAGATTGGTGAACTAAAGGCTCAGTCCGCACGTCACCGATTGGTTCAGCGACTCTGACCTAGACCGCCGTTAAGCCCAAAACCATTTCATATTGTGGTTTGTAAAACTCAGCGGGATCAAAAAGCTATTGGCAAGTCGCCAACCATATCGGTGATTGCGATGAAGACCGCCGTTTGGACCTTTATGATGACTGAAGGTCCTGTAAAACTCGGTGAGTCAAGTGCTCACTCTGTGAATCACCAAGAGGTTCAACGATCAGAACTAATATCGTCGAATGGACAAAAACTGGATGGTCTTTCAGCCAAAGGTTTAAAAATTTTCAACTTCATTTCCGTCCCTCACTTCTTCACCTTCCCAAACTCACACTTGCACTCTTGTATTATATTACCACTATTTCTTGGAGTATTTTGGTTGATTGATTTGTGCTTGGAGTCGAATTATAGTGCTTCCTAGCATCTCAATATTCATTTGATTAGCACAGAAGGTTAGCTTCCTTAACCCTGTGATTATCTTGTCAAAATTATGCTCATTTGCAAATATTGTGAACTTGTTGAAATCTGCTGAACCTCCCTGATTGGGTTTAATTGTTTGTGTGTCGATTTTTCTTCTATAACCTCGCATTTATTGCCTAAGCTGTGAAATCTTGTTCTCCAATGCATCAAGTGGAGTTAATGTGTGATGAGTGGCATTCGTATGTTATGGGTCCTGGTCGAATTTGTGCCTTTTGTGCTTAAATTGCATTTTAGGGGGTTGCGGGGCTGATTTTTAGAAGTTGGGTCAAAAGTAAGCACGTTGGGTCATTCAACGAGCTGTGACAAGCTCGCCGAACTACTCCGCGGTTCGCCTAATTACCCTATCTTGCCCTTATTATCATGCTTTATTTGTTATGGCGTCTGTAACTTTCGGCGAGAAGCATAAGGTCGCCAAGAGCACTCGGCAACTCACCAAAAGTCTTCTTGTTTGCCCTTTGTCTGCACTCCTATCCTCTTTCTGCATTGTGACCTTCGACGGATTGACTGTGGCTCACCGAAGGTATTCGGCGGTACGCTGAATTGACTATCTAGTCTTTCTGCAACTGAATGGCTTTGCTTTGGTTATTAAATATGTTCTAACATTATCTCAAGATTTTGCAGACATCGCCTGACCCAAAGTTGCAGGATGAAACTTGCCACCCAGACACATAAGAGAACAAGAGTTGAGAAAAACTGCTAGGAGCGAGAACAAGACAGCCAGTTCGAGAAGGAGGATGCCCATTGACCCTAATGTCCCTTCGTGAGCTCAACGGTTTTACAATGTGATACACGCCTTTGTGGAAGCTCACGTGTTGGACAATATGATCGAGGCTAATATCGCTGCAGAAGCTGAAGCAGAGCGAAAAGAAAAAGAGAATCAGAAGAAGAATGACGACACTCCGGCACTGATGCCCAGGTAGATGGAGCGACTGCTTAGTATGATCCCTTCTTTACCTCCCTCTCTGTCTTTCTTTACTTGTCATTTTGGATATTTTGTCATGTGTATGTGAGGACAAATGCTTTTAATTATGGTGGGGTGAGGACCACCTTTGTGTGCTACCCGTGTTTGTGTTTTGTTTATAATCGGGTTTTGCACTTATGTTGTGAGATTACTGCTTTATGTGGATGTTTGATCTTGTAGCTCATTTTATTTTTAACTGAAAAATGATTTTGACCCTTCCGAAATTTTTTCGCAAATTTTCGCCACTTTTTGTGATTGAAAGTGGCTGTTCTTAGGCAATTTTGAGTATCGGTTTCGATCAATACAAATGACTTAAAGAGTGCTTACTATCGAACGAACATGAATGTGCGTCTACGATGAGACCAACGAAGTTGCATAGACAATATGTGAACTCTTTGCATCTCGTTGTGATTAGCCATTTATGAAATAGATTCTCCTGTGATGAACGTTGCACACTAGGAAAAGTGTGGAGTCTTGTTTGACTTTAGTGTCTATGCCTTGTGTGATGTGCTTACTTTGAACCATGCATGAATACACCTAGAATTTGCCCCGTTTGTCCTGGTGACTAAGTAAGGCTTTCTCTTGACATGATCTTAGGCAACTTTGAAGAGTGTGAGCCAATTTGACATATACCTCTTTTGTGGCCTACCTTGTGAGTGTGTGAACCTCTCTTGAGCACCCCTTGAATCTTAACCTTCTTTGGAAGAAACTTGATGAAAACTAGACCTTTCTTAATCCATTGCCGTTAATCCTCTTGATTTGTGGTTTAATGAATAGCCAACATAGGCCAAAAGCCTAAGTTGGATGTGTGGTGAAAAGAAAAGGGAAAGTCAAGAAGTGCAAGGAAAGTCTCCGTTAACCCATGGTGTTGAGAAAAATGGAACCCCTCCATATAAAAAAAAGAGAAAGAGAAAAAGAAAAGAAAAGAATGAAGAAGAAGGTTGCAGAATAAAGTGCAAAAGAAAGAGGGTTTCCAACACACTATGGGAAAGTGAATAATAGGATGACTTATGAGCACTAAAGAAAATGATGAAGGAAAAGGGAAGGAAGTGTTGTGAGCACCACAATTTATGAGGATGAAAGCCATTAAGCCTAAATGACCATACCTTTGCACTAAGCCCCATTACAAGCCTTAAAAAGACACTTTTGATCTTGAGAAAGCTGAAACAAATGTCAATAGGAAAATACGGGCAAACCTATGGGTGAAAGCATACATTGTGTTCTTCTTTTTGAGTGTGAGCGTTGCATCTGATTCCCGAACCTTAAATGATAATACATCATGTTTGTGAGAATGGAATCATCATTTGTATGTGAGGGCATTCGAAAACTGTTGTTGAGCAACTTGCATTTGAAGCAAGTATTGCGGGCTTGAGAATCTTTGGTAATAGTGTGTCACAACTTGAATCTTTGGGTACATAATTGATCCTTGCATAAGTAAATTGAGTCTTGTTGTGTACATTCATGATTGAATCTTGTGTAGCACTGTTTGAGACATCCTTGTTGAACTGCTGAACTCGAGTTTTACTTGAGGACAAGCAAAAGTTTAAGTTGGAGGTGTTGATGAGTCCACATATTGGACTCATTTAGGCTATATTTTAATAGGAATAGTGTCCTCAAATGCTTATTTTGTCTCAATTACTAATGAATAACCTTGAGTTTAAGGTATTTTGAGTTTGAAGCAAAGCATGGACACTACTTGGCAAAAAGGAGCAAAGAGGCTGAAAGAACGAAGAAATAAAGCCCTGATGATCACCGAGTTCACTTGGTGACTCACCGATAGGTTTTACTTCGCCTTTTGTTCCAATGTGCTGAACCTTGAAGGAAAGGATCAAATAGGCGGTAAAAGGGAGCAGTCGGCGCATCGCCGAGTAGATAGGCGAAGCAGTACCATGTCGCCCAATGACCTAGAGCACGACGATGCTGAAGGCTAGTGCTAGACGATAATGAACTACACCAAAGGGCGAATCATCGAGCTGATCGACGATTCTGACTAATGATGCCGAATGATTCGCTGCAACATAAATCTGTGAAAACTATAAATATTAGTTAGAGTTGTAGTTTTAAGAGTCGAACAATTATTATAATTTTCATAGAGAATAGTAGTTTTCATATTTTTGCTCTAAGTTTGAGAGGGTTTTGAAGACTTGAAGATCCAAAGGGTTTCACCTTCAAGATTTGGATTTGGGTCTCTTAGATTCTTCAATTTTTGCCTGTATCAAGACTTAAATCTTCATACATAGTTGAATGCGAGCTCAATTTGGTATAAATTTCTATCTCTTAAACATGTGTGGCTAAAAACTCCAATTTTTGGGGTGTGATTTAGCGAATATGCGTTAAGATAATTGTTGGGTCTTGCTTGCTGATAGTTTAATCGTAGTTTAATTATGATTTCGTTTAGTAGTTGTGGATGAATTTAATGAATTTGTAGTTGAAAATACAAGATTATTTATGTGTTTTCGACTTGCTCGAGAGAAAGGTCGTAAAATTAAAACTACTAAATTGATGGCCGATGGGAGTGGGTCGACATGAGGTTCAGCTCGAGAGAGTGAATCCTAGTCTCATTCCCACACACTCAGCTCGAGAGAGTGAGTGGGTTAAGGTGTAGGCTGGTCTTCATGTGGCAAGTGGGTGTCCGAGAGGAACACATTTGAAACGGGGTAAGTTTCTCGAGAGAAAGCTTATGCCCTTTAAAGTTTAGCCTAGTCACAATTACTCTATGAATCTTTTATCGAAAGCATGTACCTAATAATCTAGCTTAACCCGTATTCCCATCACATCCCAAGGATCCCCTCTCATTACTTAGAAATCCTTGTTTATTTTGAAATCCTTGTTTATTTTGCTGTTTTTACTTACTTGTGACAACCCCCCCCCCCCTTTTAATTTACAATGTTTTTAATCGTAAATGTCTTTAGTTACGACTAGTTAGAACTAAATTTTATTTTTCTATTAATTCTCAAAACCACTCTCCTGGGAACGATCCCAACCCTTGGTTGGGTTACTAAACTATTGCACGATCGTAGACACTTGCATCAGAAGTTGTGTCTTGATTACGCAAGCATTAGTAGTTCCACAGTCAGACTCTAGTGCATTTGACCAGGTTTTTAGTTTATACTTTTGTATTCAGTCTCAACATATTATGTTCATGATTAGTACTTGGTCATTGTATTTAGCTCAGTTTCCAATTATATTTCAACATATATATATTTTGCTCAGTTATGCTTTGTTCAGTTTATATATCTTTTTCAGCTATTATCTATATCCAGCATGCTCAATACATTCCAAGTACTGACGCATACTTTGCTCTACATCCTTTTATGATGTAGATTCATGTACTCAGCATCCAGATCACGCTTAAATCGTTTATCGGTCGGTATTCATCTGCTTCAGTGGTGAGTCCTCACACTTCGAGGACAACAAACATGCTTTTCATTTCTAGTCTTTTTATTTAGTTTTATTAGAGTTAGCTGAGGGGCATGTTCCATCAACTCTATCCAATTAGAGGATTTTTTAGATATAGTAGTAGATTCAACTTTAGTTTTTGAGTGATTGTTCAGTATCACCAAACTCTTAGTATATTTTATATATTCAGATTAGTTGGTTATTCCCCACTTTTAGTTATCTATTGATTAAGCTTCCTCATAGTACTTGTTTTATTCAGTGATTTTATAGTATGCTTATGATATGCGAGACACAGAGTTAGCTTGGGGTCACTCGTGAACCTAGGTTCCGTGTTACATCAAGGGGGTAGCCTCGGGGCATGACAATTATAACTGATCTTGTGGTGACTATACTTGTTAACGATAAGTTGTCTTTTGTAACACCTCGGATTGGAGAAAGGGTAAAAATTTCAATTTTTAAGAATCTGGTGCCAGTTCCTACGGTTCCATCCACGGCCTGTGGAATGACCAACGGATCATAGGTGGTGTCCTTGGTTGGCAGGGTAGTTTTTCCCTAAAAAGGGTCTAGATCCATGGCCTAGATCAACGGACTGTCGATGGACCCACGGTCCCTGGATGAGGTCCGTCGATCAAGGCCCCAAAAATTTGTTTCTGACGCTAAATTATGGACTAAAAGGACGGACTGTCGGTTGAACCACGGTCCGTAAGTTGCCACCATCGTTGGTGTCGGCATTTTAATTGTTAAGGTCTTTTGGGTATTTTTCTAATTAATTTATCCTAATACTATGTCATTTTTTCCTTCCTCTCAAAATATTTCTCTCTCTATAAAAGCTTGAAGAAAAAGGGATCAACCTAGGGTTTCAAGTCAATTCTCAAATTCCTCCATTGAAGTTAAGCAATTGGCATTAAGGTATGATAGTTTTTATCCATGGATTCCTTCCATTCATAGAGTTTCCCAATTCTCCAATTTTCAAAGTTAGAAATCCCCAATTGAGTTCGGGTTTTTCTTCTATGTTATGGGTTCTCTTAATTATTGATTTACTTAATTGAATTATGATCTCTTATGCATGAATTGAGTTAATCCCATGTTTTAATGATGATACCCCATGAACCCATGTAATCCCCGTGTTTTCCAAGTTCTGAGCATATAATGTGGGTCTTGTATTATGAAAGAAGAGTTTTATGAAATCAAGCATGGATTGATAAAATTACACGACTTTATAACGAATTCCCATAAATCCATGTCTAACCCATGTTTTCTAGATATTGATGAATGAAAGTGGGTTTGGAACCATGAAAGGTGAATTATGGAATTATGCATGTTCTTATGAAATTGGTGTAAATGTCTTATGGATGCTTTGAGAGTGAAGTATCAATGATGTTGCTATTGTTGTGTTGTTGAATGGATTTCTCATATACATATGTAAGCATAAATTGGGGAAGGTTTCTCACATGATAAGGGTTCCTTGGGTTGAAAGTCTTTCTCACCTAAAATGAACCAATGCTAAGAAGCTATTCTAATGATGAGGCAAGAGGCAATTACCCATGCTCTCTAATTGAAAGACAAAAGGAGTAATCCCATGTCATATGATATAAGGACAAGAGGCAATTAACGATGTCACATGATGTAAGGACAAGAGGTGATTACCCATGTTCCTTTAAGAGCTAAGATGAATATGAATAAGAACTATTTCATGGAAGTTAAGCTTAGTACCGAATGGACAAGTGGCAATTACCCATGTCACATAACTGTGTGCCAACATATGATAGTCTAGATAGACATTAGCTAGTGGATCCACATAAGCTAGAAGTTCACGGTCCTTATCGTGAAAAGTAGGACAACTTTTTTCGATGTGGGTGACACCGAATTCTATAATGATAGATCTCATGGTATTATATGTCGGTTAAGGCTACTTCCCACAAGCAAGTTATGATGAACTAAAGTTACCTCAAGGAAGAATTTCATACATGTTTAAGATGATGATTATGTGCATTGACCATGCTTTATGACTCATGTTTTCTAACACTTATCTCATGTTTTAGCTTGGTCATTGCATCTTATGAAGGTATCTCTCTTTAAGCATGTTTTCATATGTTTTATGCATGGCTATCATACTTGGTACATATTTTGTACTAATGCATACTCTTGCCTACATTTCCCTAAATGTATGGTTCGATAGTCAGGGTCCTCATCTTCGTGGCTAGAGTTCATTGAGGAGATTCTAAGCTTTTGGTGAGTCCTCACATTTCGAGGATGGACTTTTATTGTTTTTAGTATTTTCCTTATTTTCAGTTTTGAACATGATGTATGGGCTTCGCCCATATTCATTCTTTTGTACTATATGGATTTGAGGCTAATTTTTTAGACTTCCTCTTTACCTTATAAAATGATTTGTACTTGAAATGTTCATCTTTAACTCTTTTGTTCTATTTCTTATGTTATTAATTCTAAGTGGCTTGTATGGGGCCTCTCGGGGTCCTATACGCTATGTTACGCCTAGGGGGTATCTTGGGTCATGACAAACTTGATAATCAGAGCACAAGGTTTAGAAAGGTCCTAGAAAGTCTCAAAATCCACATCGAGTAGAGTCTTGTTCATAAGTGTGAAGTGCACCACATTTATGAATGAGAGGCTATAAGATGTTTAGGAAAATTCACTTCTTTCACTACTCTAAAAGTCGTGTGATAAAGTTTAACTCTATAAGGTCTCTCTTTCCTAATCCTTATCTGCTGATCTACAAGAGATAGCTACTCGAAGAGCTTATGCTAGAAGGAATGTGAGGGAGAATGTGGAACAAGAAGCTCCTCCTTAAGCTCCCAAGTTTGGGTTGATCCTTTGGCCGAGCAAGTGACTAATGCGGAGTTTAGGGCTTCTTTTCAAGTGTTGGCCCAAACAGTGACGGCCCAAGCCAAAAGGGAAGTGAGGTTCCCATGAACCCAAATATAGGTACGACGGCATCTAGAGTGACATACTTCACTAGAATGAATCCTCTGGAGTTTCATGGTTCTAGGGCTGAGGAAGATCCTCAAGAGTTTATTGATGAGGTTTACAAGGTTTTGATGATCATGGGAGTGATGTCGGTGGAAAAGGTGGAGTTGGCCGCTTATCAACTTAAGGGTGTTGCTCAAATATGGTACAACCAATGAAAAGAAGGGAGGCAGCAAAATACGAGTCCTCTCGATTGGAAAAAGTACAAAGTTGCTTTCCTTAATATGTTCTTTCCCCTTGAGCTGAGGGAGACAAATGTGTTTTCCTTGATAGGTTCTTTCCCCTTGAGATGAAGGAGGCAAAGGTGCTTGAGTTTATCAAGCTTCGTCAAGAAAGTATGAGTGTGAAAGGAGTATGCTTTGAAGTTGACATAATTGTGTCTATATGCTCCCACAATGTTTGCCGATCTTAGGGCAAAGATGAGTAAGTTTGTTTCGGGTGTGTCCAAAATGGTTGTTAAGGAATGTCGTACCACCATGCTTGTTAATGACATGGATATTTCTCATCTCATGGTTCATGCTCAACAAATCTAAGAAGAGAAACTTAAGGAAAGGTCTAGGGAGGCAACGAGGGCTAAAACCGGTGATGATAATTTTTCAAGGTCCAATGGACATGGTCGTTCTAGGTTTCGACAAAGGTTTTCCAGCCAAGCTTCCTCCAATGCTCCTTCTAAGTTAAACAAATATAGGATGTCTAATCCTAAGCCTCAAGGAGGAAATTGTAGTGGGTCCTCATTGCCTACTTGTGCTAAGTATGGAAGGAAGCATGAGGGTAAGTGTTTAGCGGGTTCCAATGCTTGTTTTGGTTGTGGTAAAAAGAACCACAATATAAGAGATTGTCATTCAGTTGCTAAGAATGAAGGAGATAATAGCCGAAGGGCTCAACCAAATCCTTCATCCAGTCCAGGTGGTTTGGTTTCAAAAGCTCCCAAGCAAAACCAACTTTATGCACTTCAGACTCATCATGAGCAAGAGGGTTCTCCTGATGTTCCAGAAGTTCGTACGAAACCTTAGTTCTCGCGTAGTCAACAAATTTTGATCCAAGGGTTAGTACTCTATTTTCAGGCAACCGAGGATCATCTTAGGAGTCCTTGTCCCTCTTCTTATTTAAGATGTTATATCTTAATTAGTTGTTGAAATTTTCTATTTAGACTTGGTTGAGTTAGAGTTTCTATACGATGATTGGGGAGTTGTTTAGAGGATGTTTTAATTCAATATTATACTTGATATTTATTAATGAAAACTTGATTCAATTTCTAACATTATCTTATAATTGTATGGTATGTGCTGGTTACAATTTGGGTTCGATGGATCTTTTACTGGAGGGTTAATGTGGGTGTCACTCACGACTATTTAAGCCATGATATAGTTGGTATCAAAACTTTAGGTTTGTTGATCTCATCGTATAAGAACTGGTCTAGTAAAATCTTGTGGAATAGTATGGAGACGTTTGTACTTTTCTTTGAAAGGCTATATGACATTAGAAAATTTATATTTCATCTTTTCTTTATGCTACTACTTGAACCCTACTGGTATATGGTGATCTAAATTGGTATCTAATCATTCATTGTTTTCTCACAAATGATAATAATATATGTAAGAGAAGCAAGAGTTACAATGCCAAAGAAAAAAATACCCACAATAGCCGATGGGGTTGTAGTTCGTGGATGAGGTAGGGAATACAGTAGAGCCAGAGGTAGAGGATGAGTTGTTGCACCTTCCGGGGGGCGACCTTAGGAAACTGCAATGCTAGCTAGGGAGAGGTCAAAATCTCCTCCCTTATATAACGATTCTCTTGAGGTAACATAAGAATAGGTGGTATACATACAAGTAGAGATATCTCCAGTTTAGGGAGGTGTCCCTCTGACTCAATTGTCTCCTGATATGCTTAAACAACTACTATGGTTCTTGGTTAGGTTGGCCAGTACTGGGACTACCCCTATAGTTACCAAAGTTCAATATCCAAGAGTGTAACATATTTTTCCCATGACTCCCAAGATTGATGAGGTGACAAAGATAGATGTATTTCCAAGTAGGTGATGGTATCGATAATGACCGAGGATGAGCCCAACTTGTCTTGTAGGTTTGTTAAGATGAAGCCTACGAGCTTTGCATGAGAGGATATGTAAGAGTTTATCAATGATTCTATGAAAGACCACATAAAATGGAAATAGTAGAGAAATATGAGGTTGAATTTGTGAATTTCCAACTATAGGGAGATGTGAAAATGTGGTAGAGGGCTTATGTTTAGTGTAGGGATGCTGGGTCTCCTCCACTATCCTGAATTCAGTTCTATGTAGTGTTTCTAGAGAAGTTAGTCCTACATACTCTAAGGGATAGAAATATATATGAGTTCACCAATATTAAGCAGGGTGATGCATCTGTGGCTGTCTATGAGGCAAGATTTCACTTACTATCTTGGTATTCCATACAAGCAATTTATTCATAGAAAGTGCAGATCCATCGCTTCGTCAAGGTTCCTAAGACAGACTGCAGATCCCAACCTAGAAGATGGTTTCGTCTTTTAGGTCCTTCGATGAGGTGATCAATTTCGTTAAAAGTGTTGAGGCTATTAGGCAGGAGGGGTATTCCAAGACAACATAAAAGAAGGTTAGAAAATTAGGCAGCTTCAACAAATCCTACTCTACGAGACAAAGTTAACATAGATATTCCACATGCCTTTTTAGTCCATAGTGCATGTTTCAATTGGGGCATTTGTCAAGTACCAATCTACCTCATAATAATTCTAGTGGTTATCAAAGAACATCTGCACAAACTCAATGACTTTTTTTGGATTGTAGTTGTTACGGGTGTTGTGAGTTTGGGAACATTTGTAGGTATTTTCCAAAGGTCACCTAGCTAGGTCAACCATATGTCTTTTGAGCTTGTAGTAGTGGTAGAGGTCGCCCACAAGATGGGCGTGGTGCTTATCAATCGTGTAGAAGTGATAACTATGCTAGTTGTAGAGGTGGTTATACATGTCGAGGAGGTACCTAACTCGGTAGGGGCAACACTTAGACATGCAACTAGGCATAATATGATGCTTTTTAGGCAGGCTTGAGATCAGAAGTGATCATTCCAAATACCATTCTTGTGTGTAACTAAATGACCACCGTTTTATTTGATCATGGATCTAATTTTTCATATGTGTCTACTAGATTTTCTATGGGGATAAACATGTTTTCTGATTCCCTTAATACCTCTGTTAATGTACTTGCCATCATTGGTGATTCTATTATTGTATATAAAGTGTACCGTTCTTGCTTTGTGAAGTTTATGTGGTACATGACTTAGTCAGAATTAGTGATCCCTGATATGGTGTATTTTGACATCATCTAGGGGATGAGTTGTTATCTTTACCATGAGATTTTGGATTGTCATGCAAAGACAGTGACTGTAGCGATGCCCGAAATAGCTAGGCTTTAGTGGAAGGGTGATTATTTTTGCATTCTTATGAAGCTCATCTCCTTCATTCATTCTAAGAGGTTAATTGGGAGGGGTATTTGACTTTTTGATCCCATTTTCGGAACACTGGCATAGAGGCTCACCTATAAAGTTAGTTTTTATGGTATGTGAATTCCTAGATGTCTTTGATATATGCTTGACATGATGCCAGAACATGATATATATATATATATATATATATATATATATATATATATATATATTTAAAGTCATCCACCCATTTTATTTTTATTCGTTCTTATATAATGACACCAAGCGAGCTAAGAGATCTAAAATCTTAGTTGTAGGAATATCTAAGCAAGGAATTCATTCTCCGTAGTTCTTCTCCATGGGGTACTCCTATATTGTTTGTTAAAAATAAGGATGGTAGTTTGTGCATGTGCTTAGACCACTAATAATTGAATAAGGTTATGATTCGTAACAAGTACCTTTTGCCAGGATATATAGTTCTTTTGACCAGTAACAAGGTGATTCAGTATTCTCTAAGATTGACTTGAGGTTTGGGTACCATTATTTAAAAATCAAGGCTAAAGATATTTCTAAGATTGTTTTATGGACTCGATATAAGTTTTATGGACTTGATATAAGCACTCTGAGTCCACCGGAAACAGCCTCTCTACCTCCATGAGGTAGTGGTAAGGTCTGCGTACATTTTACCCTCCCCAGACCCCACTTTGTGGGATTTCATTGGGTATGTTGTTGTTGTTGTTGTTGATATAAGCACTATGAGTTCTTGATGATGTACTTCAGGATGACCAACACCTCGTGTGCCTTCATTGGTTAAATCAATTGGGTGTTTAATCCCTATATGTACTCTTTTATGATCATCTTTATTTATAATATCCTAGTTTATTCTAAGAGTAAAGAGGACATGGGGGCTATTTGAGGATTGTTTTGGGTTCACTAATGGAGAAACAATTGTATGCTAAATATTCTAAGTGTGACTTCTGTCCATCTTCATTGTCTTTTTCTTAGGTCATGTAGTTTTAAAAAAAAGAGTTATGGTAGATTCACAAAAGATAGAGGAAGTTAATAATTGGACTTGACCTACTTCTATGATAGAGATTTGTAGCTTTATGGGGTTAGCTAGTTACTACTACAAGTTCATGAAGGGATTTGCCTCCATTTCTTCACATATGACTCATTTATTTTGGTCTAAAAAATGTGAGGATAGCTTCCAATGAATCAAGAATTTATTGACCATCGCTCCTATTCTTTCCTTGCTAGTGGAGGATAAAAACTTTATTGTTTATTACATGCCTCACATTCTATGTTAGGTTCTATTTTGATGTATGCAAAAAATGTTATTGCTTATGCTTCTAGAAAGTTGAAAGTGCACAATAAGAACTATCTTACTCATGATTTAGAGTTGGCTGATGCCATATTTGCACTTAATATATGTTACTTGTAAGGAATTTGTTGCAAATTATTTACCGACCACCATAGTATGCAGCATATCTTTATGAAGAAAGAGTTTAATTTGAGGAATCGTAGATGGATGAAGCTATAGAAACATTATGGTGTGACTATTCTCTACTATCCGAATAAGGTTAATGTAGTGATGCATTAAGCAAAAAGATGAGAACACGGGTAGTTTGGCTTATCTAAAGGTTACGAGACGTCCATTGACTAAGGAGGTGTAAAATTTGGCTAACAATTTGATGCAACTTAAGATATCTAAAGATGGTGGATTATAGAAAACATAGAAGCAAATCTTTGTGGATCAAATTAAGCTAGAAATTTGAAGATGGCCAGTTAGGAAATATTTGTAATAAGGTGGTGAAAGGTGAGGCCAAGGAATCCATTCTTGATGGTGAGGGTGTTCTGTGTATTAAAATCTGAGTCTATGTGACCCACATTTGTGATTCCATTCATACTCTCCTTGCAAAGACTCATAGATCAAAGTACTTTGTACATCATGGTGCAACCAAGTTTCTCGTTACCTGATTTAACTCTACTGGTGGGGTTGAATGAAGTGGAGCATAGTAGATTTTATGGCTAAATGTCAAAACTACTAGGAAGTGAAGTATGCACATCAAAAGTCGGGAAGTACTCTTCAACGGGCACCCATTCCTGAATGGAAGTGAGAAAGAATAGGTATGGATTAAGTCCCCAAGACCTTTGGGGAAGTTTGATTCAATTTGGGTTATTAGGGATAGTCTGGTTAATCCCGTTTATTAAAAGGTGACCGACGTCAAGCCTTTGTCAAACTTTTCCAATATCTCGCCTAATGGCTCAAACTCACACCAAAAGTTTTAGGACCCAAACCTTCAATGCTTCTAATCGTAAATGGACCTTTTGGATCCGGTGGACCTTAAATAAATCTTACATGATGATTGTTTCTCCATATGTTGACCAAAGTCAACTCTTTCAACATAAAAGCTCTAGAAATGGGGAAACTCACGAAAAACTCTTTTGACCACCTCAGGAAGTATGCCACCCATTCCAACACATTAAATACACAAAAGTCAAGCTATGGAAAGGTGCAAAACAAGAAATAAACACAAAAGAAAGTAAATGACTGCTACAGTCATTATATATTTATAGGTTATTGATAATGTCCACCAATTGTACTATTTATAGACCCTTGATTATTCTCATTTGTTCTATTATATTTATAGGCCCTTGACAATTCCTATTTGTTGTATTATTTATGGGTATTTTATGATCCTTGTATAAATATGTTCTTACTTCCGAATCCTTGACAATTCACATTTATTACATTATTCCTCCGAGATTCTAACGATGCTTGCAGAACAAAGAGGCTTTCATCAAACTAGTAGTAATTATGTGTCTGAGGTTTAGTGGGACTCTTCAATTTTAAGTTTTATACACCCGATGTGATATTCAGGTTTCAAGTTACCTTTTATACTTGTCTTTTGTTGAGTGTATATTTACTCATGCATTATATACTAGTATATTTTATTTTTACTAATACCCCATTGTTGCAGACGATATATTTCATACTACAAGTTATGGTTAAGGCTCAAATAGGCCTCTACAGTAAATAATTGTCTAGTTATACATTTTATTAAGAGGTTTATCTCCTTATGGAGATCTTGAGTCTATGGATTAAAGCCGTGGTTGAATATGTATAATAGCATGTCGTTTGGGGCCCTATCCTGGCCATACGATTAATATGATACTCTTAGAGGCTTGTAGACCTATGATATGTGTTAGTATGTTTTGAGTGGCCTTGTTGACATGATTGTTAGCTGACATTCTAGTGTTTGTCCTGGCCAACCTCATGTACATATTTGCATTGGGCTTGTTTTCATGTAGGATGCCACATATACAGACCTTGTTGGTTTGTTTAGTTTTTGCTACTAGTTGAGAATATGTGTTTACATGGAGATCTTGTCATCTTAAGAGATTTGAAGAATTGACTATAAGAGTTATGTTTGATTAACTGTAATGACCCGGTCAGTCATTTTTGGAAAAAAAAAATGAATTTACTATTTTACCCTCCCGAGATTGATCACGATTCTTCTATGATTAAGTTTTGAAATGTTGATTTTGAACTTTGAGTTAAAATTTGAGAATTTGGTAAGTTTTGAGTTTGAAAGGCTAAGTTGTTAAGAAAGTGGTTTTCGATGTCTTTTGGAGTTTCAAGTGTCGGAATGAAATTTCGTCGATTCCATCAGTCCTGGCATATGGAATCTAAATTGTGAGAGTTGTCAGTTTTGAATTCGAGTCTTTTTGAGGATTTGAGGTTTGAAGTTATGAAATTATGAAATTTTAGCCGTTGGATTGATTTTGTCAACATTCAGG
This sequence comes from Solanum stenotomum, assembly GCF_019186545.1. Lineage (NCBI taxonomy): Eukaryota > Viridiplantae > Streptophyta > Magnoliopsida > Solanales > Solanaceae > Solanum > Solanum stenotomum. The sequence goes on from NC_064290.1 coordinate 18,738,960, forward strand.
GTTCAGATACTTGGATCAGAATTTTGAGAGTTTTCTTAGATTCAGAGGATGCTTTTAGGCCTAAGTAAGGTCTTTGTTCATTTTTGAGAGGTTCCGAGCTTATTTTAGTCTTTTTAGGCATTGAGTTAATTTATTTTGGTTTTCACAAATGTCAAGTCAAGGAGACCTCAAATTCGTGTTTTGAGGGTTGCATTGAGTTTGGAACATCTAGTATAATTGAATTGCATATGTGGTTTATATTTACGGGGTTACGAATGAATCCCAAGAGTCTTTTCGATGTTTTGAGAGTTGGTTGTCTTTTTTGGTGCTGTAGGCCACGCTTTTGCAAATGTCTCATCACTTAATCGAACTCCGCTTAAGCAAAGGACTTGTCGCTTAAGGGATCTTCACTTAAGCGAAGGCCGTTCACTTTTGCGATGCCCGAGATTTTTGCGGTGTTTGTTTAGGCAAACCTCTGGTCTCTTTTGCGACATCTGAAAGGGGTTTTTACCTGCCATTTTTGGGGTTTAAACCCCATTTTCCATCTTTGAGCTTAGGGAACCCTTGGTGGCAATTTTGGAAAGGTTTTATTGTGCTAAATCATTTGGGTAAGCTTCTATCATCATAAACCTTCATTTCCCTTTGATTATTCATGGGTTTAAACACTAAAATATGCGATTTTGATTGGTGAATGATGAGGTTTTTAAAAAAACTCAAGTTCTTAGCTAAAATGGAGATTTTTAATTGATTTTAAGTCATTTTTTGAAATGATTTTCCCTGATGAGTTCCTAAAGCCTTAGTAATATTTTCAAGTATTAAATTTTGGATTCAAACCTTACTTTCAGAATTGGGTTTTGTGTTGATTAACCTACTTTTTAAGAGATTTGATTTGGGTATTATTGTTTCCAGAAATTTATTGTGAATACTTGCTTGTGTATAGATTGTGTGGCTTTAGAAGTGATTTGAAAGGGGAAGACTGAACACTTGGAGTGAATATTGATTGATTTAAGACAAGTGATCTCCTAAACCTTGTATTCTAGTAGGATTTGTGTACTTCCTTCATTTCTTATGTGTTGGGAGTAATTGGGATGAGATGAACAGTTTAATTGTCCACTTGATACACTAAATGAATAAAAAAGGGTTGAAATGAAAAAGTCTATGTGATGAATATGATGATGTGAATTGCCTTATTGTGACTCTTGTTGATTGATTGATGAAATGCTTGAAAGCATTAATTTGGACTTTAATGGTGTGAATTGTTATCTCTTCCATGTGGTGTGATATGTTGTGTGTGCATTTATTGTGAACAGTGTAATGAAACATGTGATGATTTATGATACCAACGTCTTTGCCGTTGAGTGCTATGATGTTGTGGTCATTTTCAACAAGTGTTTATAAAGCCGATGGGAAATGGTTGCGGCTAGTGATTTGATATAAAGCTAATGAGAAATGGTTCCGTCTAGTGAGATGATATAAAGACGATGGGAAATAATTTCAGCTAGTGAGATTGTGTTGATGGGAAATAATTTCGGCAAGAGATTGATTATTGTGACTTGATGCATTCGATGCTTATGCTAACTTGCTTGTTACTTGAGATTGATAATGACTTACTTGATTCATTTGATTGTTGATTGTGACTATTAAACTATGGACATTGGGTCTTGTGAGTCGTGTATTGTATAATTTCTAGGTTGGGTTGATTTTTGTGCAGGTTGATGAGGTTTGGTTGGAGTGTAAAGGGTATTCAATTTCTAGCTAGATGCTTATTTATTATGGTGTTTGTTGTGTACCGCATTGTTGGTAGTCACTACTTGCTTCTACAAATGTGAAGGTACCGAGCCCAATTTAGCGTGATCACTCTTCTTCTCTTTTATTAGGCTCGTGAAGGACTTGAGAGTAGCTCCTTGTCATAGTGGAGGTCCTTTTTTCCTTTTTTTCATGCTTTGTTCTACTTGAGAAGCAAAGACATTTAAGATTTTATTTATCTTTCCAATTCTTGCTTTATTATTTTCTGCATTTCTTTCATTTTTGTTGGGTTGAGGTTGCCTTGTCTTGGAGGTAATAGACAAGTGCCATCAATTCCCATTTTAGGTTTTCACAAATGGTATCAGAACCTCAGGTTCATAAGTCTCACGTGTGTACAAGCTAAGTCTAAATAGAGTCCTTAGAATCAGTACTAAAATGTCAGTATTTATCTTCAAGAGGCTATAAAGATTTTTAGGAAACTTCCTTTTATTCATCATTTCTTGTCCTGCGTGGTTACATTCACTAATGTTGAGTTACCACATGTTATTTTGGAAGATGCCGAGGACTAGAGCTTATGTTTCTAGTGGTAGAGGGAAGGCAGTCCTTGAGGCTGTTGTTGAGACCCTAGTTAGGGATAGAGGTAGGGCCTGAGCTAAAGGTCATGCTCATGGAGTAGCATAGGATAGAGGTCGTGCCCGTGTAGCAGTACGAGCTAGAGGTCGAGCTAGACAGGCTTCTCCTGAGCCATATGTTGAGATTGTTGAGGACCAGATTCCTCTAGAGTTTGAAACTCGTTTGTTTCAGGATACTTTTTTTAGGATGCTAGGTGTGTTAGAGAACCTCTCTCAAGGTAGTGCGATAGGTACACCACAGAGTGCTCAGAAGAGGGTAGTAGCGCATACCCCAGGTATTCATGTATAGGTGGGTCAGCCACCAGTGGTTCCTGCACCAATTGTTGGAACATAGATTGCTCACAAGGTTATTTTGACAGCGGCTGATTAGAAGTGTTATAAGAACTTTCAGAAGATGAAACCACCCCAGTGTCAGGGTGGAAAGAGCGAGGATGCTCATGGGTTCTTAACTATTTTCCATGAGATGCTTGAGGCAGTTGGTATGGTGGATGCTCGTGGTGTTTGATTTGTTGCACTCCAACTTCGTGGTCGGGCCAGAGAGTAGTGGAGGACTTTTGTCAGTCTAGGCCAGTTGGATCTCCACCGATAAAGTGGGATGTGTTCTCTAGTTCTTTCCAGGACCACTTCATTCATTGGAGCATGAGAGAGGAGATTCATATGAGGTTCGAGAGCTTCACTCAGGGCAGTTTGTCAATGACCGAGTATGAGGCCCATTTTTGTGAGCTTTCAGGTATGCTATGACTATTGTTCCCGATGAGGCAGAGAGAGTTTACAGGTTTGTGAGAGGGTTAACTTTTTTTGTCAGATCTTACGTGATCAGAGAGGGGGCTTTCTTCAAGTCCATTGTGAGAACCACCAAGAAGGTGGATTTGATGGTTTTAGAGTTGTTTGGGGAGCCTAAGAGAGCCCATTTTTTTAGTCAATTTTCTGGTGCCTTGTGTGGAGGCAGAGGTTCACACAGAGGTAGTATGTCCTTTCAACGATGTGGACTGATTCATGCTTTTATGTCAATGACTGAGAGTGGGTAGTTAACTTGATGATATTATGGTTCTGGCTAAGGTGGCCATGGTAGTTTGTTGGATTTCAAACAATAGTTATCTATGCCAAGATCTTACTTTACTTATGGGGATCCAAGTCATATGATGTGACAATGTCCTTTTCAGACTCATTCAGGGTCCTAACATTCTTATTCAGCTTCTCCAGCTAAAGATTCAGCGCCTCCGACCAGGGGTCGAGGCAAATTTTAGTCTGGTAGAGGTGGCAGGACTTTAAGTAGGGTTACTCCAGCTCTGCAGGGTGGAGGTAGAGGTTCTACTCAGACTGGAGGAGGCCGTGAGGGTCGGTGTATGCTTTTCTAAGGAGGTTTGAGGCTAATATTTTTGATGTTGTGATCACAGGTATCGTCGTTATTTACCATCAACATGCATCTGTATTGTTTGATCTGGGTCTACTTTCTTGTTTGTGTCTACCTATTTTGTTGTTGGATTTGATATGTTGTCTGATTTCATGCCTATGCCTATTCATATTTCTACACCAGTGGGTGGATCCTTAGAGGTAGATCAAGTGTATCAATCCTGCCTTTTTCCTTTAGCTAAGTATGACACTTAGGTGGACTTGATCATTTTGGGGATGGTAGACTTTGATATTATCTTGGGTAAGGTTTGTCTCTCTCCACACCATGATATTCTTGATTTTTATGTTATGACTGAGACCTTTGCATTACAGGGTTTACTGAGAGTTGAGTGGACGGGTGCACATGGTTCTTACTCTTGCAAAGTTATATCCTTCATTAGAGCTCAGAGCTTGGTTGATAGACGATGTTTGTCCTACTTGGTTTTCATTCAGGATACTAGCGTTGAGCCATCTCTCATGGATTATGTGCCCATCATTCAAGAGTTTGTACATGTATTTCCTACGGATCTTCTAGGTGTTCCTCCGGACAGGGATATTGATTTTGACATTGACTTAGAGCCGGGCACCAAGATCATCTTTATTCCTCCTTATCGTATGGCTCCAACTGAGTTGAAGGAATTGAAGGACCAGTTACAAGATTTCTTCAGTGAGAGGTTTATTTGCCCTAATGTTTCTCTATGGGGTGCTCATGTGTTGTTTGTGGAAAGAAGGATAGATCTATGAGAATGTGCATTGATTACCGACAGTTGAACAAAGTGACAATGAAGAACAAGTATCATATTCCTTGTATTGATGATTTGTTTGATCAGCTTTAGGGTGCATCTCTGTTCTCTAAGATTGATTTGAGGTCCGGTTATCACTAGCTGAAGATTAGGGAATTAGATATCCCTAAGATAACATTTAAGACCCGCTATGGGCACTATGAGTTTCTTGTGATGTCTTTCGGTTTGACTAACGCCCTTGCATCATTCATGGAGTTGATGAACGTGATGCTCCAACCATATCTTAATTCCTTTATGATAGTGTTCATTGATGATATCTTGGTGTACTCCAAGACCTAGGCGGATCACGATCGACATTTGACGATTGTACTTCAGAGATTGATGGAACAGAAGCTTTTTGCCAAGTTATCAAAGTGTGAGTTTTGGCTTGATTTTGTGGCATTTTTGAGTCACGTTATGTCCGAGGAGGGTATTCAGATAGATCCAGCCAAGATTGAGGCAGTGAGAGGTTAGACCAGGCCTATATCAGTTACTGAGATCTGGAGTTTTGTGGGTCTTGCGGACTTTTACCAATGATTTGTTTAGAGAGACCTTATTGGCGTCGACTCTTATTTTGAATTTACCTAAGGAGAGTGTGTACTTCACTATTTATTGTGATGCTTTTGGCCGGATTAGGTGGCATTCTTATGCAGAAAGGCAAGGTGATTCCTATTCCTCTAGACGGTTGAATACCAACAAGAGGAATTACCCAACCCATGATTTGGAGTTAGCAGTCGTAGTATTTGTCTTAAGCTATGGCGACATTATCTATATAGGGTTCATTGTGAGGTTTTCACGAACCATCGAAGTGTTCAGTATAGCTTCATTCAGAGAGATCTGAACTTGAGGTAGCGCTGATGGCTTGAGCTACTGAAAGAGTATGACATCACCATCTTGTATCATCTAGGGAAGGCTAATATGGTGGTTGATGCTTTTAGTAGGAAGACTTCTAGTATGAGAAGTCTTCCCGACATTAGTGTGGAGGAGAAACCATTGGTTAGAGATGTTCAGAGGTTGACCAAGAGTCTCATCCATTTATGGATTTCTGAAGAGACGGGTGGTTTGATTGCTTTTATTGAGGCTCGTTCTTCCCTAGTTGAATGGATTTGTGAGCACCAATTTGATGACGCTAAGTTGTGTCTCATTCAAGACAAGGTGATGAGAGGGGAAGCTAAGAAGGCTTCCCTTGATTCTAATGGTGTCTTGCGTATTGGAGGTAGGAATTTTGTGCCCAAGGTGGATGAGTTGATTAGACTGATTCTTAAGGAGGCCAATTATTCCTGATATTCCATCCATTTGGATGTGGCAAAGATATGTCATGACCTGATCCAACATTATTGGTGGTGTTGTATGAAAAATTATATTGCAGACTTTCTTTCGAGGTGTTAAACTTGTCATCATGTTAAGTGTGAGCACCAACGGCTTGGAGGTATATCTTAGAGAATGTCTATTCCTACTTGGAAGTGGGAGCGGATCAATATGGACTTTTTTGTGGGAGTACCTACCACTATGGGTGGTTATGACTCCATTTGGATAGTTGTTTATAGTTGACCAAGGTCGCCCATTTAATCCCGGTTCAGGTGTAGTATATGGCGGAAAAGTTAGCTAACCTTTATATCAGTTAGATTGTGCGATTGCATGGAGTCCTGATCTCTATTGTTTATGATCGAGGTTCGTTGTTCGCATCCCATTTCTTGAAGGCTTTGCAGCATGGTTTAGGTAATCGATTAGATATGAGTACAACCTTCCATCATCAAACAGATGTGTAGCGACCCTAAAAATAGATAGGTGAAACTATAGCCTAACGTATGAATTTTTAAAGTTTAAGCATAAATTGGAAGTAGTCACTTTTGGAAAAAAAAACAGTTCAGAATCTAGAAATTGGCTAGGTTCAAAATCTGGAAATTCTGCCAAGTGTGGAAATCAATGAGTTTTTGGTCAACTTTGAGCAGTCATAACTCCTAGCTCAGGATGATCCAGGAGTAGTTCCAGTTATGTTTGGAAAGCCCTTGGAACGATCTTTCCAACGCCACCGAGTTTGCTCGATTCCGAGTTCGTATGAGCGAGTTATGCCCTTTGAAAGTTAGGCAGTTGGCAAGGAGTCCGTCCGGAAAATTTAAGGGCATTTTGGTCTTTTCACAAATCTTTTCTTTTGAGGTTATATTATTGTGTTAGGCTGATTGTGGATCATTTTGTTCCATTTTAAAAGAGTAAGGAAGGGTTCTCTTTGGAACACCATTGAAGGCCAAGGTGAAGTTGGAGCTAGGGTTGAAGGTTTTGAGTGCTTTCTTCTTCAATTTTTCGTGGGTTTCAACTTAGAGGTATGGTGACCCTTGATCCTTGATCAATCTTTCTTTCAAGGAGTCCAATCAAAAGTGTTTCAAAGAACAAAATCTCAAATTCTAATCTAAGCATGGGTTCATTGGCAAAACGTTTTCTAAGCCATTATATTGATGAATTAATGTTTGATTAATGTTTTTAAGATGATTTCATATGGAATTCCTTGAAGAACCCATGTTTTCCCTAAATTCCTAAATTTGCTTATGAAGTGGGTCTTTTGCTTATGATTCAAAGTTTATGAGATTGTGTTTGGATTGGATTGTATTAGTGACTCTTATGATTTTCTACATCTATCTATGATGAATTGATGATGTATGGATGAATTGAAAGTTGTGGCCTTATGGGCAAGTTATGATGAATTCTCTTGTGGTAAGTAAAATGGTTGGGACTTGAGTGTTGTTGATTATGGCTTTGGAGGATGGTAAGTTGGCTTAATCTCTTATTATGGATAAAATTGTTCTTGCTTAGTTTGATCCACTTATGGTGGAGGTGTTTAATTATGGAATGTATTATGAACATGGACTTGAAGGCATTATCTATTGAATTAAAGTGTTATCAAGTTATGAAATGTTATTGTACTATGTGAAGGTATTCTTATGGTTATAAGGTGATCTTGTACAAAGTGTTATTGTATTGTATATTATATATATAAATGAGGCTATATGTAAAGTCCTATATGAAGCTATATGTAAAGTTTTATGTGAAGCTTTATGTGTGAAGGTATGATGTGAATGAGTTTATGTGATCTTGTGATGATCCTATGTAAAGTGGATAGCATTGTGATTTAAAGTATGATTTTTCTCATGATGTATATATGAAATGATGTTGGATTATGAAGTATCCTTAGATGATAATGTTGTGACTTGGTTGGTAGACTAAAGTGTCCCTCCTTGTTACTTAAAGTCTTGAATGCATGAATGTGTGAAGTGGGCTAGAACTAAGAAATGGTGCCCTTTCTATAAATGCTAAAAGAGGAATTCTAGGCCAAGACTTGAATCGGCAAAACTAAGAAATGGTGCCCTTTCATAAGTCTAGCTTTCCTAAGTAAATGTATAACCTTGAAGGATGGGCCTTAGGGCGAAGTTCCCTTCTTGAGTGAGATGATAGACTTAGAGATGGATGGAGCCGGAACGGCATGAAAATCCTTATCTAAGAAAGTCAAATGAGCTATCCTTATGAACCTTGATTGGCCATGACTAAGAAATGGGGCCTTTCTTGGGAAGAGGTACTATGAGTTGGTTGAACTAGAAAAGGAACCCTCTCTAAGTACATATGTGATTGAATACTCTATGGGAAACAAGGCTAGCACCGAGTGGATGTGGTTAGGAAGGTGGCCTAGTTGAGTATGAGATTAGGCACAATGAACTTCCTTGGACATCTCCTAAACCATGTGCCTACATGGGTTGCTTATTAGTTCTACCTTTGGCAAGTAGAACAACCTCCACGGAGTAGGATAGACTCCGGATTCCATACCTAGCTAGTATGGTCTATGTCGGTTATGCCTATTCCCATCATGTGGGATGTGCACTCTAGTTATTGGATAGGTTCTACAACGTGTAGGTAGTAGTATGGGATGCTATCTACACATGGCACGAGTAGGCTTTGAAGATACTAAAGTGAGTTCCCTAAGTCTAACGACTATTATGTGAAAGTCCCCTTATGTGCTTAAATGTCTCCTAAAGTGGTTCATTAAAGAATTTTGACTTAGCATGTTATATTGTAATGGTACATTCCTTATATATGGTAACCCTTAGGAACACTTAGGTGTATATAAAGAGATTGTATGGGCGGTCACTTCATGTTTCACTTAAGTGTGGCTTTGGGTAACTTGAGATAGAGGTCATAAAATGATGAAAAGGCTTACTTGTCAATTATATTCATGTATTGTACATTGGTACTAGTTGAGTATGTCTATTATGTGGGTATTGTCTTATATGTGGATGATGACTTGAAATGTGTCTCTTATAATTGTGATATGAAGGTTTTATCAAAAATGGCATGAAAACACATGTTTCAAATAAATGTCCTTTTTTTAGCATGTTTTTGCATGGTCATCATACTTAGTACTTAATTGTGCTAATTCCATATTTCTCTATTTTCTACAAGTGTAGGTTCCGGCAAGTGAGCGGGTTTTGTAGTAAACTTGGGATTTGAAGTTTTTCCTAGATTTTGTGGTATGTCCTCATATGTCGAGGGCAGGACTTTTCTATTCTAGTTTTATGATAAGGTTCTTGTAATAGACGTAATAGACTTCTTTTCATTGTAAAGGGCCGTGTCCCTAGTATGTTTTCACGTTTATGTCTAAGATGGCTAAGAGACTTAGTATTCCGCTTGTGTACTTTTGAATGATGTTTTTAAAAGTGACCTTTGAGTCTTATGAGATTTTATTTAAAGAGTTTTTAATTCCGCACTATTTTTCATATATAATGTGATGAATGCTAAGGGCTTGTATGAGACCTCCGAGAGGTTGAATACGCATGTTACGACTTGGGGATACTCCCGGGTCGTGACAAGATGGTCAGTCAAAGCGGACGATGCAAGTATTGGAGGACATGCTCCAAGCTTGTGTGATTGATTTCAGTGCTAGATGGGATCGACATTTTCCCTTAGCTGAGTTTCCAATAATAACAGTTATTGTCATGACCCAAGGTAAACCCTAGATGTAGCATGACATTTAAGACCCCGAGAGGCCTCATACAAGCCACTTAGCATACATCATACAAGATATTAGAAATCAATATATTTAAGACACAATTTCAAAACATAAGAGTTTTATATAATGAAATGGAAGTCTAACAACATCTCAAAAGCCATCTAGTACAAAGGAGTGATCGGGACGTAACCCGTACATCAAGTTCAAAACTTAAATATAAAGAAAATATGAAATAAAGGCTTAGTCCTCAGAACATTATGACTCACCAATATTCAAACTTCAACTAAGAGATCTCTAGCCACGGAGATGGGAATCTGGAGTGTCGGACCCTTCATTTGGGAGAATGTAGGCAAGAGTATGTGTTAGAAAAAAAATGTACCAAGAATGATAGCAATGCATATAGTATGAAAGTCATGCTAAATGGACCTTTTCAAGATATGCAATGACCAAGATAAAACATGAGATAAAAGAGTTAGAAAACATAAGTCATAAAACCATAGTCAATGCAATCTAACATCTTTAAAACATTCGTGAGATACTCCTTGAAATAATCTTGATTCATTATTGTGGGAGATTTACCTTTGACCAACATGTAAGACCATGTGAGTTATTAACATAGAATCTGGTGTCTACCCCACGCCGAAAAGAAGTCTTCTCATTTATCAAGGTAAGAACTATGAACTTCTAGCTTACGTTGATTTACTAGCTAATGTCTGTCTAGACAACCTATGATGGCACATAGTTTATGGGACATGGGTAATTTCCACTTGTCTACTCGATACTAAGCATAACTCCCATGAAATATTGATTATTCTTAACTTTCTTTAACATTCATGAGACATACGTAGTCGCCCCCTTGTCTTGTCATTCGTAATTTTTTTTAACATCTTTGTAGCTTTAATACAAGAAACAAACTGACCCTTAGGCATAGAATTTCCCCTTTCCACTCTTGGATGGGTTTATTTGGAAACTGAAACTTGACTACACGGGTTCTACAATCAATAGAAAATAACATGAATGCAGTCAATCCATACCAAGAATAACATCAAAAGCTCTACAAGATCAACATGAGTGACTCTATGGGACAATGAGACGAGACACTTTCTATAGACCCTTTTAGCTACAATAAAATCACAAACTAGAATAAAGACAGAAAAAGGATCTAACAACACATCCAGAAGAATATCAAACCTCATAGCCACATATGGTGTCAAAAAATACAAGGTAGAACCGAGGTCAAGTAAAGCATAAACTTCAAGTTGGAGGACTTTCAACATATCTGTAACCACATCGGGAGAACCATCTTGCTCACGACGAGTCTTAAGTGCATAGAATCTATTTTGTTTTTGACTCCCACTAGAACCGGGTGAAGGATTCAGTTGAGCCCATTGGTGATTATCTCCCTCATTCTTAGCAACTGTGGGACAATCTATTATCTTCTGATCCATCTTATCGCAACCAAAGAATCTACACTTAGCAAAAGTAGGCAATGAAGATCCACTACCATTTACTCCTTGGGGACTAGGGTTAGACACCCTATCTTTGTTGAAGTTAGGAGGGGCATTGGAGGAACCTTGACCGGAAAAACTTTATCAGAATGTGGAACAACCATGTCCATCGGACCTTGAGTGGGAGAAGTTACCATCACCAGTTTTGGCCCTCTTTAACTCCCTATACCTTTCCTTAAGTTTCTCCTCTTCAATTTATTGAGCATGAACCATGAGATGAGAAATGTCCATATCATTGATAAGAATTTCGGTATGACATTACTTGACCACCATTTCAAACACACCCGAAACAAACTTACTCATTCTTACCCTAGGATCGACAATCATAGTAGGAGCATATCGAGACAAATGTGTGAACCTAAAAGCATATTCCTTTCACTCATGCTTCCTTGATGAAGGTTGATGAACTCAAGTACCTTTGCCTCCGTCATCTCAAAGGGAAAGAACCTATCAAGGAAAACAACTTTAAACTTTTCCCAATCGAGGGGACCTGCATCAACTACCCTCCTTTCTTTCCATTAGTAAAACCAAACTTGAGCAACACCCTTAAGTTGTTAAGCGGCCAACTCCACCTTTCGCACCGGCGTTACTCCCATGATCATCAAAACCCTATACACTTCATCGATGCTTTCTTGAAGGTCTTCCTCGACCTTAGAACCATGAAACTCCGGAGGATTCATTCTAGTGAAATCTCTCACTCTAGTTGATGTCAAACCCACATTTGGGTTCACGGGGACCACAACTTCCCTATTGGCTTGAGCCGTCATGGCTAAATCCAACACTTGAAAAACAACCCTAAACTCCGCATTAGTCACTTGTTCGGCCAAAAGGTCAACCAAATCTTGAGGAGCTTGAAGAGGATCTTCTCTTTCCATATTCTCTCTCGCATTCCTTCTAGCTTATGCCCTTCGAGTGGCCATATCTTGTAGAGCATCAGATAAGGATTAGGGGAGAGATATTATATAGTCAAAATCTATCGCACGACTTAAGACTAATGAAATAAGAGGAATTTCCTAAACATTTTATAGCCTCTCATTCATAAATGTGGTGCATTTCACACTCATTAACAAGAATCTATTCGACATGGCTTATGAGACTTCCTAGGACCTTTCTAAACCTTGTGCTTTGATTACCAAGTTTGTAATGACCCAAGGTAGACCCTAGGTGTAATATGGTGTATAAGACCCCGAGAGGCCTCATACAAGCCACTTAGCATACATCATACAATATAATAGAAATCAAGAGACTTAAGAGACAATTTCAAAACATACGAGTTTAATCTAATAAAGCGTAAGTATAACAACGTATCAAAAGACATCTAGTACAAAGTAGTGATGGGGACATTACCCGTACATCAAGTTCAAAAAAGAAATATAAAGACAATATGAAATAAAGGTTCGGTCCTCGGAACATGAGGACTCACCAATCTTCAAACTTCTATTAAGAGATCCATAGCCACAGAAATGTGAATCTGAAGCGTCAGACCCTACATTTTGGAGAATGTAGATAAGAGTATGCGTTGGTACAAAAATGTACCAAGTATGATAGAGATGCATAAAGTATGAAAATCATGCTAAAGGGAACTTTTCATGATATGCAATGACCAAGCTAAAACATGAGATAAAAGAGTTAGAAAACATAAGTCATAAAAATATGGTCAAGGCAATCTAACATCTTTAAAACATTCGTGAGATACTCCTTGAAATAACCTTGATTCATTAGTGTGGGAGATTTACCTTTGACAGACATGTAAGACCACGTGAGCTATAGAGGTGTCCACTTACCAAGGTAAGAACCATGAACTTCTAACTTACGTGGATCCACTAGTTAATGTCTATTGGGAGATGGGTAATCACCCCTTGTCCACTCGGTACTAAGCATAACTCCCATGAAATATTGATGATTCTGAACTTTTCTTAACTTTCATGAGACATGGGTAGGCACCACTTTTCTTATCATTGGACGTCATGGGAAATCGTTGCTTGTCTCATTCTTAGAATAGCTCCTTAACTTTGATTCATTTTAGGTGAGAAAAACTTTCAACCTTAGAATCTGTTATGTGAGAAAATCTTTCACATTCATATATTGAGTAATTATTTGAGAAATCCGCTCATAACAATCTACCAACAACATAATCATTTATACTTTACTCTCAAAGCAACTTATATCATATATCATCAATTTCATAAGAACATGCATATTTCCATAATTCACCTTTCATGTTTCAAAACTCACTATCAATCATCAAAACCTAGAAAACATGGATTAAGCAAGGGTTCATGGGGATTCATCTTAAAAACATGGAATTACCTCAATTCATGCATAATAGTTCATAAAACAATCAAATAAATCAACATTGAATGAAACCCATGACATAGAAGAAAACCCTAACTTCAATTGGGAATTTCTAACTTCAAAATTAGGGAATTTAGGAACTCTATGGAGGAAATGGCTACATAGATGAAGACTATCATACCTTTTTGCCAAAAGCTTAACTTCAATGGAGGAATAGGAGACTTGACTTGAAACTCTAGGCTTCTTCTTCAACCTTCTCTAGAGAGAAATATTTGAGAGGATGACTTTTTCTTCTTTTGAGAATTTGAGAGAATGAATTGATTTGGAAGACTTTGGGGTTAACAATGTTTATACAGGGCTTCTAATAGAGGGCAAAAACGACATAGTATTGGGCTAGAATAATTAGGAAAAGACACAAAAACTCTTTTAAAAAGTAACTATCGACCCCGTTGAAGGTGGGGACCTACGATCCGTGGGTCCACCTACAGGCCATCCTGTTCGACCGTCGATGGGTTCAAAGACTATGATTTTCAGACCCCAACGACGGACCCATGTGCGGTTCATGGGTCCACCTACATGTCGTACATGCCTAGTCGTGGGTCTCATATTTGACCCTAAAATTTCACTAAGGTTGGGACTCACCTATGGGACCTAACTACGACTTGTTCATTGGACAACAGACCGTCCTGGTGAACCATTGGAAATATGGAAACTTTACACATTTTAGGAATCTGGACTATCCAACCATGAGCCAACCTACAGACCGTGTGTCAGTCCACGGTTTATGAGTGGCATCATCGGTACTAGAACAAGATCCTACAAAAACGGTAATTTTTACCCTTTTTTAATCCAAGGTGTTATAGTTATCATTCTAATATTTAGATGGACCCTTTTGAGATGTTGTATGACAGGCAATGTAGATCTCTGATTAAATGGTTTTATTTAGCTGAGATGGATTCATTAGATACAAACTTTATTAAAGATGTTATGGAGCAAATTCATATGATCCAGGGTAGGCTCTTGACAGTCCATAGTCGATAGAAGAGTTATGCGGATCAGAGAGTTCAAGCCCTAGTGTTCATAGAGGGTAATCATGATTGGCTCTGAGTGTCACCCATGAAGGGTGTGATGAGGTTCGGAAAGTAGGACATGCTTAGCTCTAGATTCATTGGACCCTTTGAGAATTTGAGTCCTATTGGAGAGGTGGCCTATAAGTTGGTCTTACCGCCTAGTTTGTCAGTTGTGCATCCTGTTTTTCATGTTTCCATGCTTTGAAAGTACATGTTGGATGAGTCTCATGTACTTTCCTTTGATTCCGTTTAGTTGGGTCAAGATTTTTCTTTTGAGAAGGACCCAAAAACAATTTTGGATAGGTATGTTCGGAAGCTTAGGACCAAAGAGATTGCTTCACTGAGGGTGCAATAGAAGCATCGTTCAGTCGGTGAGGCAACTTGGGAGACACGGTCTAATATGTGTTCCACATATCCTCAACTTTTTGAAGCTCCAAGTACTTTCTTTTACTTTATGTTCGAGGACGAACATGGATTTTACTGGTGGATAATGTAATGACTCGGTTAGTCATTTTTAGAAAATTCTTGAATTTACTAGTTTGCCCTCCTATGATTGACCCCAAGTCTTCTATGATTGAGTTTTGAAAAGTTGATTTTGAACTTTGACTTAAAATTGAGAATTTGGTAAGTTTTGAGTTTGAAAGGCTAAGTTGTTAAGAAAGTGGTTTTTGGTATCTTTTGGAGTTTTTGAGTGTCGGAATGGAATTCAGTTGATTCCATTAGTCTTGGTTGTGTTTTCGGGTGTTGTGGGCCTCGTTTTTGCAAAGGTCTTGTTGCTTAAGTGACCTCCTCTTAAGCGAAGGACCTTCTGCATTAGTAAAGGTCGTTCGCTTTTGTGATGCACGAGATTTTTGCGGGGTTCCCTTGCTTTGGCAATATCTGAGAGGGATTTTGACCTTCCATTTTTGAGCTTGAGGAACCTTTGGTGGCGATTTTGGGAAGGTTTTCTTGTTCTTAATCATTTGGGGTAAGCTTTTATAATCCTAAACCTTCATTTCCCATTGATTATTTATGGATTTAAACATCTAAACATGAGATTTTGATTGATGAATGATGAGTTTTTTCAAGAACTCAAGTTCTTAGCTAAAATTGAGATTTTGAACTGATTTTAAGTCCTTTCTGGAAATGATTTTCTCTAACGAGTTCCTAAAGCCGTGACAAATGTTTTCAAGTATTAAATTTCATATTGAAACCTTACTTTCGGAATTGGGTTTTGTTTTGATTGATTCACTTTTCAAGAGATTTGATGTGGGTATTTTTGTTTCCAGAAACTTATTGTGAATATTTGCTTGTGTATAGATTGTGTGGCTTAGAAAGTGATTCAGAAGGGGAAGACTCAACTCTTAGAGTGAATATTGATTGATTTAAGGCAAATGATCTCCTAAAACTTGTATTCTAATATTATTTGTGTACTTCTTACGGTTCTTGTGTGTTGAGAGTAATGTGGATGAGGTGAAGGGTTTAATTATCCACCTGATACATCTAATTGAATAAAAAGGATTTGAAATGAAAAAGGCTATGTGATGAATATGACGATGTGAATTTCCTTATTGTGACCCTTGTTGATTGATTGATGAAATGCTTGAAAGCGTGAATGTGGACTTGAATGGTATAAATTGTTGTCTCTTCCGTGTGACGTGATATTGCTTGTCAACATTGATTGTAAACACCGTGATGAGACATGTGATGATTTATGATGTTGAGGTCTTTACCGGCGAGTGTTGTGATGCCAAGGTCATTTTCGACAAGTGTTTATAAAGCCAATGTCTCTTGGAAACAGCCTCTCTACCTCCACGAGGTAGTGGCAAGGTCTGCGTACTATTTACCCTCCCCAGACCCCACCTAGTGGGATTTCACTGGGTTGTTGTTGTTGTTGTTGTTTATAAAGCCAATGGGAAATGGTTTCGGCTAGTGATTTGATATAAAGTCGATGGTAAATGGTTTTGACTAGTGATTTGATATAAAGTCTATGGTAAATGGTTCCATATAGTAAGATTGTGCTGACGCGAAATGTTTTCGACAAGAGATTGATTATTGTGATTTGATTCATTCGATACTTATGTTTGACTTGCTTGTTACCTGAGATTGATGTACTTGTTGTGTGTGACTGAACTACTTGACTTTGAGAATGACTTGATTCATTTGATTGTTGATTGTGAATCTTGAACTATGGATATTGGGCCTTATGATCTGTGCATTGCAGAATTGCTAGGTTGAGCTGATTTCTGTGCATGTTGTAGTTTGAGGAGGTTCAACTGAAGTGTAAGGGGTATTCGATTTCTAGTTAGACGGCTTGTTTATTAGGTTGATTGTTGGGTACTGTGTTGGTACTCACTCATTTCTTCTACACTTGTGTTGGTACTGAGCCTGTTTAGCATAATCGCTCTTCTTCTCTTTTTTTGAGGCTTGTGAAGGACTTGAGAGGCAGCTGTTTGTCATCTCGGTGGGACCTCTTCTCCTTTTTTCATGCTTTGTTCTACTTGAGAAGAAAAGACATTTAAGACTTGTATTTATCTTTCGAATTCTATATTTTTATTAATGGCTTGTACATTTTAATGGAATGTATAAGTTTTTCGACTTTGTGTTGTTCTTGATTTATTGTTTTTCGTATTTTATTTTATTTTATTGGATTAAGGCTAACTTGTCTTGGTGGGAATATACAAGTGTCATCACGTCCGTTTTTGGTTCGTAACATTCACTTGGTCTGGTGAGGCACCTGATGCTTATCACACCTCCTAGGTTTGGAGTGTGGCATTGTGTTATTAAAAAGGTTCAGATCCTAGTTTGGGGTTTTGATACTGTTACCACTTCTCATTCAATATTTTATTATCATATGGGTAGCGGTTAGATAGTGATTGTCCAATCATTGCATATTCTCCCTTTGACTAAATCACACTCTTTAAGTTTACATTTTGCATTACAGTTAATGAAGATAGAATTTTGTGCTTTCTTAAAAGAAAATTAAGCTTCCTAAAGGGGTGCTAGTTCAATATAAACAACTATATAAAAAAAATACATCTCCATTTGCTAATACAGTTTTAATTAATTTACGAATTAAAAGGGTGTTGATTGTACTTCAAAAATAAGATGGGTGAATAAAGAACATAATTAACTCCATATCTAAATATTTGGTGTATAATAGACACATATTATATATTTATTAGTTTGAGAGTAAAACAGTTTGTGTTCGATAACTACAAGTGAAATTATAGGAAAAGAACATTAAATGTTATTTGCATGTCATAATAATAGTAAGACTCGAAGTTTGGACTCTTAAAAATAATTTAAGTGAAGTCAGTCAACTTTCTTCTACATTCGTTATAACACAAATTGTCTTAGATACGTCTAAAAATTTTAAAGTGTTATAATTTGATTATTATTTTTCAGTTACTTTCGCTATTTGATTCATATAATATGTATTTTCTATGGTTAAACAAGAAGACTTCACTAGTTTTGTAATCAAACTTTAGATTCTACATCTTATTTCTTATGTCAAGATATGCATAATTTTTTAAATTTTTAATTGTGTCTAATTAATTTAAATTTTATTAAAAAAATAGTTATATAATAAAAATTTACTTGTTTACTCTATTTAGTTTCTTATTAAATGCAATAAGATAGTAATATCTATGAATTGTTGAATAGATTTACATATTTTCTGAACATACACTAGAGGCTCAAAGATTAGATAATATTTAGGCCAATTCCAACATAAATTTTGGTGGAACTTTTTATGATTTTTTCCTCTGTAATATCTAAAGAATATAAAACGATCTCAAGGAAAAACAGACAAATTAAAAGAAACTTCTAAATCGTTTTCATAATAAAAGCATTTATTACATATGAAATTTAGGTCCTCAATTGGACTGCAAGAACTAAAAACTTAAACATGATAACTCTTACTCCATTCTCAGAATGGTACACATATATCAAAGAACTAAATAGTTTTAGGCAAGCTTTTAGCAAGAATCTATGGTATGAATGAGTTCCCTTTTTTGGGGACAAACTTTCGCATCCACACATGCTTCCCATGGATATTAAATTTAGCTTTGGAATCATCTTTGAGAATAAACTCAATAATTTCAGGCATAACAAACACGATTCGAGCATAAAGAGCCTGTTCATGAGACTTCACCTCCTGCATTAGAATGTAGTCAATGCAGTCTCCAAAATATGGTTTAAAGAATTCCCTGATTTCCCATTCAGCAACAGGGTAGCCTTTGGAGAAAGTAACAAACATGGTCCGTTCTTCATCTGGTACATTGTGTCCCTTCATCCTTATATAAGACATGTCACATCCATTTCCTAACTGAGAAAATCTTTCAATTAAAGATGAATCACCGGGAGGCGGCACCATTGACATATTTCTTTCCATCAAGGTTTGTTCAAAACTTATTTTCAAAGCTTTTTCCATAATATCTAACAATGCATTGAAACAAACCTCATTTACAATCTTTCTTATCCCACTTGTTGCACTGTCCCTATTTTGATGGAAAAATAGGAGAGATAATCCCTTTTTAGTGAGATTTTGAGTTAGAAAAATATCACTTGCATAAGTTGAAGACAGAAATCGATTGTTCTCAATGCATTTGAGACATGTTGCACCTTCATCAGCAAGTTGATTAATTAAAAAATGAGGTAAGGATAATATCTTGTTGATAACATCCTTGCAACGACATGTTCTCTCCAACCAAATCCACAATGCCAATGTTTGCATTGATTCAAAAGGATCACGTAGGAGGTCAATAACTAAGACATAATAAAGTGTTCTGTCAATCTTATGAAAAAGTTTGAATTCCTCCTTAGTGATTTGAAAAGTTGTATCAGCCATACCAACTCACATTTTTAGTGAAAAAACCTGATAATATCACAAATTTAATTAGAAAATATTGAGATGAAAAATACATCCCTAATTATACTCGACGTATAATTATACAATTGAAAACAAAAGAAGGTAAATCGACTAACAAGATTATAGTATGAATAAGACAATTGTGATCCGATTAAAGATTCAACTCTTGTGTTGTAAGGTAACGAACAAAAATCTTGCGATAAAATCAAGGAAGAATGAAAATAAACTAAGGGCAAAATTTATACGAGGATTAAAAAGGATCATTCTTGGAACCTATAACTCAATCAAAGAGGGGATTCCAAGAACATGTCGAGGATTGCACATTTTCACCTATTTAGAGATTTAACCAGATCTAAAATCAAGTAAAGTTTAGGCTACATAAAAGGATAAAAGAACAAACCAAATGGTAACGTCAAGAGAAGATTGATCTCAAGAACTCAACTTGATATATAACTTGACAACCCAATCCAACCTATTTATAGATGAAAAATATTTACTGGGCAACGGTCTAATGAAGTTGGTATTATTTCTATTCAACCAAAATAAAGGGAAGTAATTACAATTTTGAAAGCATTTACAAAAAAGTCTTGAGCAATAATTACAACTTTGGAAGTATTTACAGGAAAAGTCTAGAGTAGTAACTACAACATTGAAATCATTTATGAAAAAAACTCTTGTATGACAAATTGTAATTAATGCACCTTTATAGAAATCATATTGAGAGAACTTCACACATGTCCTGTACAAGAAATGGTGAGAACATAAAATATCAAGACTACCTAGACTTGCTTACGTAATCTCAAAATGCAAAAAGACGTAACACTTTCTCTTCTACTTATGAACGAACTTTGTTTGGTTAACATAGAGAGAAATCATTATAATGAATACAAGTATTTAGAACAACTTGATATATTAGTAAATAACTTGATATGATGAATATACTTCACATTCTACGATAGTCACCTTAATGAATCATGTATTTTTTTTTAAAAAAATGGTTAGATAAAATGAATTTTGTCAACTCTAGTATAAATTGAGGTAGAACCACTATGGTCGAGTATTCAAAATCATAGTTCAAAAGAGACTACTTCTAATTATTTTAATAAAACGGATCATCCATTGTATCACAAACTTCTAGAATTATGTTCTATGATTACTCATACATGTCGAAAGACAACAAACATGCAATATATTTTTGTGATTTATCAAAAATTCAACATATTTTATGAATCATGACATATTTGCTCTTAGGAAATACATTATTTGTTGTGAAATTACTATGTGCGCAAATGTTAAAACTGTTTGTCCTTGACATAATTTGTTCAGTGGTGAAATTCAAAGCTTGTGTATTTACTACTCTTTCAAAATGGGAAAGACAGTAGTTCAACACGTCTGTATTATTCCTTAGATAATTATTAATGTTCCTCCATAGAAGAAGTTATCAACTTTAGTTATGTTATTACTTAACTCATCTAATAGAAAGTATGTCATTTAGTTCATATGGTTCAACCCTCAAGTTTATATCCTTGATTAAAAAAACCTTATAATTAGGTTTTGTAAGATATTTCATTATCCAAATTTTAATATACGACGTGGTTTTCTTGCAATGATGGTAACACCTCGCAAAATTCTGCGCTTAAGATCTGAATCATTCATGGTAAGTATATCATCTTGGGTCGGGTGATGTCTCAATAGATCATGTGTTTTAAGGTACATTTTCAAGTGTATGAAATGTATCATATGTGGTTTAGGATCATAGCAGGACTGTAGCACTAAGTCAAGTTTATATTTATGTCGGCTAAAATTTTGCATGTGTTCATGCATGGGTTAATTTCAAACAATCATATCTCCCATATTAAGAGTTAGAGTTAGTGGTCCATGACCTATCAAATTAAAGGTCTATGATTCTTATTTTTAACTCTCCTAAATTTGCATCAATTGGAGTTCGGAATAGAAAGTTATGGTTGTTTTGGTGATGACACCTGTCAATTTGGCAAATCAACAAGTAGTTCAGCATATCGCCAAATTGGCCCCATAACCTTCAAAAACTTTCATTTTAGCAATCTGAAGCCCCCTTTTGATGATCTGCTGAATATTTTAGCGGTGAGACCTCTAGATCACCGATTTAGGTGATAAAGCTCATTAAAAAGTCATTTTAATTGATTTTTCAAGTCTTCTTATGTCCCAAGATGGGTATTCTTGACCTTTTACCCTCAATTAACTACACTAAGTCTATCTTATAACCTAATAACCTCCCCCATTCACGCCCAACGCTCAAAAAATTAAATTCAATATCTTCTAAGTTCTCTGAAGCAAGAAACTGGGGTTCTTCACCTTCAACCTTCAGTTCAGGAATTTCAACAACTGTGTTCATTCCAGGTATGTGGGATTTCATCAATGGGTGTCCTTTCACCCATTAAATACCAAACTAAAATCAGTTCTTAAGTATCTCACTACTATGAATATCTCAGATTTTATGAAAACATGAATGTCCTTTTATTTCAGTTTATTCTCATGAATACATGTTTTTACACATGGTTTAGTGTATTTACTAGAAATATGTTTTATAAACCCTGCTAATATTGATTTTTCATGTTTCTCTATATTATGTTATTTGAATTTCATGTTTTCTTCAAAATACATAAATTGTTATGTTTAACTTTATACTCAGTTTATCAGTCCTGCATATTTTAAGATGGTTTTAGATATAATATCTTTCATTCAATCTCAGAGTTTGTTGGTTTCAATGTTATTAGTTAAGAAGACCATCAGGGTGATTTTCGATGAAGTATACTTTTAATAGTATTTTTAGATAGTATATGTATATTGTTAGACTTAGTATTTTTATGATTCAAGATTTAGAATTTAGGTCCAAGCTTCTATAATCCTTTTAAAATATCAGTCCTGATACATTTTTATGCATTTTATTCTAGCCATATCATATATTATGTATACTCATAAGTCTCACGCTTCAAAATACATGACTTTTATATATGTGTACTATTATCATAATTAAGAGTGTCAACTCATAATAGTAAGATACATGACAAATATGTGATGAGTTGAGGATTTCGACTCATTTAGAGCTAAATATTCAGAGTTTTAGTATCTTTAAAGCCTATTTTATGGTCTAAACTGATGTTAAACTGCTAATTTGCAGCAATGAAGGCAAAAGAGCAAGGCAAGTAAATTACAGGGCAAAAAGGAGAGAAAAAGCTAAAAAAAAACTAAAGAAAAGCAAGGCTGATGCTCGCCAAAGCCACCCGGCGAGTTGCCGAGTGGCTCTTCAGCTCACCAAAAGTCACAGCAGGCCAGCCCTTGGACAAAGCCAACTCAACGAGCAGATTGATGTTTTGCCAAAACGTCGAATGGATTAGCGATGGAGGTTTTGATCTCCTAAATCACAGAAGGGATGTAGTGAAAAGCTAAGACAAGAAGGCGATGGAAAGGATCACTCGGCGCATCACCAACCTGGTCGGCGAAGCGCGACTTATTTCGCCAAGTGGATCTGAAGTTGAAAATCTGAGAACGTATAAATGCAATTTTCGAAAGAGGAAAAATAAGTTCTGGAGTTCTGTAGTTTTTGAGAGTTCCCACATTGTCCAGTTCTGGATTCTTGATCCCTAACATTGTTCTTTAACTTTTTGAGTATAGAATTAGGTTTTATTTGATTTGAAATTAAATCTAAGCATTTTGAAGACTTGTGGATTGTTACCCAAGTTGACGGAAAACATAGTTGGTAACTATTTGTTGCTCTTTATTATGTGGGGCTAAAATCCCCATTCCTGGGGGTGTGATTATGTGATTGAATGCTTCAATTAGATTATGAGTGTTAGTATATACTGATTTGATTGTTGATTTGAAGTGGGTTCAATTGATAGTTGAGTTTTAATTGATGAATTGTAGTTGAAAACACAATTCTAGCCAAGAATTCTAATCTTGCTTGAGAAAGAAGTCTTAGAGTTAAAACTATAGATTGATGATTATAGTGATTGGGTTATTGTAGACTTAGCTTGAGAAAGTGGGTCTTAATACAATCCTACTAATCTAGCTTGAAAAAGTAGATTGTTTGAGGTATTGGGATGTTTATATGTGTTATGCTTGTATAGCTTGATTCATGATAGTTGATTGAGAAATAACTATTACACCTAAAGCCTAGCCTACCCACTTAGATTCAATGGTGTCTAGTAAATAATAATCACCCATTATGCGAAATTGGCATTCAATTGATCATACTCCCAAGGACCCATCTCTATTTGTTTATTTCCGATTGTTCGTAGTTGTTAATTGTTCACTCAAATCCCTCCATTTGACATTAATTGTCAACCCCTTACCGTTTACTTTTTGGTTTCGAAAATGTCCACCTACAAACGATTAGAACAACATTTCACTTCATAATTGAACTTTTTACTGTATTACTTCATGTGGGATCGAAAATGTCTACACCTACTTGATTGGGACCGCCTACACTTAGAATCGGATGAAGTGTAGTTGAGCGTTATTAATTTACCATCAATGCTTTTGAACATTTTTCCCAAAATAAATTTCCCAATTAATATGGTATTCAGAATTTCATCAATGATCATGGATACATGTGTTTTTTTATAAAAGAAAGGTCCACAAGTAATATGGCAGTTAGGTATGACATCTATGATTATAAATAAAATTTGCAGGAGCTATCAGTTATGTTGAGTAGGGATGAGTACTTAGCACCGAATTGAACTAAGGTCAATATACCTAAGTCCTATAACTATGTGTCACTGTAGGTCTATGTAGCCTCTAGCGGACATATGCTTTCAGTTTACTAGTTCCACATCATATTAGATCAGATCAGTCTCTACACATTGACAAGCTATATTGAACTCTTTTTTATGGGAATTATACATCAAACTCTACGTTTATCTCACATGATTATATGTCAATTAATAGTATCTCCCATACTCTAGTCTTTCAGATACTGCGTGATCATATATTTACTAATTTCAGTTGTACCACTTATCAATTGCATGCCAATTTGCTTGGTCATTGTATAATTTCATGTTATTCAGCTTAGTAAAGTTTTTTCATGTTTAGTTATTAGTTTTATCATGCATTTCTCATATACTCAGTTCATGTAAAGTACTAGCCGCAAACTTTTTGTGTTATGTTATTTTATAATATAGATTTAGACGTTCAGTATCCAGCTCGTAGTTAGTACGATTTTTTGTCAGCATAGAAGAAGTGTTGGTAAGTCCTCATCATTCGAGGATAACCTTTATTTTATGTCCTTTGATTTGTCTTCTAATTTTCTGACAGCTAGAGTTTGTCGGGGATTTGTCCCAGCAACTCATCATAGTAGAGGCTTTCAGACATACAAACAATTGGTAGTTCCCAACTTTATGTTATGTTCAGATGAACTCCCTTTTTGAGTATTATGTTTAGTAATTCAGACATTATATATTTTTCAATATATGATTTCCTGCCTGGAGGGATATGGAAACATTGAATTCGCCAATTTGTGAACTTTTCTTTGATTCTTGACACATGTCATGCTGGATTTGAAGAAATAGAAATGAAAGTCTAATTCCACTAGAGAAAGTTGAATATGAATTAAATCAAAGAGAAATTTTTGACTAAAAAAAACTCAGCTTTCACATTATTTATTTTTTTTAGTTTTCATTTATATAAATCTTAGTGCCATACCATACCATGGGTTAGCTTGGGATCACTTCTGACTCTAAGCATTGTGTTACGAATAGGGTAGTCTCAGATTGTGATAACGATGCAGGTACAAGTTACAACTGAGGTAAGAGCAGATACATGCTTTCCATGCAACATGCATCGAAACTTCAAAACATGTCGTATATTATCCATTTTTCCTCAAACAAGTGTTCGGGTTAATACACGTAAAAATAATAATTCTTTCTTAATCCAATTTAGAAAAAATCTTAAAACCCCTCCAAGCTATTTATGTTCAATATTTTTGTAACTATTAGGAAAGACTCCTTTTGGGATGAATACTTCCACCTAGATGGTGAAATATGAATGGGTTTCATAAGTGAGGTTACTCTCAACTTAAAATATGTGTTTGTTTATTTCACAAACTATGTTCTTGTTGGCATCTAACCTACTTCTTGGTAATTTTTACCTTATCAGAAAGAATTTTTGACATTTCATGACACCTATGCCATGCCAAATCATTTTGACAGATTTGTTAAGATAATAAAATAATGCTATACATTCAACATGCATGCCCAGAGACAATTTAGGAAAGTCATACATTACAAGGATGGTAAGAAACAATTGGTGATTTTCTATTATGGTGGGTAAACATTTTCGTTTTAACTGTCTATAAATTTATTTTCCAATATCCTTAAAAATTAATATAAGAAGATCTATGGTAAGTGGTAAATCTTACGTTTACATGTGGCATAAGAGCTTGGATATTTGAACAGTCAATCCTATCAAAAGATTAGTTATTATATATTATATGTTGGTACCATAGTTATGATTTCTACCTTTGCATGCTGATGAAGAGAATGAAAATCTTTAGATTTTTCCTTATCCTAGTGACTTGGGGCTAAAACCTAAATTCATATGTGCATGTTGGAAAAATATTTAAAAGAACTTGAACTTAGTAGCAAGAAAGCCTACTATTATTGTTATTTGGGATAAGGCACAATTACCCCCTAGACTATGATCAAAATCTCAGAGACACACCTTAACTAAACTAAGGTCCTATTACCTCCTGAACTCATTTTTTGGTAATTTTGTACACCTTTTGGCCTACGCGGCACACCCCGTGACTCCAAATAGTTGAGGTGCATGGGAGATATTTGGATGCCACGCAAGCCAAAAAGGTGTACAAAATTACAAAAAAAATGGGTTCAGATGGGTAATAGGACCTTAGTTTAGTTAAAGCGTGTCTCTGAGATTGTGGTCATAGTCTAGTGGTACTTGTACTTTATCACTTGTTATTTTCTAAAAGGAAGTCTATGAATTTGTCAAAATACTTTCAAGATTATTTTGAGTTGTCCTTGTACATCCACCAAGCCAAACACATCTAGTTGTTGTTGGGTGACTTATGTCTATATTTGTATATTGTATACCATTTTTATGAGTGACAAATAATTTATGAGACTCAAGTTCACTCATAGCGCATATTAGTGTAAATGGTATCACATGTGAACCAGGCTCATGCATCACATTATTTATGTTAAGTAAGGATGTAGCGAATCTTTATACAATTAAGTAGGAAATAATATTATGAGGAGACCTTCTCTTAAGGAAATGTTACTCTATTGAGATATATTTCCTTACCAAATAATTCTAAGTTGTTGATAAATGATTGAATTATTCTGCTCATTCTCTATTTATATAAAAATATTACGACTATCATAATTTAAATCGTTATTGCACCCATTATAATGGATTTCTCTAACTAAAAATAGTCATCAAATAAAGGAGCAGTTAGTTGAATCAAATGATGAAAGTGAAAAACTAGATCAAATAAGTTTTCTGTCTATTTTGAGTTTGTAAGTTGAGATTCAAGTTGTTACTTACTTTACTAGTCTTATTTCTAATTGCGTACTAGTAGTGGTGTAGGTAAGACTTGTATGTTTAATAGATTAGAGTTTATAGTCTTTGAAGAGATATATTTAAGTAAAGTATTTAGTTGAGGTACAGTGAGTTAGTCCCCTAGATTAATCAATTGTAATCTGAAATTGTTCTTTGAAGTCTGGTGAACATTTGTTGAAAATACTACTCAGAGTAGGTTGTGATTTTTACTTCCTTGAGTCAGGATGTTTTTCACAATAAATACTCTTATATCCTTATTATTATTGTTGTTGTTACGTTTCTCTTACTTGAGGAACCAAAATCCTTAAGTTAGTAATACTCTTCAGCTATATCAAGAGTATTAGATTGGTTTAATGGTGTTTGTTTCTTTGTCAATTACATATAAAAATAGAAATCATGTTTAAATCTATAAAGGTGTTTGGTTCAACTTTATGTTTGGACCATTATGATCACAGTTATATGATAAAGCAATCTGTTGAAACAATTGGTCATTAAAGTTTTGTAACATAAGTGAAAGTAAAGAAGGGGGTGAATTAAAATTCCTTCAGTCGATTTCCTGTGATAGCCAGTCGACTCACCTGCAAGTTAGTACAGAGATAAACAGTAATAATAATTTGCAATAAGTAAATGACACAGAGAGTTTAATACTGGTTTGGATCATCAATGTGGTGCCTAGTCCAGTCCCCTTGGGTTTCAAAGGTTTCCTTAAGAGCTTTGAAGTGAGCTTGGTGGTACAACTTTTCTTGTGACTTGATCCTGTCTGATATGCAAATCAGATTTCTATCTTGACACTGCCTCTACTTGTAAACCTACACTCAAATTCTTTCTTTTTCTTTTATTTTCAATTGTATCACTCACGTGTATACAAAGCTTTATGAAAGATAAAAGAAAGTTGTTTGATAAGCTCAACTGAAGTTGCACACTTCATACTATAGTCTAGGGTAGATTATATAGTCATCGACTCATGCTCTTGTAAGGAAAATCCCAAGGGATTTATCTCAATCAAGGATGATTAAGAGATTCCTTGATTGAGGCGATTTTGCTGATCCATGTCCATATTAGATATGTGCATGGTAAATCGCTTTCTCTACTCTTCTTGGCTGGCTAGCTCAATTCTTTCCTTGTATGATCAGTAGACTTCTAATCCTTGGCTTGACTCACGATTCTTCCCTTTCTTGATAACTTGATTCTGTTTGAGGATTTGATTTGATAATCTGCTTGATTTCTTCTTGTCAATCAAGGTGTGCCTTGATTGAGTTGGTTGTTGGATTTAGGCTATCTCTAAGGATATTCTAATTCCTTAGATTGAGGTTTTCCTTTCTATCTATTTTTGTGATGATCAATCAATTACATCTTTCCATCTTGAGGTCTTCTGCACAGATCATTTCCTTTTTGATTTCGTGGCCTGCGAGAATTGGGATCAATATGTTAAATGTCTATTTTCAAAATCAACTAACTCTAAGGAGTTGACAATCTCCCCCTTTTTGATATTGACAACTTGATCACAATTTAATAAGCAGTATGTAGAGTCAAGTATACTTCCCTGATAGAGACTATATGTGAACTCTGTAGCTCCCCCTGTTTCTGAGGCGCCAATGTACATTGTAGCTCCCCCTATCTTAGAGAATAATATGGAAGACAAGCTTTCTCCCCCTTTATCACAATAAAAAAGAACATAGAAACGCACACTAGATATAAATGAGCAAAAGAAAACATAAGATATTAGAGGTCAGAGAGACCTATATCAATAGTCTAAGAGAGAGGGGGGGACAGACCCCATTGAAAGTTAAGCCAAAAAAATAGTTAAAAGACAATAAGTCTGAAACGCATGAATCAACGATCACCCAAAAAGTACTTGAAGGTGTTGATTACTTTTCCACAAAATGTGTTGTAAGAGCGTTCCACATTGCGAGAGAGACTGGAGTATGAAGTCTGGACGATAACTGGAAGATCATTATTAGACAAGCTGACTCCATTCTTAAGAGAGTCAACTTGTTTAATTAATCGGTTGACAGTGGAGATTGCTTCCTATTTGATTCCTGTCATAGCAATACACAGTTTACCTACATCAGTACTTGTGTCTTTCTATAGACGAAAGACTTTTTCCACAACATCGTGGAGAGTCTCCAAGCCACGTTCTACTACTAAAAGTCGAGTTTTGACTTCATCATTGTCCTGCAACAGAATAGCGGCAGAATCTGCAGAAATTTTTTAAGGCTTGGGAGTCTCAGTCTGTGCCTTAACCGAGTCCTTTTTGACCCACTTGTCACCAACCTGCACATACCCCATACTAGAAAAAGTGCGAGAATCATAAGTAGCATTTATAACAATGGGAGTAAACATAAAGAGATCCACAAGGCGATCCACCAAAATCCACGAAATGAGTAGACCATACGGCAAACTTGCAGAGGCATTCGTATCTTCAGCACTTTCCCACATGTATTCCTTGAACCATTCCGCCCAATTTATGCGGTATTTCCTAAGCAAACAGTAGAGAACAAACACGTCTCGAGTAGAGATATTACTCAAAGAGCCTTTCCTGGGAATAAGAGTTGTGCCCACAATATGCTCTAGTATATGATTTTCAAAACAAAGAGACAATGCCCCAAAGTGAGAGATATCAGAGTCCGGTTCAGCCACGACTCTCTTCGCACCTTCTAGAGAGACCTCAAAGCCATCATGCCAAGTTTCGTTCATATACGGAATCACCCCAGAGAACTTAGTACCAAAAATATCTTTGAAAAGTAGGTCATTTATAATAATGCGATTTCCCAAGACTAAAGTCTCTAACTCACCACTGTCAGGAGATATGTGAAGATTCGCATAGAAGATTCGAACAGCCTCTTCGAAAAGTTCAAGACCACACAAGGTGAAAAACAGGGATAATTTCTGAACTTTGAGATATGAGCTTACCGGGCAGAGAGAGTCCTTTAGCTGACTAAGCTTGACAACACGGCCAAGAACAATGGGACGAGATTTGAAGATGTCATACCTGTGCTTCTGTGCGATACCCCAGAATCGTTGCATGTTTGCTTGCGAGAGAGATCCCGTCACCAGAGGACGAGGCTTCTTTGAAGCTTTCTGTTTTGATGTAGATGCTCGCTTCTTTGAGGAGACAGACGGAGAAGCCATAGATCATGTGGAGGAATCAGAGGAAAGAGACAAGATGTCCACTTCGAAAGAGCTCGAAGGGGCGGAGGGTTTTTGAGAGGTCATGGAGCAAGTTCTAGTCATGGTAGGGTAAAGAGAGAAGAGAAAAGAGGGATGAATAAATAGAACAGAGAAGGGGAAGGAGAAAAATCTAAGAGAAGGAAGACAGGGGACAAAAAGGAAAGGATTTGACAGGAGATATAAAGAAGTGGAAAAGATGGTACCAGATCATAATTACAAAACATCAAAAACAAGGAAAGACATTAAATGCATAAGGAAAATAAATAATTAAGGTAAAACATGGAAAAAGCAAAACACATTTAAAAAGGAAAAAAAATAATTAATGCATATAATACCAAGGCGATTTATGAGAAAACATAATATTTCTTCAAGAAGCGGTTTAGTAAAGATATCAAATAATTGATTTTCAGAATCTACAAATTCTAAAGAAAAATCGCCATTTTCAACATGCACGAATAAAATGATGCTTGATGTCAATATGTTTAGCCCTGGAATGATGCACAATATATTTAGAAAGGCTAATAGCACTAGTATTATCACAAAAAATTGGAGCAGCTTCATAAGAGAGATCATAATCAAGTAATTGATGCATCATCTATAAGATTTGAGTACCATAGCTTCCAACGGCTAAATATTTAGATTCCGTGGTGGATAGAGCAACCGAGGCTTATTTCTTATTGTGCCATGAGACTAGAGATTGTCCCAAAATTGGCACGTTCCGCTAGTACTTTTTCGGTCATTTTTGTCACCTGCAAAGTCAGCATCGCCAATTAAATCAAAATAAGATGAGTGAGGGTACCATAGTCCTAATTCGGTAGTGCCAATCAAGTAGCGAATAATTCATTTTACTACAGTAAGATGAGATTCCTTTGGGGCAGCTTGAAATCTTGCGCACTTACATACGCTATACATGATGTATGGTCGACTAGCGGTGAGATATAGTAGTGAGCCAACCATTTCTCTATACATTTTTTCATCCACATCTTTTCCAGGTGCATCTGTTTCGAGGCACGTGAAAGGACTCATGGGGGTACCAAATGCTTTTGCTTTTTCGAGGCCAAACTTCTTTACTAGCTCCTTGGTGTACTTGGTTTGACTAATGAAAGTTCCATTAGTTGACCGCTTAGACTCATTTCGAATTCACCTTTCATCAAATTTGCAAAATTCTCACACAAAGAAGGGTTAGAACTTCCAAAAATAATATCATCAACATAAATTTGAACTATAAGAATGTACAAGCCAGATCTTTTAATAAAGAGAGTTGTATCAATTTTCCCCCTTTGGAAATTATTTTGAAGTAAAAAAGAGCTTAATCTTTCATACCAAGCATTTGGAGCTTGTTTGAGTCCATAAAGAACTTTGGATAATTTATAAACAACATCAGGACAAGAAGGATTTTCAAAATTGGGGGGTTGTTTGACAAAGGCTTCTTCTTTTATAAAACCGTTTAAGAAAGCACTTTTTGCATCCATTTGAAAATGTTTGAAGCGTTTGAAGGATGCAAACGCGAGAAGAATTCGAATAGATTCTAACCTTGTGAGCAAAAGTTTCATAGTAATCAATACCTTATTGTTGTGAATAGCCTTGAGCGACTAGCCTTGCTTTGTTTTGAGTAACTTCGCCATGTTCGTCTAGTTTGTTTCAAAATACCCACTTGGTTCCGATAACTGAGCAATTCTTTGGTCTTTTTATGAGAGTCCATACTTGATTTCTTTCGAATTGATCAAGTTCTTCTTTCATCGCTTGTACCCATGACTCGTCTTCCATAGCTTCATTTATTCGCTTGGGTTCCATTTGAGATATTAGGGCAACATAAGCTTGTTTTCTGAGGGAAGATCACGTCTGAAGTTTTATCATCAAGTTTCTCGAGAATAAAATTTTCGTGATAGCTAGCATTGTGTCTCCATTCTCTTGGAATATTTGTTTTGAGGATACAAAAGATTCTGAATTTGTCTTTCCAGTGAGAGTAATGTTGTCCATTGAAGTATGGTGGTCGATGTGAAGAGTGTTCATCTTGAAGTAAAGCTCCGGGGATCTTATAGTGTGCCATTTTAGATTTTTGCTCACGTGTGGTTAAACACTGAATTAGTGAGACTTGCTCTGATACCAATTGAAAGTGCACCGGGGGTGAATTAAAATTCCTTCAGTCAAATTCCTGTGATAGCCAGTCGACTCACCTGCAAGTTAGTATAGAGATAAATAGTAATAATAATTTGTAAAAAGTAAATGACACAGAGAGTTTTATACTGGTTCGGATAACCAATGTGGTGCCTAGTCTAGTCCCCTTGGGTTTCAAGGGTTTCCTTAAGAGCTTTGAAGTGAGCTTGGTGGTACAACTTTTCTTATGACTTGATCCTGTCTGATATGCAAATCAAATTTCTATATTGACACTGCCTCTACTTGTAAACCTACACTCAAATTCTTTATTTTTCTTTTCTTTTCAATTGTATCACTCACGTGTTTACAAAGCTCTATGAAAGATAACTGATAAGCTCAAGTGAAGTTGCGCACTTCACACTAAAGTCTGGGCTAGATTATATAGTCATCGACCCGTGCTCTTGTAAGGAAAAACGTAAGGGATTTATCTCAATCAAGGATTATTAAGAGATTCTTTGATTGAGGCGATTTTGCTGATCCATGTCCATATTAGATATGTGCATGGTAAATCATTTTCTCTACTCTTCTTGGCTGGCTGGCTCAATTCTTTCCTTGTATGAACAACAGACTTCTAATCCTTGGCTTGACTCACGATTCTTCCCTTTTTTGATAACTTAATTCTGTTTGAGGATTTGATTTGATAATATGCTTGATTTCATCTTGTCAATCAAGGTGTGCCTTGATTGAGTTGGTTGCTGGATTTAGGCCATCTGTAAGAATATTCTAATTCCTTAGATTAGGGTTTTCCTTTCTATCAGTTTTTGTGATGATCAATCAATTATATCTTTCCATCTTGAGGTCTTCTGCACAGATGATTTCCTTTTTTATTTCATGGCCTACGAGAATTGGGATCAATGTGTTAAATGTCTGTTTTCAAAACCAACTAACTCTAAGGTGTTAACATTAATTGTGAATATTATATAATTATTGCACTAATGTATGCATTTAAGGTTATATAATTTGTTTGTTATAATAATGAACAAACAGGACAATTTATGGATTACACAAACAAAATGTTTATACTTATTTTATGGATGTATGAAAATTTATAGTATGTCAATCATTAATCTTAGGGATGAAAAACTGGGTGGGGTGAAATGGGGCGGGGTGGGTCAAACCCATATAAAACCACAAAGGTTTTACCTTGCTTAACTATAAGGACCTTCCCGTCATTTTCACCTTTCTACAATCTTCTTAGCATTTAGAGCATTCCTTTAATTACCCCAAGTCATTTATGACTCGGTGGGACTAACAGTTCAGTCCCCCGGTCGTTCGTTTGGTTTGTACAAGTTTCTATGTTTTGGAACTTTTAAAACTTGAACGGTTGACTTCAATCAAAAGTTAAGATAGACGGTCGCATAAGGCAATTCTAACAATTGTGTTAGCTCTAGAACATTGAGTTTGATCTAAAAAGACATCCATGTGGAAGTTAGCTTAAAATGGAGTTTGAGTGTAGGTCTCATTGTTCATCAATACAACCTTGGTTGAAACTTATGACATATCAATTTAGTCTAAAATATCAAATTTGATGGGTTAGTATATCTCATTTGCATGTATAGGGTTCCGAACCAATCTTGAGCACCCGAGAAGAGTCCATTGGGATTTGGCTAAATTTTTTGAGTGACTCGCACTCGTGCAACCTCTTTTGTAGACCGATTATTGCTAAAGAGGTCTCTGTTTTGCCGACTAGGGGTGTGCTTTAGCTGGCCAGTCATTTTAGCAGTCCTGACTTTGCTTAACTGGTCCCTGCTTTAGTGAGCACAACTTGTTATAAGGTAGTCGGCCTATGTCTAGATAGCTTTAGTGGGAGGTGCCACTTTTTTTATGCCTCTTAAGCAGCCAATGTGATCGCTTTAGTGGTACTTGCAGGTAGTTATACCCATTTTGTTGGGCTTTTTCTCTTATGTTCAAATCGATTATAAGATCTTTAGACCTTCAAATTGAATGTTTTCTATTGCTTCTTGCGGGGAATTGGTAGAGCTTCATTTTGGGACCTTCGGAAAGTGTTGTAGGTCCATTTCAAAGGTAAATTCTTGCTCCTAGGACCTTTTCTTGCCCTTTAATGGTATTCTTGGTGCCTTTTTTGTGAAATTGTTGCATGAGCTGATTTCTTTATTTTCTAAGCATGAATTGTGTCCCACTTTGGGAGATAAGTTTAGTAAGGTTATTAGGACCTTTTGATGAATTTAATTTCAAGATTCACGACGTACATCCTGCATTCTCATTTTGACTTAATTTTTTGGTCCATTCTAATTGTTGTATTTTTGGTGCAAAAATATTCATTTTGACATTGTGACCTTATTTTTTATAGCATGGCAGTGATTAGAGGCATTTCAAAAATGTCCATTTTTACGTTGTGATACTATTTTGACAGCATGGCAGCAATTGGAGACCTTTCAGAAGGGGATAGATCCAAAATCGTGATTTAGAAATGTATATGATTTACATTATGGAAGGTTGTGGCATCCTAGTCTTTGATTGAGCTTACAAATGTAAATTCATGTTGAATTGCTCGAATTGGGGTTAGGTTTGTAGTTGATCATGCTCATTTATTTGAAAATATGCCTTAGGTGTTTCTCGAGATATTTTGGGAGTGCTGGTATGTTTATGTTTGTTTTATAATCATGCCTTGCCTTGTGGTTATCATTCGTTATTGTTATTAGCTTGTTGTTGGCCTTAGTCTAGGCTTAGGCTAGAGATTGTGTTAGACACGTGCGTTAGAGTCTGTAGTCCGTACAATTGTTCCCATGCTACTTCGGATAACTTAGCTCCCTATAGAATGATATATCAGGCTTGAGCCTGGTAGTGTGATCCTTAGCTAGGCAACCACTAAACTATTATGACCTTTTCGTCCATATTTATGTTTTCATGGGCTATTTCAAGCTTTGATGGGCTATTTGGGGTTAATTCTTTGTATTTGGAGCTCAAATGGGTCCTTGGAAACTCTAGATGTGGTTCTTCTCCATGGTATAGATTGGTAGGGGATTAACAAAGAAATTTAGACTTTTGGATTTATTTTCCACATTTTGAGATCTGTGTACTTTTTTATTACCTTAGTTTCGAGGCCCCTATGTACCTTTTTATAGTCAGGTTCGAGGCCCTAGCGTAACTTGTATTAGTAGGGTTTGACACCCTGGTGGTATGTATCCTTGGTCATGGTTTGATGTCCTAACTCACCTTTTAGCCTTGGTTCGAGTCTAGGCAAACCTCAATTAATAGCGTTATAGTTCTAACTTGATAATTCTTTGGACTCTTGGGTTGCCTTTACCGCGATTTGGGTCTGTGAATGACCGTGGAAAATCTGGAGGTGATCTAAAACTTACATAGTAGTCCCTTAGCTCTTATGTGTATCCATTGAGCTTATGAGGGTCCGTTTGGGTGATTTTCTTTAAGTTGTGCATGATTGTACCCTTTTGGCTTATGGGGTCCAGTTAGGTACAAGTAAGATATTTACTTTCTATTTATACTCTCTGTGGCTCATGTGTTTCTTATGATTTTTGGTGCTATTTTTCTTCCATGGTTTCTAATTATTTCCCTTTCCAATTTTCAATATTGCTTTTACTCTCCAAATTCAGTAAACCTATGATGCATATTGGGTACTTTGTTTAGGTACTCATACTACACTCTAAATTTGTTTTCACGATACAGGTCTAATCACTTGTTGCCAATGGTTGTATCGAGCCAATTGTGGGGACTTTCTGAGATGAGGGTAAGCTTATTACATCTTTCCTCAATCTGTCTTTTTCTATTATAGTGTTTGACTAATCCTTTGATTTTAGACAAGTTTGTATTTATTTTGCTCCACTTTTGGGACTTGTACTATTTTTGGTTGTATATATATATTTGTTTTGTTCTTATATTGCACTATTTCCTTTAATGTAAATCATGTATCTCTTATTATTTGATGTTTCTACCATGTATGTTTGTTGCTTGTCATTTCGGGTTACAGGTTGGCTTACCTACCGTTAGGTAATAGTAGGTTTCATCATGACTCGAGTTCTTGGGTTGTCAAAAGTTGGTATCAAAGCCAGGTTGGCAATTGTCACTTGTAAAGAGATAATGTCTAGTATAGTCCAGTAGATCATTGCGGAGATATCTGTATCCAATCTTTGAGAGGTTACTGTACATATTTAGGAAGATTATCTCTTTTGTATCATTGTTGTGCATCATCTATCTTATTGGTTTCTTGGAAGCTCAATTGTTCCACTCTTTCACATGATGGCTCACATACAAGGCTTAGCAAACAGAGGTGATGCACCCGAGCCATATGGTAAAGGCTTATCTAGGGGTGGAGGAAAACCTTAAAGTTAAGCGAGGGCTGCAACACCAACCCAAAGAAAATAGAGGACTCTGCAGCCGGTGGAGCCAGGACCAACACAACTACCTTCCAGACCAGTTCTAGGTCTAGACTTGCAAATCGTTATCATTTAATTATTAGTTGTACTGGGGGAATGCAATAAACCTCATCTCTAGTTAGGCCAGCACCACAAGATCAGCCTGTGGCAATGGCTCCACAAGTAGAGGTGCCCCTAGAATCCACTCATGCCCAACCAATTATTGTAGTCGGGGCTATGCCACTAGAGGAGAAAAAGATGATCGAAGTGTTCTTGAGATTGTCACTTTTGAGGTTTTCTGGGAGGATTCTCATGAGTTTTTGACTACTTGTAGTGAATGACTTTACACTGTAGGACTAGTGGATTCGAGAAGAGTTTACTTCACAACTTAGTAGCATAATAGGCTATCCAGGCTTCGGTGGTGTATTCATTGAGTGTAGACTAGATGGGTCACCTTCGGTATCATGGATAGAGTTTTCTAAGGCATTTCTGTCTAGATTCAAACCATAGTGTGTCTGAGATCGACTCTGAGAATAGTTCTCTAGACTAAAGCAAGGCTTTATGACTACATCTGAGTATGAGGCTCGGTTTCAAGAGCTCTCTAGGCATGCTACGATGATATTACCTACTGACTAGGAAAAGGTTTGTTGTTTTGTGTCTAGTTTTAGTCTAAAACTGCTGATTGAGACTGGGTCTATGGCTTCGGGGAGGTCATTTTTGTCCTACTCTAGGTCCAGGGACTCTTATGATAGGCCTCACTAGCTAGCGATTTTAACAGGGTCAGTTAGACTGGCTTATTCAGGTGGAACTTCAGGCTTCTGAGGGGGAGTAGTACAGCCTAGGTGGTTGGCCTACTTAGGGTTGTTTTTAGTGAGGCATTGTTGATCATTGGTCCATAGAATGTCCTTGGTATCGAACGATTACACTTGATCCGTATTCATCTCATCCAATGTCAGCAGTTGCACCCCAACTAGAGGCAATGCCTAGGGTTAGGATTGGTAGGGTGGTCACCAAGAAGCTTGAGAAGGATCCCGATAAGGACAGGGCCACCTATATGTAGCTCCAACTATGGTTAAGGCTAAGGCATCAAAATCTTTCATCACAACTATGATTCTTATATGCCATCGGCCTACCTCGGCTTTATTTGATCCAGTTTCTACTTTTTCATTTGTATTTGTATATCATGCTTCACGATTGGGTATGTATTCTAAGCCTTTATCAGTTCCATCACGTGATTCGACCCTTGTGGGCGATTATGTAGTAGTGGATCAAGTGTACAAATATTGTTTGGTGACTATGCAAGGGTGTGACACTCGGGCTGATCTTACAGTATTGGATATATTAGATTTTGATGTTATCCTTACATAGACGGGTTATCTCCCTATTTTAGGGTCTTAGATTTTTCTTCTAAGATTGTTACCTTAACCATGCATGGTGTCCCTCCGGTGGTGTTGCAAGGTTATTTTATTCACACATTAACCAAGGTTATCTCTTTTGTTCGAGGTTAGAGGTTGGTTGCTAGCTGTGTCTATCTTATTTGGCTTATGTGCAATATGTTAATAGAGAGATCCCTACAGTTGATTTAGTACCCTTTGTGCGAGATTTCATTGATGTCTTCCCTACTGATCTACCTTGACTTCACCCAAAGCTAGTTATTGAGTTTGTTATTGACCTCGATTCAAACACTTATCATATTTCTATTCCATTTGTATCGTATGGCCCCTACAGAGCTCAAGAAGCTGAGTGTTCAGCTTCAGGATCACTTAGGTAAGGGATTCATTCGACCGAGTGTGTCTCCTTGGCTTCCCTAGTTATGTTAGTGAAGAAGAAAGACGATTCTATGAGGATTTGTATTGATTACAGGCACCTGGTGAAGAAAAGTATCTCATGCCTCACATTGATGATTTCTCTAACCAATTTCAGGGTACCGTGGTGTTTTCTAAGATTGACTTAAAATTTGGTTACCATCAACTGAAGATAAGGGCAACAAACATCCCTGAGACCATATTTAGGACTTGTTAGGATCATTATGAGTTTCTAGTGATGCCTTTTGGGTTGACTAATGCCTCGACGACATTCATGGACTTGATGACGTATGTGTTTAGGCCATATATTGATTCATTCATCATCTTTTACATTAATTACTTTTTTGTATACTCGCGCAGCGGGAGAAGCACGAATAGCATTTAAAGACTGTGCTCCAAACTTTGAGATATCAACGACTTTATGCCAAGTTCTCAAATTATGAGTTTTGGCTTTATTCTGTAGATTTCTTGGGGCACTTTGTGTCCAAAGATGTCATTATGATGGATCCGGTGAAGATTACATTTATTCATGATTAAGTTAGGCCCGCCTTAGTGACTGAGATTCAGAGCCTCATCGAATTAGTGGGCTACTATAGATGATCTGTGTAGGGCTTCTCAACTATCGCAACACAATTGACTAGGTTGACTCGCCTTGATGTTCCTTTTGAGTGGTCTGAGGAGTGTGAGTTAAGCTTTCAAAAGCTCAAGGAGTTGCTTACTATTACTCCAAATTTTCACTCTGCCAGCTATGGGCAAGGGCTTCAAAGTATATTTTGATACGTCCTGTGTTGACTTGGGGTTTTTATCAATGTACTAAGGTCGTGTGATTTCATATGTGTCGAGGAAGTTTAGAGTGCACAAGTGCAACTACCCCGCTCATGATTTGGATTTGGCGATGATAGTTTTGCGTTGATGATTTGAAGGCATTACATGTATGGGGTCTAATGTGAGATCTACAATGATTATAGGACTCTATAGTATATTATGAGCCAGAAGCCAAAAGGTCCTAAATTTGAGGCAGCGTAGGTGAATTGAGTTTTTAAAGGACTAGGACCTCTATATTCTATACCATTCGATCAAGGCAAATGTGGTAGATGATGCCTTGAGTCCAAAGATGGTGAGTATGGGTATTCTATCTTTTTTTCAGCTTTAGACCAATCTCTGGCTTTAGATATCTAGTATGTATCCAATAGGATGATTTGACTCAATGTTTTAGATTCTAGGTGGGTATTAGCCTACTCGGGAGTTTAGTCATATTTGTTGGAGTAGATCTTTGGTCAACAATTTGATAATAAGGCCTTTGTGGATATTCGAGATTGGGTTTTGTGAGGTGACGTCGAGTAGGATACCTCACATTATAATAGGGTGCTGATGTTTCACCGGTATTTGTGTTCCGAGAGTTGGGAGTTTGGTTTTGTTGATTCTTCATAAGGCCTGTGATTCTAAACATACTATTCATCCAGGTTATACAGCGATTTTAGTGATTTGAGGCAGCATTACTGGTGGAGCAAGATGAGGAGAGATATTATAAAGTGTATGTTTTGTTGCTTGTGTTTACAATAGGTGAAGGCCGATCATTTAATGTCTGGTGGTTAGTTTTAAAGATTGTCCATTCCGTAGTAGAAGTGGGAGCGCATCACCATGGACTTTGTTATGGAATTGCCTCAGACTTCTTGAGGTGTTGGAAACATATAGATCATCATAGATCGATGGAACAAGTTAGCATACTTCCTTCTTGTTCAGTCTTCCTTTGGTTCCTAGAGGTTAGTTTGTGTCTACATTCGGGAGGTAGTTCTTCTTTATGGGATGCCAATATCCATTATTTTAGATAGGGGTTCTCAGTTCTCTTCTAACTTTTGAAAGACCTTTTAAAGAAGTTGGGTACCCATGTTGATCTTAGCATAACTTTTCTTTCATAGATCGATGGGCAGTTTAGAGCATACTATTCAAGTTTTGGAGGATATGTTGCGGGCTTGTGTTTTGGTCTTGGGAGGTTAGTGGGACCAGTTTTTGGCGTTAGGGAATTTTCATGTAACAACAGCTACCACTCGAGTTGTTGCTCTCCAGTTGGTCAGTTTAAATCTTCATAGCCTAGGTCGTGTAATACCAATTTGCTTCAGAAGGCCTTAGATCATGTGCAGGTAATTCAAGATAGGCTTAGTTTAGTTTAGAGTAGGCATAAGAATTATGTTGAACCTAGGCACCAACCTTTGAGATTTGGAGTTAGTGACCAGGTATTCCTTCAATTAACCCATGAAGGGAGTGATGTGGTTTAGGAGGCAGAGCAAGCTTAGCCCCAAGTATATAGGTCCATTTGAGATTTTGTAGATGGTTGAAGATGTCACTTACGAGTTGGCCCAACCTTCTGCATTTTCAGATATTCACTTGATTTTCCATATTTCTATGCTTCGTCGGTATGTTCCTAATGATTCTTAATGACTATTGTATGATTCAGTTGAGTTGGATGAATGTTTGAACTTTGTGGAGGATCCAATTGCTATTTTTGAATAAAAGATGTGCAATGGTTGCATTAGAGAGTCATTCATGTTGTTAAGGTTCATTGGAGGCATCATCCACTGAAGGAGAGTACCTCGGAAACCGAGCATGAGATGCGACAACATTTTTCCCGCTTCTTTGAGCCTTTTTTAGGTACTTCTTGACTCTTTATTTTCGACAAAAGTCCTTTCTAGTAGTGGATGTTGTAATGACTTTAGGTCATTTTCTCCTTTCTACATTTTTTTTCGCATTTAGATCATTCCAATAGTGACCATGACTTGTTGGGACTAATAGTTTGGTCACCTAGACATTTATTTGTGTATTATGCAAGTTTTGTATTTTAGAGCTTTTAAAACTTGAACGGTTGACTTTGATCAAAACTCTAGGTAGAGAGCCTTAGATACCAACTATAATGGTTGCGTTAATTTAGGAATGCCGAATTTGGTCTAGAAGGCTTCCGGGCTCAAGCCAAGGCTTCTGAGCTCATTCTTAGCTCCCATATAGATGTTGGCTTAAAATGGAATTTGGGTGTTGGACCAACTTTTCATTCAGACGACCTTGGTTGGAAAATTTTACACTCCATTAAGTCTGAAATACTGAATTTAGTGGGGTAGCATATCTCATTTGTGTGCATAGGGTTCATAACAAATCCCGAGCACCTAAGTAAGTCCGTTGGGACATGGCTAAATTTCCTAGTGCCTTTTGATGGTGCAACCTATTTTCCGGCCCTGGTATCGCTTAAGAGTTAAGAGGTGTCTGCTTTAGGAGAAGGGTCTACTTTAGCCGACCAGGCTAGCGAAGGGCCATCTGCTGTAGTGGCACTGGCTTAGCTTAAGAAGACATGGGCTCGCTTTAGTGGGAGCCAGACTATGTGTCTAGTCCATTTTAGAAGCCAAGCGCTTCTTTTGTTGTGTCGTTCAAGCAAAAAAAGTGACCGCTTTAGTGGTACATGCATGTTACACTCCGGAAATTGAAAAGACAAAAAGGAAATAAAAATGCAAAAAATTTGACTGAAGTAAGTTTCTAAGAGTCCAACCTACGACCATAGGAAGGAAGTTGTAGACCCAGAGTTGAATTTTGGAAATTTTAGTTTTTTGAAGATTGGACCTATGCCTTAACATGACAAAACATAGTAAGTTTGATGGGTCGTAAGACTGACTCGTAACACTGATGTAGAGATTTGATTTAGGACCTCAAGTCTACGAATAGTTTTGACGAGTCATAGCTGGTTCTACAGACCGTAGCAAGGTTCAATAGAAAGGTTCCAGACTTAGAGAAATTTTGTAGTGAAAGTTGAGTTCTACAAATAGGGCCTACGAACCGTAAGAAGTTTGACGAACCATAGAATGGTCTCGTGGGAAATGATTGAATATTTGGATTTCTGAAGTTGGTTCTATGTCTTACCAGGACACGCCGTATGAATTTCTATGAACCGTAAGTCACAACGGTAGGATTGTCCGACATTTATTTTTAAAGAGTATTTGGGTCTTTTCCTATGAACTTAATGCCTATAATACATC
This sequence comes from Solanum stenotomum, assembly GCF_019186545.1. Lineage (NCBI taxonomy): Eukaryota > Viridiplantae > Streptophyta > Magnoliopsida > Solanales > Solanaceae > Solanum > Solanum stenotomum. The sequence goes on from NC_064290.1 coordinate 18,781,249, forward strand.
GTTTTGACCCTAATTCTAAGCCTATAACTACCGTTCACGCATAGAAATTTCCCTAACTCTTTCATTCCCTCAAATTTCCAAATTTTTCTCCAAGGTTCTCTTCAGAATTCTATCTCTAGATCAAGGAAGAAGAAATTAGGGTTCTTCAAGTTCAAGTCTCCATTCTTTATCATTTCTTAGGTCTTCAATAAAGGAATGTAGGGAGTTCATCAATGGGTTACATTCACCCAATAAGTCCCCAATTCTTCAATTATCCACTTCAATTCCAATTCAATTGGTTAGGTTTTCATTTAATTCATCGTAGGTTCTATTTGTATGGATTTAAACTTTTGATTTTGATAATATTATGACTGACATGTTTCCCAATCAATTACATATGAACGCATCCATGATATATGATTTTTGACTATGAACCTTAATTTTCATGAATTTGAAGAAAAGCCAAGAATCAATGAATGATGTTTTATGAACTTATGCATGATTTATGAAAAAAGGGTCGATTATGATATAGGTTACATTAAGATAAGCATCGATTAATTGTGAAAGAATTTTATCATTTATGTATGAATTTTGAAAGGTTTTCTCACATTAAGGAATCATGGTTTGGCAAAAGGTTTTCTCACTCATGTATGATTCGAGATTTAAGGAGCTATACTATGATGTTTCTAACTTGGATCAGTAATAAATTATGTTTTTTCATGGATGATGATATACTTCTGTTTATAACTATTTAGTTGGGATTTTACTTTGCACTGAGAGGATATTGAAATAGAGTCTCTCCATTAGTAGAGGCCAGCTCTCTAGTAGCAATCTCCTTGTCCTTAACTACATCCCCCCATAGGTTATCTTAAGTGACATAGCTAGTGGATCCACCTAATCTAGAAGCTTAAGGTTGTTGCTTTGGCAAGCCACGACATCTTTTTTCAGTGTGGGAGCAAGATATTGAATTCCATGTTATAACTCACATGGTTTATGTCAGCAAATAGTAAATATCCCACATAACAAACTAAGTTATTGTCAAATTTTTTATGAAGCTTTTCTCATTTTTTAGATGCATTGATCATGTTCAGATATTGTATATGGTGTACGGGTTACGTCTCGACCACTCATTTGATGTAATAGATGGCTTGTCAAGACTTTACTACACTTCCGCATATATGTCAAACTCTATACTTCTTATGATATTTCTCTATTATGTTGTATATATGTATGTAAAGTGGCTTATGTAGGACCTCACGGAATTATATGCGCCATGTCACATCTAGAGTGTACTCTAGGTAGTGACACTGAAGGTCATACCCATTTTGTTGAACTTTTGTCTTATGTTGAAATCGATTTTGAGAGTTATAGACCTTCAAATTGAGTGTTTTTTGTTGCTTCTTGTTGGGAATTGGTAGAGCTTTGTTTGGGACATTCGGGAAAGTGTTGTATGTCTGTTTCAGAGGAAAATTCTTTCTCCCTGGACCTCTTCTTGTCCTATAATGGTGGTCTTGGTGCCTTTTTGTGAGAATTTGTTGCTTGAGTTGATTTACTTCTTTTATGATCCTCAATTATGTCCCATTTTGGGATACAAATTCAATAAACTTATTAGGACTTATTGACAGAGTCAATTTTGGAATTCTAGTGTGGGATCCACATTTTTACTCAATTTTTGGGTTTGTCTCTAATTATTGTGTTTTTGTGTCAAAACATCTATTTTGACGTTGTGATCCTATTTTTTATTGTGTGGTAGTAATCAGAGGCTATTCAAAAGGAGAAAGTACTGAAATCATGATTTTGGAGTGTGCACTATCTACATTGTGGTAGTCTACGGCTTACTGATCTTTAAATTGAGGTTACAAATTTAAATTCATGTTGAATTTCTGGAGTTGGGTTGGGTTTGTTGTTGATAACGCTCATTTAATTGAACCATGCTTAGGTGTTTTTCAAGATATTTCAGGAGTGCTAGTATAATTACACTTATTTTGTGATTGTTCCTTACCTTGTGGTTATCTTTCATTGTTATTATTAGTTTGTTGTTGGCCTTAGCCTAGACATAGTCTATTTATTGTGTTAGAATTCTGTGTTTGAGTTGATAGGCCTAGTATTTCAATGTTTCTTTGGACAACTTAGCTCCCAATAACCTGATATAGCAGACTTATAGTCTTTGTACTCATATTCTCTTATATGTTGAGCTTGGCCTTTGAGATTTATGATATGCTTATCTCATTATGTTATTTATGTTGTTATCTTAGTTTCATGATATGCCATGTAGTTTGTTTAGAGTCTCTAGGGATTATATTCATCACATCATGTCTAGGGGTAGTCTTGGGTCCTGACATGTAGTTATAAAGTTCTCCCAATCCAGTCCCCCTACATGAACATCTTTGTCCTCTTTCCACTGCTTGTACCAAATCTGGGCCATTTTTTCAAATGGTAAGCCGCTAAGTTGGCACTCTCAACTAGGTTACGCCAATGATCTGAGTGATCTTCCAAACTCCATCTATAAAATCTTATGATCCTCCTCCACCTTTGAACCATAAAACTAAGGAGGATTCATCCAAGTGAAGTCTTGAACCCTTGCTTCTACATTATTCCCATTTGGGTTAGCCTAAAAAACAAACCTTCTGATTGATTGAGTGGTCATGGCCTGAGCTAGCACCTGAAAATCAGCCCTGAACTCAGTATAAGACACTTGTTCATTCAAAGGATTTGTTGTAGACGGTGGTGTTTGCTGGTCCTCTTCATGTTTCTTATAATGTAAGCTCTTCTAGAAGTCATGATTTTGTAAATACATAGAGCATGAGTTAGAATAGAAGGAGGTTAAATAGAGTAAAACATAGATAAGTGTAACGCGCCTCACACCCATGAATAAGACTCTACTTAACACGATTTTAGACACCCTAGGATACTTGAACTTGATGCTCTGATTCCAAGTTTATCACGATACAAGACTACCTTCTACTGATAATACATTGCTAAAAGCCACAAGTGACTACAAGCTAACCCATAGTCTGGCATTATACTAAGACAAACAAAGATAGTAATGGAAAGTACTGATGCAGAAACTAAAATTGGGATAAATAAGCAGTTCTAAAATATAAAACTTAATACTTAAATAATTTCATATGATCATGACATAAATTTGAAATACTAATATCTAACTAACTATCTGAAAGCCTCTACTAAGATGAGTTGTTAGGACAAGACCCCAACTAACTCTAACTATATGACAATTGAAATAACAAATACCGAAAGAAATTTAAAGGTTGTCCTAAAAAGATGAGTGTCACAACCTAAAGTATACTCTACGCATAACATGGTGTATAGAATCCAGGGAGACCCTACATAAGTCACTTCACATACATCATACAAGATAATAGAAATAAAGAGTTCAAAAGAAACAAACTTATATCATAAAAGCAATAAAAGAATCTTGGTCTTGAATCATGAGGACTCACTAATCTTCAAAAGCCCAAAAGAATCAGCTAGCCACGAGTATGAGAAATAGGAGTGTTGGACTCTACATTACTGAAACAATGTAAACACAAGTATGCATGAGTACATGTAAGGTACCAAGTATGATAGCAATACATAAGAGTTATGAATTCATGCTAAAAATGACTTTACATGACATGCAATGACCAAGCTAAATCATAAGATAAAAGATTAGAAAATATAAGTCATAATCATGGTCAATTCAAGTTTAACATCTTTAAAACACTTTCTAAGATACTTGGATAATAACCATAGCTCATTTTTGTGGAATGTTTATTATTTAACAAACATAGACCATGTGAGCTATAACATCGAATTTGGTGTCTATTTCACACCGAAAAGAGATGTCTTTACTTGCCAAGGTAAGAACCATGAATCAGAGCTAAAGTGGATCCACTATCTAATGTCAATCTAAGACAACATCCTATGATGGCACATAGTTTATGGGACTTGGATAATAGTTGCTAGTCTACTCATAGTCATATTATCATCCATGAAAATACCCAATTAAGCAACCAATCCAAGCTAGAGTTCATTTAGAATAGCTCCTAAACATGATTCAACTTCAATGAGAAAACCTTTCAACCTTATAAATCCTTTATGTGAGAAAATCTTTCACAATTATGATCATAGTAGTAGCATCCTTAAATCATTTTCATCTCTTTCATAAAAGCATGCATATCCTTATAAAAGTCATATTTCATAGATCATAAACTGCGTCATGTGTTCATATTCTAAAATCATGGATCATACATGGGTTCATATAAATTCAACTCAAAAACATGTAATTACTTCAAGTCATGAATTAATAGATGAAAACAATTTATTGAATAATAGTTGAAAAGAACCATGAAGATTGAATAAAACCCTAACTTTGAATTGAGAATTTAACTTGTAAAATTGGAAGATCTTTGAGGAACCCTATGGAGGAAAGGACTCCATAGGTGAATACTAACATACCTTAGTGATCAAGATGCTAAAATGTACATGAAACTGAAATACATATAAAATCTAAGATGCTAAAATGAATATGAAACTTAAATACATGATATGATACAATGACCAAGTAATAAAACATGACAAATGAATGTTGAAAAACTCAGATAACTAACAAATAGGCGATGCAACATCTGAAATTAGACTGTGAGAGCTACTAATAACCGATATATAACCATGTGAGCTAACATGGATTTTGATGTATATTCCTTATTAAAAAGGGCTCAATATACCTTGTAAGGGTATAGAGGTTGATCAGAGTTAATGTGGTACAACTAAGCTAATGTCCATAAAGGACTAAGGAGTCAGTCTTGATCTGACGGGTGACCCTAATAATCCTACAATGGCATGTAGTTTTGGGACTTAGAAAATTCTACTAAATCCTGACTAACGGGTGAGTCTTCATTCGTAAATCTACTCGGTGTTGAATAATTCTCTCAACTGACTGTAAACTGATAAACTGAATAATGTTTGTTTATATATTGAATATAACTTATGAGTGAATAGCTCATACAAGGGAAGAATGATACCAAACTGGTACGCACTTTATTTGAAAGCATTTGAACCATGAAACTGATAATTTGATACATTCATTCTAATACAACATGGTTTTGTGTCATGAAATAACTATATTCTTAGGGTTCATGAATATTATTTAGAAGTACTTAATTTATGGATGGAATTACGTATTTAAACTATACATGAAGAAGACTGGAAAAATATATTGAAAATCATGATTTCATAAGAACCCTAACTTCTATAGAAATCATGAAATGAAAACTATATTTACTTTGGGACTCATTGGGTGAAGGGATATCCATTGATGAAACCTCACATACATGGAAATAAAACACTAGCTTGGGTCTTGAATTGAAGCTTTAAGATGAAGAACCCTAGTTCTTTCTTCAGTAGAAACTTGAGCATAATTAATTTGATTTTTGGGTGTTAGGTGTGAATGGGAGGGTTAGGTCGACTAAATTCTCCTTAATCCCACTTAGAATAGGTTAAAACCATATAGTGTAGGAATCAAAATAGTGGGAATATTCCAAAATGAACTTGATAGAAAATTGAGTTTGCCAGCTTCCATGAGACTATCAATGATCGGTGAATTTATCTCCTATCATACATACCTATCGTCAAATTCAGGCCAATTTTGGAGTTTTTAAAGATCGATTCACGAGACCCATCTATGACCTGTGAAAGTTTTACTGCCCTTGGTTGGGTTCATGAAACTTAGGTTTATTTTCCCAATCGTTGAACTTGATTTACAAACCTGTTAGTGAACTTAATCTACGAGCCTCATCTGCAGTCCGTAGATGCTGCTCGTGGATTCCACTTTTCTGCACAAATTTTCAACTTCTCCTAATCTAATTTGGACTTAAAATTTATGAGGTGTTACAATATATTGTATCACTCTAATGGTTGTATCAACATACTATCTTGTATCAATATTTATTTCTATTTCGCAAATGAATACACGTGATACAAGAGAGAATGAATATAAACTATAAAACTATCAGTATGTATGTACCATCATGTATATATCGAATATAACATGTATCAGGCCGTACCAATATTTATTTATGTATCACAAATGAATACAACTAATACAAGAGAGAATGAATACAAGTGATACATCTGGTATCAACATGCATGTATCGGATACAACTTGGATTTTTGTATCGCGAATGAATACAAGTTATACGTATGTATCAACTTATTTGTATCCATTTGTATGTGTTGAATACAACATGTATCAGCCTGTATTTTTGTTTCATGAATGAATACAAGTGTATTAGATTGTATATATTAGACTGTATTTTGTTGATCCAATCTATATCTACCGAATATAGTCTATGTCTAGAATCTCTCCTCTCTTTCCAAAATCTTGCTCGCATCTCTTCTCTCGCCCAATATCGCTTTCATATCTCCTCTTTCTATGGATGGTACTCAAACTATAGTTATAGATTTCTGATGAAAAAACTACCTAGTTAGACAAACATATCTACCATATCTATAGAATCCCACTATACTTTAAAATAATTATATAATATTCACGCATCTCTCATCCCTCTCTCTCTATCACTCTCTCTCTCTTCCTCTTTTATGCTCTCCCCCCTCGTTCTCTCTCCTATTTATGATCTCCCCTCTTGCTCTCTCCATCTCCCTCCCCCTCTCATTTTTCTCGATGGTGATGGTATTTAAAGGTAATTGATGAATATATCACTGCATATTTTATGCCAGATACGTATTTCTACACACAGATAAACTAGATGCATTGTCCATTTGGATAGACGTACACATGAAATTGATACTAGACACACATATTCATGAAAATATGAAATATAGATACAAAGAAGAAGTTGGACGAGAAAGGCGAGCAAGAGAGATAATGTATCCTAGATACATTTGAATCACACTTTGGAGATAGTGTATCCAAAACAAGTTACAACTAATATGACTCGCGTGTATTTGAGATGCATGTATGCGGAACAACAAACATACAAAAATGTAATTTTGAAAACTATTATTTTAGCGAGTAACTAGCACTAATAATAATAATAATATGTTTCATGTTGTTTTCTCAATTCTGATTAGTCCTACACACTGGTCAGTAGTCATGTCTGAAAATTTCTTAAAGTATTATAGTATAAGGTCCAACATTAAACACATTATTATGTTTTGGGTGAAGTGTTGGGTTTCAGGTCTCAAGTCAGGTGTTAGGTGTCGGGTCTCAAGTCGAGTGTTGGATTGAGGTGAAGGTTGGGTCTTGGGATCTGGGCCGGGTCTCGAGTCGGATGTCAAATGTTGGGTTGATTCTTGATTCAAGGTTAAGGTTAGGTCTCGAGGTCGGGTCTCGGGTCGGGTCTCGTATAAAGTGTCGGGGTTGGGGTTTTTTCGATTCTCGAGTCGTGGATAGGTCTTGGGTTAGGTGTCAGTTCTCGGGTTAGGGTCAAGTCTTGGGTCACGTGTCAAGGTTGGGGTCGGGTCTCTAGTTAGTTCCTAGGTAGGTGTCACACCCGGAGCCCACACCCTGGACGTAACTGGACCTCGAGAACCATTATTGGTCCCAAGCGAATATAACACCAGGAATTCGAAAGAGGGAAGCCTAGCAAAATTCAGAACTTATAGGTGCACTCATGCAGGCCAGCTATGACCCGTGGGTTGAACCACGGACCGTAGATAGGTCTATGGAAGAGGCCACCAAAAGTTGTCCAGGCCAAGGACCACAACTAGACCTACGGACCATAGGTGGGTCCACGATCCGTGGTCTAGGATTCACGATTCATGGGTCAAGGCAAAACTCTTTGACCACCAACCACAAGTGTGCAGGACAGACTGTTGGTCCATCCACAGTCTGTCAGTGGTGGGTCGTGGTTCACTACTGTCAGTTAATTTTCAGGGGAAGTTTCCTCATTAATTAGTTCCTAATCTATGTCGTTTTGCCTATGTTTAGGACCCCCTATATAAGTCTTTTTACCCCCAAATTCACCCCCATTTAATTCATTCTTTTAAATTCACAAAAGAATCCCAAATCTCCTCTCAAATATTCTCTCTCTAGAAAGTTGAAGAAGAAGATGAGGATTCAACCTACGGTTTCAAGCTAAGGTTCCAATTTCTCCATTGAAGGCTAGCATTTGGATTCAAGGTATGATAGTTGTCATCCATGGATTCCTTTCATCCATGGAGTTCCCGAATTTCTCAATATCAAAAGGTATAATTCCCCAATTGAGTTAGGGTTTTCTTCAATTGTCATGAGTTCTTATCATTATTGATTTATATGATTTAATTATGATCTTTTAAGCATGAATTGATGAATTGCTATGGTTTTTATGCGTTTTCCCCTCTGACCCATGTAATCCCCATGTTTTTAAGTTATGAACTATATGTTGTGGGATTTTGTACTTCAAGGAAGAGTTTTATGAAATTGACCACGTATTACTAGTTTTACATGAATTTATGATGAAATCCATATCTAACCCATGTTTCTAAGAGTTTATGATTGAAAGTGGGTTTTGACCTCTAGAGGTAAATTATGGACTAATGCATTGTTTTATGAAATTTATGGAATTGTTTAAGGGTGCTTTGAGAATAAAGTACTAATGATCATGATGTGTTATTGAAAAGTTTTCTCATGTACACATAAGAACAAGATGTGAAGGTTTTTCTCACATAGAAATGATTTTTAGGTTGAACGGCTTTCTCACCTAATATAATCAAAGACAAGGAGCTATCTTAATGAAACTAGCTTGAATTGGTTGTCCATGGGCACCATTTCATGAGTAATGAAGTCAAGTAAGAAATAACTATTCCATGGGAATTTATTCTTAGAACCGAGTGGATATTAATAGTGAAATGGAAGCTCTGTCGTAGTAGGGCCAGGTTTCCAAAGCATTCTCATGATATGGAAGCTCTCCCGCAGTAGAGGTTGGGTTTCTAGTAGCAATATTTGTATCCCATAACTATGTGCCCCATACGTTGATTAACTAGTGGATCCACTTAAGCTAGAAGTTCATGGTTCTAGCTTAGGCAAGTAGAACAACCATTTTTGGTGTTGGAGACACCGGGGGATCATGTTATAGCTCACATGGTCTCTCTGTCGGTTAAGGCTAATTCCCAACATTAATAATGAACTAAGGTTACTCAAGGAATATCTCCTATGTGTCCAAAGGCTTTGAAGATGAAGTTAGCTTGCATTGACCTTGTTTTATGAAGTATGTTTTCAAACTCTTTTATATCATGTTTTAGCTTGGTCAATTGCATGTCATGAAATGAAATGTCCCTTTTTAGAATGATTTAAATGTTTTATGCATGGCTATCATACTTGGTACATTTTTTTGTACTAGCGCATACTTTTGCCTACATTTTCCCAAATGTAAGGTTCGATATTCTGGGTGCTCGATTTCGTGGCTAGTAGGTGATTTATTGAATCCCGAGCTTTGGTGAGTCCACATGTTTCTAGGACAGAGTTATTGTTTTCACTTTCTTTCCATGTGTTTTCTCTTTTGAACATGATTTATGGGCTAGGCCCAATTTTATTATATTGTATTAGATGGCTATGATGAGACAATAGTCTTAGACTTTCGCTTTTCGTTTATAAAACTATTTTACACATAGACTATTGTTTTACTCTTATTGTTCTATTTATTATCTTATGAGGACTAAGTGGCTTGTACGGAGTCCTTCGTGGTTCTATACGCCATGTTACATCTAGAGGGTACCCATGGGTTGTGACAAAGTTGGTAATTAGAGCACAAGGTCTAGAATAGTCCTAGGATGTCTCATAAGCCATGTCTAGTAGAGTCTTGTTCATGAGTGTGAAGTGTGCCACATTTATGAATGAGAGGCTATAAGATGATTAGGAAACTCCACTTCTTTCATTACTCTTATATCAAACGATAGAGTGTAACTCTATAAAGTCTCTATACTAATCCTTATCCTATGTTCTTTAGGATATGGCTACCCGAAGAGCTTATGCTAGAAAGAATGCGAGAGGGAATGCGGAACAAGAAGCTCCTCCCCAAGCTCCTCAAGTTCCGGTCGATCCTTTGGCCGAACAAGTGTCTAATGCGGAATTTAGGGCTGTTTTTCAAGTGTTGGCTCAGGACGTGATGACTCAAGTCAATAGAGAGGTTGCAGTTCCCATAATCTCGAATGTGAGTACGGCGTCTTCAAGAGTGAGGGACTTCACATAGATGAACCCTCTAGAGTTCCATGGTTCTAAAGTTGAGGAAGATCCTCAAGACTTTATCAATGAGGTCTACAAGATTTTGATGATTATGGGAGTGACACTGGTGGAGAAGGCGGAGTTGGCCGCTTATCAATTGAAAGGTGCTGCTCAAATTTGGTTTAACCAATGGAAAGAAGGTAGACTAGAAGATGTTTGTCCTTTGGATTGGGAGAAATTTAAGAGTGATTTTCTTGATAGGTTATTTCCCCTTGAGATTAGGGGAGCAAAGGTTCTTGAGTTCATCAACCTTCGTCAAGGAAGTATGAGTGTGAGGAAATATGCTCTAAAGTTCACAAAACTGTCTAGATATGCTACAGCAATGGTTGCGGATTCAAGGGCTAAGATGAGTAAGTTTATTTCGGGTGTGTCTGAAATATTGGTTAATAAGTGTCAAACCACTATGTTCATTCATGATATGGACATCTCTCATCTCATGGTACATGCACAACAAATTGATGAGGAGAAACTCAAGGAAAAGTTGAAGGAGGTAAAAAGGGATAAGATCGGTGATGGAAATTTCTCTAATGCAAGGTCTGCTGGGCAAGGTCATCCTAGATTTCGGTAAAGGTTTTCTGGTCAAAGTCCTCCAATACTCCTCCTAAGTTCAAAAAAAATAGGGTATCTAACCTTAAGCCTCAAGGAAGGAATGATAGTGGATCTTCATTGCCTATGTCTAATTGTACTAAGTGTGGGAGGAAGCACAAGGGTAAGTACCTACTTGACACGGATGGTTGTGGTAAAAGTGGTCATAAAATGAGGGATTGCTCGATTCTTACGGATAGAGGAAGAAAGGGCAAGCAAGCTCCTCGTAGTGGTTCGAATTCCAATGCTCCTAAGCAAAATCGCTTCTATGCTCTGCAAACCTGAGATGAACAAAAGAGTTCTCCGGACGTGGTCACCGGTATGTTAAAAGTTTTCCAAAGAGATGTATATGCTTTGCGTGATCCCGGTGCTACTTTGTCCTTTGTGATGCCATATGTGAATATGAGGTTTAATGTGGTTCCCGATGTGTTGTTAGAACCTTCTTCTATCTCTACCCCTATTGGTGATTCTGTTGTGGCAAAGAGAGTCTATAGAAGATGTCTTGTTTCCTTGTCCCATAGAGTTACTCATGTTGACTTCGTAGAACTTGATAGGATAGAATTTGATGTTATCCTTGGTATAGATTGGTTGCATTCTTGTTATTCTTCTATTGATTGTAGGACCCGAGTAGTCAAATTTCAGTTTCCAAATGAGCCTATCCTAGAGTGGAAGGGGGGAAATTCTATGCCTAAGGGTCAATTTGCCTCCTGTCTAAAAGCTAGGAAGATGATTTCTAAGGGTTGCATTTATCATCTAGTTAGGGTGAGGGATGTTGATTCTGAAACCCCTACTCTCGAGTTGGTCCCCGTTTTTAATGAGTTTTCGAAAGTGTTCCCAGATGATTTGCCTGGTATTCCTCCCGAAAGGGAAATAAACTTCGGTATTGACCTTCTCCCATATATGCAACCTATTTCTATTTCTTCTTATAGAATGGCTCTGGTAGAACTTAAGGAGTTAAAACAAAAATTGAAGGATTAGTTAGATAAGGATTTCATCCGACCGAGTATCTCTCCATGGGGTGCTCCAGTATTTTTTTGTTCAAAATAAAGATGACGCTCTTCGTATGTGTATTGACTATCAACAGTTGAACAAGGTGACCATTAAGAATAAGTATCATCTTCCAAGGATAGATGACTTGTTTGACCAACTTCAAGGAGCAAGTTATTTCTCTAACATTGATCTTCGATCGGGTTATCACCAATTAAGGGTGGCAGACGATGATATTCTAAAAACGGCTTTTAGAAATCGGTATAGTCATTATGAGTTTTTGGTAATGTCATTTGGGTTGACTAATGCTCCGACTCCATTTATGGATTTGATGAATTGGGTGTTTAGACAATACCTTGATATGTTTGTAATTGTGTTCATTAATGATATATTGATTTATTCAAGGAGTGAGAATGAGCATATTGATCATTTGAGGATTGTCTTGCAAATTCTCAAGGACCAACAACCCTTTGTAAAGTTTAGCAAATGTGAATTTTCGTTAAGGTCCATAGCTTTTGTTAGTCATATTGTGTCAAGCAAGGGGTATTGAGGTAGATCCTAAGAAGATGGATGCGGTCAAGAGACGATGATATTCTGAAAACGGCTTTTAGAACTTGGTATAGTCATTATGAGTTTTTGGTAATGTCATTTGGGTTGACTAATGCTCCGACTCCGTTTATGCATTTGATGAATTGGGTGTTTAGACAATACCTTGATATGTTTGTAATTGTGTTCATTAATGATATATTGATTTCTTCGAAGAGTAAAAATGAGCATAATGATCATTTGAGGATTGTGTTGCAAATTCTCAAGGACCAACAACTCTTTGCAAAGTTTAGCAAATGTGAATTTTGGTTAAGGTCCGTAGCTTTTCTTGGTCATATTGTGTCAAGCAAGGGTATTGAGGTAGATCCTAAGAAGACGGATGCGGTCAAGAGTTGGTCGGTTACTATAGAAGGTCTGTTGATGGGTTTTCTTCCATTCCCTCTCATTTGACTCAAAATAAGGCTAATTTTATATGGTCCAAAGCTTGTGAGAAGAGTTGAAAGATAGACTTACTTCCACTCTGGTGTTGACCTTACCGTAGGGGATAGATGGTTTTGTGTTTTATTGTGACGCCTCAAAAATTGGGTTAGGGTGTGTGCTTATGCAAAATGGGAAAGTTATTGACTATGTCTCAAGGAAACTTAAGATTCATGAGAAGAATTATCCTACCCGTGACCTTGAGTTAGCGGAGGTTGTGTTTGCCTTAAAGATTTGGAGGCATTACTTGTATGGTGTTCATGTTGATGTATTTAACGATTATAAGAGTTTTCAATATGTGTTTAACCAAAAGGATTTGAATCTTCGCCAAAGAAGGTGGCTTGATTTATTGAAAGATTATGACATGAGTGTTCTTTATCACCCCGGTAAGGCAAATGTGGTGGCGGATGTTGTTAGTCGATTATCTATGGGTAGTGTTGCCCATACTGAGGAAGAAAAGAAAGAGTTGATTTGAGATGTTAATAGATTGGCTCGATTAGGTGTTCAATTAGTGGATTCCACCAAGGGTGGTGTTATGGTTCACAACGGTTCAGAATCGCTTTTTGTGGCGGATGTGAAATCCCAGCAAGGTCTTGATCCAATTTTGGTAGAATTGAAAGAAGCGGTGCTTAAGAAATCCGTTGAGGCTTTATCCCAAAGGGGAGATGGTGTACTTAAATATCAAGGTTGTTTATGTGTTCCAAATGTTGATGACTTGAGGGAACAGATCTTGTTGGAATCCCATAGTTCTTGGTATTCCATTGACCCCGGAGCCACCAAGATGTACCGTGATTTGCAGGAAGTCTATTGGTGGAATGGGATGAAGAAGAATATTGCGCAATTCGGGTCTAAGTGTCCTAATTGTCAACAAGTGAAAGTTGAGCATCAAAGACCGGGAGGTTTCTCCCAGGACATTGCTATTCCTACTTGGAAGTGGGAAGACTTAAATATGGACTTCATAGTAGGCTTGCCACGTACACAGTGACAACATGACTTGATTTGGGTTATAGTAGATCGGATGAAAAAGTCGAATCATTTTATTCCCGTCAAGGTTTCCTATTCGGTGGAATATTATACTAAGTTGTACTTGAGAGAAATGGTAAGGTTGCATGGAGTGCCCTTGTCCATTATTTCCGATTGTGGTACTCAATTCACTTCTCAGTTTTGGAAGTCATTCCAAAAGGGTCTTGGCACTAAGGTTAAGCTTAGTACGACTTTTCATTCCCAAACCGATGGGCAAGCAGAGCGTACGATCCAAAATTTGGAAGACATGTTCAGAGCTTGTGTGATTGATTTTAAGGTTAATTGGATGACTATTTGTCGTTGATTGAATTTGCTTATAATAATAGTTATCACTCGAGTATTGGTATGGCTCCATTTGAGGCTTTTTATGGTAGGAGGTGTAGATCTCCTATAGGTTGGTTTCAGGTGGGTGAAGTTGCCCTAATAGGTCCCGAGTTGGTACATGAGGCCACTAAGAAAGTTCGACTTATAAGAGAAAGGTTGAAAACGGCTCAAAGTCGGCAAAAGTCATATGCCGATGTGAGAAGAAGGAATCTTGAGTTTGATGTTCATGATTGGGTTTTACTTGAAAATTTCACCTATGAAGGGTGTAATGAGGTTTGGTAAGAAAGGGATGCTTAGTCCCCGATATAAAGGCCCATATGATATTTTGAGACGTGTTGGTAAGGTTGCTTATGAACTTGATTTGCCTAATGAGCTGGCATCAGTGTATCTGGTTTTCCATGTCTCCATGTTGAATAAATGTGTTGGTGATCCGACATCCATAGTTCCTTTAGAAGGGGTGGGAGTTGATGAAAGCCTTTCTTTGAGGAAGTTTCGGTTGAGATTTTAGACCGGCAAGTCAAGAAGTTGAGAAATAAGGAAGTTGTTTCTGTAAAAGTGTTGTGGAGGAATCATTTTGTTGAGGGTTCTTCTTGGGAGGCCGAGGCCGATATAATGTCCCGATATCCTTATTTCTTTCCCTCTACTCCTATTCTAGCTTGAGGTAATGAGTTCCTCATTGTTTGATTTTGTTTTGGAGTCATGTGTTTTCATGATTTCCATATTTATGCATGTTCATGAAAAAGCTTATGTTTGAAAGAAATGACTTATATGATATATTTTGCTCATGTTGTTGTGCATTTAGTATGAGTTGTCTAAAGACTTCATGAGATGAATTGATGAACATGCTTTAGATATGCTTTTTGAGAGTGAATTGCTTAAGAGCTCCTTGAGATTGTGTTGAGCATGCTTTTAGCTTAGAGAAGGTAGTTCCTCCTTGAACATGAAAATTTTTGAAATTTCATGCATATTGGGTTGATAGATGTAGTTCCTACTTCCTTATGATGCACTAAGTATGTTTAGCTTGGAGGTGATGTTTCCTCCTTAATTTTTGTGCATTGCATGCATGATGGGATGTTAGACTTAGTTTAGCCCCTTTTATAATGTTTTGAGAACGTCCTAGCTTGGAGTCGATAGTTCCTCCTTGGTTGTATGCATTGCATTGTTAGGTTGGGTTGTTAGTTCCTATCCTACTCTTTTAGAACCAGTTTAAATCTCATTCTTGGACGAATGATCCCAAGGGGGAGATATTGAAACACCCCAGATTCGAAATAGGGAAGCCTAGCAAAATTCAGAACTTATAGGTGCCATCCACACAGGATAGCTACGGCCTGTGGGTTGAACCACGGACCGTAGGTAGGTCCATGGAAGAGGCCACCAAAAGTTATCTAGGCCAAGGACAACGACTGGACCTACAGAATGTAGGTGGGTCCACGGTTCGTGGTCCAGGGGCCATGGGTCCAGGCAAAACTCTCTGACCACCAACCACAAGTGTGCAGGACGGATCGTTGGTCCATCCACGGTCCGTCAGTGGTGGGTCGTGGTTAACTACTGTCAGTTAATTTTCAGGGGCGGTTGGGTCTTTTCCTAATTAATTAGTTCCTATACTATGTCGTTTTGACTATGTCTAGGACCCCTATGTAAGTCTTTTTACCCCCAAATTCACCCCATTTAATTCATTCTTTTAAATTCACAAAAGAATCCCAAATCTCCTCTCAAATATTCTCTCTCTAGAAAGTTGAAGAAGAAGAAGAGGATTCAACCTACGGTTTCAAGCTAAGGTTCTAATTTCTCCAATGAAGGCTAGCATTTAGATTCAAGGTATGATAGTTTTCATCCATGGATTCCTTTCATCCATGGAGTTTCCAAATTTCTCTATTTCAAAATGTAGAATTCCCCAATTGAGTTAGGGTTTTCTTCAATTGTCATGGGTTGTTATCATTATTGATTTTTATGATTTCATTATGATTTTCTAAGCATGAATTTATGAATTGCTATGGTTTTTATGATGTTTTTCCCTATGAACCCATGCAATCCCCATGTTTTTAAGTTATGAACTATATGTTGTAGGATTTTGATCTTCAAGGAAGAGTTATATGAAATTGAGCATGTATTACTAGTTTTACATGAATTTATGATAAAATACATACCTAAACCATGTTTCTAAGAGTTTATAATTGAAAGTGGGTTTTGACCTCAAGAGGTAAATTATGGACCTATGCATTGTTTAACGTAATCTATGCAATTTTTTTAAGGGTGCTTTGAGAGTAAAGTACCTATGATCATGATTTGTTATTGAAAGGTTTTCGCATGTACACATAAGAACAAGATGTGAAGGGTTTTCTCACATAGAAATGATTCTTAGGTTTAAAGGCTTTCTCAACTAATTGAATCAAAGACATGGAGCTATCTTAATGAAACTAGCTTGAATTGGTTGTCCAAAGGCACCTTTTCATGAGTAATGAAGTCAAGTAAGAAATGACTATTCTGTAGGAATTTATGCTTAGCACCGAGCAGATATTGATAGTAAGATGAAAGCTCTCCCATAGTAGAGGTCGGGTTTCCAAATCAATTTCATGAGATGGAAGCTCTCCCGTAGTAAAGGTCGGGTTTCTAGTAGCAATCTCCTTATCCCATAATTATGTGCCCCCATATGTTGATTTGCTAGTGGATCCACTTAAGCTAGAAATTCATGGTTATACCTTTTGCAAGCAGAATAACCCTTTTCGATATGGGAGACATTGGGTATCATGTTATAGCTCACATGGTCTCTATGCCGGTTAAGGCTAATTCCCCACATTAATAATGAACTAAGGTTACTCAAGGAGTATCTCCTATGTGTTCAAAGGCTTTAAAGATGAAGTTAGCTTGCATTGACCTTGTTTTATGAAGTATGTTTTCTAACTCTTTTATACTATGTTTTAGCATGGTCAATTGCATGTCATAAAATGAAATATCCCTTTTTAGCATGATTTAAATGTTTTATGCATAGCTATCATACTTGGTACATTGTTTTGTACAAACGCGTACTCTTGCCTACATTTCCCAAATATAGGGTCTGATATTCAGGGTGCTCAGTTTCGTGGCTTATAGGTGATTTAATTGATTCCTGAGCTTTGGTGAGTCCTTATGCTTCGAGGATGGAGTTATTGTGTTCACTTCCTTTCCATGTATTTCTATTTTGAACATGATGTATGGGCTAGGCCCAATTTCATTATATTGTATTAGATGGCTATGATGAGACAAGAGTCATAGACTTCCGCTTTTCGTATATAAAATTGTTTTGGACTTGCACTATTGTTTTACTCTTATTGTTCTATTTCTTATGTTATGAGGACTAAGTGGCTTGTATGGAGTCCTTTAGGGTTTTATAGGACATGTTACATCTAGGCGGTACCTATGGGTTGTGACAGCGAACCCTTGGCTTGGCTCATTACTTAGCGGAAGACTTACACAATAATAGAAATCTATAAACAAGCTCAACTCATAAGATATTATAAATAAAATAGTTTACTCAGTACTCAAATGAACAAAAGTGTTCAAATCACAGTCTTTAAAACATCAACAAGGAAATGAGAAAAGCACTCTT
Source organism: Solanum stenotomum (assembly GCF_019186545.1). Lineage (NCBI taxonomy): Eukaryota > Viridiplantae > Streptophyta > Magnoliopsida > Solanales > Solanaceae > Solanum > Solanum stenotomum. The sequence goes on from NC_064290.1 coordinate 18,798,978, forward strand.
CAACTACTACTGTCTATGAAGCATCTAACATAATACGATGGAAATCGGGACAAGACCCATGACATTCTAATAAATATTGAAAAATGTAATTGGAATCCTCCGAAAGCAAGGAGGCTCATCAAAGCTAACTCGAACAGCAATTGGTATCAACGAAACATCTAATAATGACCCTGGTTACATGCATCTGCATCATCAAAGATGCATGCCAAATGACATCAGTACATGGAATGTACAAGCATGCAAGGGGAACTCTAAAGCACCGACATAAGCTTGAAGTGATAAAAAGGAAGAACATACTCACCTCATCTCAACTCAACTCAAGGATACTCAAAAAAAAAATCAAAGATGATCAACTCAGAAATACTCAACTCAGTTCAATATAAAAGCAAACATAAGGATACATTATAAAGAAAGCTTTTAAAACAGTAGATAATAACTCTGTATTTAAAAATACAATAATAACTCGTTTACTCTTATTTAGGATATTCTCTAACCGATAACCATTACTATGAGATATGTGATGATACAACATCTCATCCACATTCCCAGAACTGTCCTATACCTTGCCGGAGTATAAGACATCCTCAACTAAGTGGATCCACTAAGCTATGCTTAAAAATCAATAAGGAATCATCTAAAAAGTATGACATATTCTACCCACATTTGCATACATGGCTTATGAGGACATTGAGTTTTCTGAACTCCTCCCCATATCGGTGCTCAATACTACTCCCAATAATATATCTCATGCTCATATTTTAAAAAACATTTCCTCATCCTCAAACTTTGAGATTATTACTCAAAAGAGTTCTCTTAAAAGAAATAGTACTCAAAACATCCTAATAAAGTCATTTGGAAATTAAAGTTTCCTCTCATTTTAAATGTAAAAATATTTACTTTTGGGATTAGTTAGTTCTCATATATTGATTTAAAAAAATAAAACTCACCTCTCATCATCCTCATACTCAAGTACTCAAATCTTAAAACAAGTTTTAAAGGTTTGCAAAAGACTTCTCAAATGACTCAAAAGAACTTCCTCGAACTTTACTCTTAACTCTATCTTGATTTTGAATTATGAATTCAAGAGTTATGACTTAGATATGCATGATATCTCAAGGATTAATGAAGATTTTAAATGTGGATATCAAGTAGAGAACATGGGTGGCACAGCACCCCACCCCTATACCCAGGTTTTTGAAGAATTTTCTTGCTTCAATTTCATGTCTAACTCCCCTAGAATTGAATGATTTCCCTCAAACTTTTTTGGATTTGTAGACCTGACATAACTACAACGAAATCCACTCTAAATTACTCAAGAATAATACTCAAACACAAAATCCTGATCACAAGAACTCAACAAAACCTCATATTAAAGAATAAAATACAAACTTTAAGAAACTTATCAAAAACTCAATATATCCAATCCTATAGATGGAATTCATAAAAGAAACTTATGAATGGTGTGTGGCTAAATGAATCCATCACTATGTAAACTTACTTACCTCGTTAGGATCAAATCCTTGGCAAAATCCTTTGACAATTGCAAGAAAATCTTGAACACTTGAATCTCTTCTCCCTTTTTCTCTTCTTGAACTTCTCTCTAAAACCCTTAATCGTATTTTAAAATTGTGAAAAGTGATCAAAGTCAATTTAGACCCCTAAAACATTACTAAATGAGTTAGGCTAGTGGGGTAAGGAAAAAACCAAAATGCCCCTTTTTAATTCGGATGAACTTTCCTCAATCCAACAGGCTGAATTCAAACAGGCATATATCCCTCATTCGAACTCTAATTTTGGCAAACTTGATGGCACAGGAAAGAGGACTAAGGTACCTATCATTTGACACATTATGGGCCACATAACTCATCTTGTACCAAAATTTATGGTCGTTTGAAGTTGACCCAAAACTCACAATTTAAAAGTAACTTGCAAAATTTACAATTTAGCTCTTTCCAATTTAGTTCTTTCTAAAATTAGTTCTTTCTAAGACCGAGGTGTTACAATATCTCTCCCTTGGGAACATTCATCCTCGGATGAGATTACTCTAAATAGACTAAGGGTGGCAACATCTAACACCTAGCTCAAACACCTAATCATGCAAATTAACACAACATAGCATATCAATTTAAAGAGTGTTTTACAAAAGTCATTATCTTGGTCTGGAATTTCTCTACAATTAAAGAGATGTCGGTATATCTTTTTCATATTCTCCCCAGCCTCCCAAATAACTTCCTCAACAAATTGATTCCTCCATAAGACCTTGAATGATGCTACATCATTGGTTCTCAACTTGCGAACCCGACGATCAAGTATTTCAACGGGTACCTCCCCATTAGATAGGTTGTACTTAATACCAATATTTTTAGTAGGTATAAATGCCCATACACTTCATCAACACTGAAATGTGGAATACCGGATGGACTGCTGCTAATTCTGACGGTAGCTCCAACTCATAGGCTACATTGTAAATCCTCTTGGATATCCTATAAGGACCAATATACCGGGGACTAAGCTTCCCCTTCTTGCCAAACCTTATAACACCCTTTATGGGTGAAACCTTCAAATAAACCCAATCGTCCACCTCAAACTCCAAGTTTTTCTCCTAACATCGGTATAGGATTTCTGACAACTTTGCGCTGTTTTTAACCTCTCCAAAATTATCATTATTTTCTCCATAGCTTGATGAACCAAGTCTGGCCCTATCAACCCAGCTTCACCAACTTCAAACCATCCAATAGGATATCTACATATTCTCCCATAAATAGCCTCATAAGGAGCCATCTGGATGCTAGAGTGATAATTGTTATTGTAAGCAAACTCAATGAGAGGTAAGTGATCATCAAAATTACCCTTGAAATCAATCACACATGCCCTCAACATATCCTCTAAAGTCTTAATTGTGCGCTCTGCTTGACCATCAGTTTGAGGATGTAAAGTAGTACTCAAATTTACTTTCAAACCCAAACCTTTTTAGAAAGACTTCCAGAATTATGCTGTGAATTTTGTACCTCTATCTACAATGATAGACACTGGAACTCCATGAATTCTAACTACCTCTTGAATATATAATCTGGCATAATCTTTTTCCGAATAGGTAGTCTTTATCGGCAAAAAGTGGGTTGATTTAGTCATCTGATTTACAATCACCCAAATTGAATCATGCTGCCTGCGATAACGCGGTAAACCAGAAATGAAATCCATATTAATCATCTCTCACTTCTATTTTGGAAGATCTATGTTCTGAGCCATACCATCGGACCACTTCATACTACTTCATCAATAGACTTCCCTCAATTCGATACATCTTTGTGGAACCTGGATGGATAGAGTATCTGGAGCTATGAGCTTCCTCCATGATCCTCTCTTGGAGTTCATCCACCTTTGGTACGCACACGATCCACCTTGATACCTCAATATACCGTCTCCCCCTTGTTCAAAAGCCATCACTTTCTACTTATGAACATTTGCCTTTAATTCAAGCAAAACAGGGTCTTAGTCTTGTTTCTTATTTACTTTGGACACTAATGATGATTCAGCCCCATTCATCACCACTACTCCTCCTTCATTGGAATCTATTAACCGAACTCCCAATTGTGCAAGTCTGTGCACATCTCTTGCTAACTATTTCTTGCCTTCCTTAACATGGGAAATACTACCATAGACAACCTACTCAAGGCATCAGCAACAACATTAGCCTTACCTAGGTTATAGAGAATACTCATATCATAATCATTGATTAACTCTAACCACCTCATCTGTCTGAGATTAAGCTCTTTCTGACTAAATATATACTGAAGACTCTTGTGATCGGTGAACACATCTACATGAACAACATAGAGATAGTGACGCTATATTTTTAAATAAAATAGTACAACAACCAACTTTAGATCATTGGTTAGGTATTTCTTCTAGTGAATCTTAAGTTGTGTGGAGGCATAAGCTATAACTTTGTCATTCTGCATCCATACACAACCCAGTCGAACTCTAGACGCATCATAATACAAAACAAATCCTTGTGTACCCTCCGGTAAGGTCAACACTAGGGCAATAGTCAACCGCATTTTCAATTCTTGAAAGCTTTTCTCACAAGCTTCAGACCATTGAACTTTGTGATCTTCTGACTCAACTTCGTCAATGGGGATGAAATAGATGAAAACCCCTCGATAAACCTTCTATAATAACTAGCCAATCCTAAGAAACTCTTATTATCAATTGGATATATGGGTCTGGGCCAGTTCTGCACTGCCTCAATCTTCTGAGCTTTAACTGGAATTCCTTCACCAGAAACAATGTGGCCTAAGAATGCCACAAACTTAAGCCAAAACTCACACTTAGAAAATTTGGCATACAACTCTCGATCTCTGAGAATTTGAAGAACTACTCTGATATGACTAGCATGATACTCCTCATTCCTCGAATAAAATAAAATGTCATCAATGAACACGATAACAAACATGCCAAGATATAGTTTAAACACTCTATTCGTAAGGTCCATGAACATTGCAGGAGCATTAGTCAAACCAAAATGCATGAAAAGGAACTCATAATGACCATAGTGAGTCCTGAATGCATTCTCTGGAATATCACTCTCTCTTATTCTCAACAGATAATAGCCAGATCTGATGTCTATCTTAGAAAGGCAAGTGGCACCGTGAAGTTAATCGAAAAGATCATCAATTTTTGGAAGGTGATACTTATTATTTATCGTAACCTATTTCAACTTACGGTAATGAATACACATCCTAAGTGAACCATCCTTCTTCCTCCCAAATAAGACCGGAGTGCCCCAAGGTGAGACACTAGGTCAAATGAAACCTTTATCAAGAAGGTATTTCAACTACTTTTTTAACTCTTTCAACTCAGGGAGAGCCATTCTATATGGAGGAATGGAAATAGGTTGAGTATCAGGAAGAATATCTATACCGAAGTCTATTTATCTCTCAAGAGGGACTCCAAGAAGATCATATGGAAAGACCTCAGGAAACTCACTCACAACTAGAACTGATTGAATCGACGGTGTCTCAACACTAGAGTCATTAACTCAGACTAAGTGATAGATACACCCCTTGGAAACAAACTTTCTGGCCTTGAGGTACGAAATAAAAATGACCCTTAGGCACTGTTGAACTACTCCTCCACTCAATAACTGGCTCATTAGGAAACTGGAACTTAACTACTCGAGTTCTACAATCAACTGAGGCATACCAAGAATGAAGTCAGTCCATACCTAGAATAACATCAAATTCCATCCTATCTAACTCGACTAAGTCATCCATGGTGTATTTCTGATTGAGATAAATGATACAATCACGATAAACTCTCTCATCTAGAATAGACTCCCCAACATGTGTGAAAACACTAAAGGGCTCAAGAAGTTGCTCGAGAATAATATCAAAATTCATAGCAATATATGGAGTCACAAAAGGAAGACTCGCACCTAGATCTAGCAATACATATGCATTAAAAGTAAAGACTTCGATCATACCAGTGACAACATCCGGTGAATTCTCTTGCTCTTGGCGGCTGGATAGCATACAGATGGTTTGCTCCTCCTTTTGTCCCTGAAGTAGCTCCTCTAGGTACAAATCTGTCTGACAGAGCCAATAAAGAAGATTGGGCTCTATTGCCCCCATTGCCACTACCCTACCTGTTCTCGGGGCACTCTTTCATGAAGTGACAATTTTGACCACACTTGAAGCAACCAGTGGATCCATCATGACACGCTCAAGGGTGGTTCCTAGAACTCTTAGCACATGAACGGGTCCAATTACCTCATTGTGCAACACTACCTTGAGATTGTGCCGGTCTATCTCTGAAGTTCTAAGAATTTTTATTCTTGAACTCACCTCTGTTATTTGGTGCAGGTGCACTAGCAGATGATGGGTGTAACGACATGTTCGCGTAGTTATGAAAAAGCCAATGGGGAAAGAATTTGGGCCAGAAAACTATTGAGTAATGACTTGGAAATGTCTAGCCTAGTCCAGATTTGGATAAAATCTGAGTCAGGTAAGGTCTAGGGAAATATGGTAACAAATGGGGGATTTAATTATGAATTTTATCACATGAGTGGATATTCAAGACGTTAAGGAGCATGTACGACTTTACGGAATCGAATTCGGACGAGTAGAACTCCCAAAACTAATCTTGGCATGAAAGGGTAGTTTTAGAACGTCCTGGGTTAAAGGTGTGTTGTGAAATAGGAGCTTGGAACTCAAACTCCGAGCTTTTGTCTCTATGCAAGCCGCCAAGGTGGGGCCGCTGTGGCGGGATGGGGTTCGTCATGGCGGGCCAATCGCGAAATTAAGTCAGGAAAAACCCCAAAATTGATATTTTCTGCAAAACGCTATTTTTGAGAGCTAGGAGATGACCCACAGTGATTCTTGACAGTTTTCCATGACTTCTAGTGCTAAAGGTACTAAAATTACTCCCTTAATCAATATTTTGATTCATAGGAATTAGAATCTTGGGTAATTATCGTTGGGGGAGGGTTTTGGCCTGAAGTTAATGGTGGGAAAAGCCCTAGCTGCATATTAGGATCTTGGGTTTGGCCTTGGATTGATAGTTTGATTATTATCCGGGAATATTAAGCCTCATTTATTGATCATTCATTGAAGAGATCAAGGCTAAGCAGTTTGAGGATGAGAGTTTGAATGAGCTCAAAAAGAAGACCGTGGCTGGCACGGCACAAGATGTGACTTTGATGAGGGTAATGTACTCGGTTTTAAGGGAAGAAATGTGTTCCCAGAGTTGATGATTTGATTTAGAAGTTGTTGAAAGAATCCCATGGTTCACGGTAATCCATTCATCCGAGTGTGACCAAGATGTACCAAGACTTGTAACAACTTTATTGGTGGCCTGTCATGAAGAAAATCATAGTTGAATTTGTGGCTAAGAGCCAAAACTGTCAACAGGTAAAGTATGAGCACAAAAGTCCTGCAGGTTTGCTTTAGCGAATGTCAATCCCTGAATAAAAGTGGAAAATGATAGCTATGGATTTTGTGGTTGGTCTTCCCAAGACCTTGGGAAAGTTTGACTCCATTTGGGTGGTAGTTAACAGCCTAACTAAGTCACCCCACTTCATTCCAATTAGTGTAGACTATAATGCTCATCCGTTGGATAAGGTTTTTGTGAAACAGATAATGAGGCCGCATGGGGTACCCCTTTCGGTCATCTCAGACCGTGGTACGCAGTTCACATCCACATTTTGGGGAAACTTGCATGAGGAGTTAGGCACTCAACTCACTTTTAGCATAACTTTCCATCCACAGACGAACGGGCAGTCAGAGAGAACTATTCAAGTGTTAGAGGAAATGTTGAGGGCATGTGTGATTGACCTTGGAGGGCATTGGGATAAGTTTCTACCTTTGTGTGAGTTCTCCTATAATAACAGTTACCACTCCAGCATTGACATGGCACCGTTCGAGGCACTTTATGGGAGGGGATGTAGATCACCCAGAGGGTGGTTTGAGGTAGGAGATATGATACCTTTGGGGGTTGATTTGGTGAAAGATGCTCAGGATAAGGTAAGAAGTATTCGAGTTAAGTTTCTAGCAGCCCAGAGTCAACAGAAAAAGTATGTGGACCATAAGGTAAGGGACATGACATTTCAGGCGGTAAGCATTTTCTTCTTAAGGTGTCACCTATAAAGGAGGTGATGAGATTCGGCAAGAAAGGAAATCTTAGTCCTCGATACATCGGGTCATTTGAGATTCTTGACTGTGTAGGGACAGTAGCTTATAAGTTGGCTTTACCGCCTAGCCTATCTAGGGTCCATCAATTGTTTCATGTGTCCATGTTGAATAAGTATCATGGTTACAGAGATTACATCATAAAGTGGGACTCAATTCTGTTCGACAGAGACCATCAGTTTAAGGAGGAACAGGTTGCGATTCTTGATCGTGATGTCCGGAAGTTGAGGAGCAAGGAGATAAAGTCTATAAAAGTTCAATGGAAGCATCGTCCAGTTGAGGAAGCTACTTGGGAAACCGAGAAAGACATGTGAGACAAGTATCCTAGTTATTCAACAACATGTTTATCTTGGATGCACGTTTTTTCCAGTACTCCTCATGCAAGTTTGCCCAATTTACCCATCAATCATCCCCGAGTGATAAACTAGGAAAAACTTGGTATCTATTGTAACGACATGTTCCCGTCATTATGGAAAAGCCAATGGGGAAAGAATTTGGGCCAGAAAACTTTTGAGAAGTGACTTGGAAATGTCTAGCCTGGTTCAAATTTGGACGAAATCTGAGTCAGAAAAGGTCTAGGGAAATCATGTAACGATTGAGGGATTTAATCATGTATTTTATCACATGAGTGGATAGCCAAGACGTTAAGGACCCTGTACTGCTTTACGAAATCGAATTTGGGCGAGTAGAACTCCAGAAACTGATCTTGGCATGAAAGGGTAATTTTAGAACATCCCGGGTTGAGGTGTGTAATGAAATGGGAGCTTGGAACTCTAAAACTCCAAGCTTCTGTCTCTGTGCAATCCATTAGGGCGTGATTTATCCCACCAAGGCGGGGCCGCTGTGGCAGGATGGGGTTCTGATGCTTATCGTGACCAACAACACTAACCTACGGTATGAGTGTCTACGATCGTCGACAGTATAGTAACCCAACTAAAGGTTGGGCTCGTGTCCCAAGGGAGTGGTTTTGAGAATTGATAGAAAAATAAAATTAAGCTCTAACTAGTCATAGCTAAAGATATTAACTAGTAAAAACATAGTAAATAAAAGGGGGTGACATAAAAGTGTCAAATAACGATTTGGGGGTTTTGTCACAATTAGTAAAAATAGCAAAATTAACAAATAATCAAGTATGGGGAAATGTTCTTGGGGTGTGACCGCAATACAAGTTGAGATAAGTAGTTAGGTACATGCTTTTGAAAGGAAATTTGTCTGATAATAGTGACTAGGCTAAGCTTTAAATGGAAATAAGTTCCTTCTCGAGCAACTTACCCCGTTTCAAATGCGTTCCTCTCGGACACCCATTTGCCGCTTGAAGACCATCCTACGCCTTACCCCACTCACTCTCTCGAGCTGAGTGTTAGGATATGGGACTAGGCCTTACCCTCTCGGGGTGAACCTCATGTCGACCCACTCCTTAGGCCATTAGTCTAGTGGTCTTGGTTTCGCGACCTACCTCTCGGGCAAGCCGATAACACATGGGTGGCTTTGTATTTGCAACTACAAAGCCTTTAGATTAAACCAAAACCACTAGGTGAAATCACCATTAAACTATATCTAACCTATCAGCAAGCAAGACCCAACAATAATATCAACACATATTTGCTAAATCACACCCCAGAAATGGGGGGTTTTAGCCACACATCAAGAAATAACAAAATACACCTAAAATGATAGTAAAATCAAATGGGTATAACAAAATTAAACCTTGATTTAAGCAAAGGAAAAAGAATGGAGAAAACCCACTTCCAACTTGGGGAAGATGAAATCGTTCTTTCTTAAAGTCTCCCAAAAACCCTCTCCAAACTTGAGAGAAAAATATCCAAAAAGTATTATTCTATTCTGGAAATTAAAATAAATGTTCAACTCCCTTAAAATTAATAACAAGTTTAGAATTTATAAACTTCAGAAAATAGCGCTAGCGGATCTTTCGATGAAGTTAGTCGATATCACCGAATGACTTCGGCGACTCACCCTTCATCTGTCTCATCGCCGTTTCATGCTTACCTTCAGCATCTTCACGTTCTGGACCATTGGGCGGTATAGTACTGCTTCATGAAACTATTCGACGAAGCGCCGACTGCTCCTTTCATTGCCTTATTTATCCTTCTTCTTAGGGTTCGCGTGCTGGAACAAAGGGTGGCGTAAATCCCTTCAGTGCATAGCCAAGTGTGCTTAGCGGCGCTCGGGCTTCAACTTCTTCATTCTTTTTAGCCTTTTTGTTCCTATTTGAGCCTAAGTTTCCATGCTTTCACTAAAACTTCAAATACCTGTAACTTAAGAGTTTTCATCAGATATTTAGACAGAATAAGCATTCGAGGACACTATTCTTGTCAAAATAATGCCTTAAATGAGTCCAATTTGTGGACTCATCAACACCCCCAACTTAAACTTTTGCTTGTCCTCAAGAAAACTTGAGTTCAGCCGTTCAATAAGGGTGTCTCAAACAGTGCTACACAAGACTCAATCATGAGTGCACACAACAAGACTCAATTTACTTATGCAAGGATCAATTGTGTACTCAAAGATTCAAGTTGTGACACACCATTACCAAAGATTCTCATGTTCGCAATACTTGCTACTTGTGCAATTTCAAGCTCGACAAAAAGTATCTAAATGCCCTCACATGAAAAATGATTCCATATTCACACACAGAGGTTAATCAATTCAAGATCAGGAATCAGATGAAACACTCACACTCAAAAAGAAGAACACAATGCATGCTTTCACCCATAGATTTGCCCTTATTTTCCAATCGACTTTTGATTCGGCTTATTCAAGATCAAAAAGGTCTTTCTAAGGCTTGTAATGGGGCTGAGTGTAAAGGTATGGTCATTTAGGCTCAGTGACTTTTTCATCCTCGTGAGATGTGGTATTCTCAATGCATTCCCTTCTCCTCCTTTATCAATTCTTTTTCTAATACTTCTAAGTCACCTGTTTATTCACTTTCATGGATTGCTTGGAAACCTGATTTCCTTCGTACCTTATTCAACATCTTTTTTTTCTTTTTTATTTTTTAATAGAAGGGGTTTCTACTTATGCAATCCCATGGGTTAGGGGGGACTTTTTCTTGCACTTCTTGACTTCTCCTTTTCCTTTTTACCACAACCCCAACTTAGGTTTTTGGCCTAAGTTGGCTATTCAATAATCACAAATTAAGAGGATTATAGGTAGTGGGTCAAGTAAGGTCTAGGGTTCATCAAGGTTCTTTCAAAGAAAGGTAAGGCTAAAAGGGTGTTCAAAAGAGTTTCACACACTCACGGGTAGGCCACAAAAGAGGTATATGTCAAATTTGGCTCACACTCTTTAAAGTTGCCTAAGATCATTTCAAGACAACACCTTTATAAATCAATCAGACTAACAGGGGAAATTCTAGGTTTATTCAAGCATGGTTCAAAGCAAGCTAATCACACAAGGCATCGACACTTAAGTTAAGCAAGACTACACACTTTGGCTAGTGTGCAACGGTCATAATAGGAGAATCAATTCGATAAATGGCTAATCACAACGAGATGCAAAGAGTTCACATATTGTCTATGCAACTTCATTTGGCCTCATCATAGTGATAAATTCATGTTCGTTCAATTGAGAGCACTATTCAAGTCATCAGTTTTGATATAAATCGAGACTTAAATTTTTGCAAAAGAACAGCCACATTCAACTCACGAGGGTGGCAAAAATGTGCAAAAAATTCGAAAAAATTTGGAAGGGCCAAAATCATTTTGCAATTAAAAGTAAACGGAGTCACGAGCTCGAACATCCACGAAAAGTAGTAATTAACACAATTATAAACAGACAACCTAAATGTATTAAAAACACGAATCATAAACAGCACATAAAAGTGTGGGCCTCACTCCACCACAAATAAAAAGCAATTTATCCTCAAATGCAGGTAATACGAAATTCGAGAGGCAAAATAAAGAAAGATAAGACATAGAGGTGAAGAAGTTATCCTGGTTATGCAGTTTGCTCCATCTGTCATGGCATCAGTTCAGCTTTTTTTTTTTTCATTTGGCAATATTAGGTCTAATCGCCGAATATCTTGGTGATTCGCTGAGTGAGCACTCGACTCGCCGAGTTTTACAGAATCTGTAGTCATTGTGAAGATCCAAACGGCGGTTTTCATCAAGATCGCTGAAATTGTCGGCGAATCACAGATAATCTCCAAATCTCACCGAGTTTAACAGACTTCAGTGTTTACGATGTTCCGAGTCAAACGACGGATAAGGTCAAATTCATCGACCCTTCGGCGACTCACCGACAGGATTTATTGTTTTTCATCCTTCATTCATTTTAGTATGTTTACCTGCACAAACAACATACCATTTTATTACCGGGAAATAAGTACTGACAATAATAAAAGTAAAGCAATTAAATGGATTTTAGGTTGCCTCCCAAACAGCGTCTTAGTTAATGTCGTGGCACGACACAGCAGTGCATTCAGGCCTCTTCCAATTATACCACTTCAACCAACGAAATCTCTTGATAATCTCCCAGATACAATTTCAGACGTTGACCGTTCACTGTAAATGGAGGTCCTTCCTGATCTTTAACTTTTATGGCACCATTGATGAACACTCGTGTTACTCTAAATGGTCCTGATCATTTGGATTTGAGTTTTCCATGGAAGAGTCTAAGTCACAAGTTGTATAGCAGAACCCAATCTCCTACCTTGACGTCTCGCTTCAATATCCGAGAATCTTGCCATTTATTCATCTTCTCTTTATAGATGGCTGAACTTTCATATGATCTGAGTCTAAATTCATCCAGTTCGTTCAGCTGCTTTGTTCTCTCTCTTGAAGTTTTTGACCAATACAAATTTAAAGCTTTCAATGCCCATAATGCTTTGTGTTCTAACTCAACGGGTAGATAGCAAGCCTTACCATAAACCAACTAATATGGAGACATCCCGATAGGTTTTTTGTAAGCAGTCTGATATGCACATAGTGCATCATCGAGTTTCCTAGACCAATCAGTTCTATTAACATTTACTATCTTTGCCAAGATGCTTTTGATTTCCCTATTCGACACTTCGACTTGGCCACTTGTTAGGGGATGATATGGGGTTGCCACTTTGTGTTTCACCCCATATTTACTCAGTGCCATTGAGAACCACTTATTGCAAAAGTGGGATCGCCCATCACTTATGATTGCTCTCGGAGTTCCAAATCTGGCAAAGATGTAGTATTTCAAGAATTGAACAGCGCTTTTTCCTTTGTTGTTTGGAAATGCGATGGCTTCCACCCATTTGGAAACATAATCCACAGCCACCAAGATATATTTATTTCCAAACGAGCTCACAAATGGCCCTATGAAATCTATCCCCCATAAATCGAATAGCTCAACCTCTAAAATAAGAGTGAGAGGTAATTCGTGTCTTCTAGACACTCCGCCTTGCTGCTGACATTTACAGCATTTCTCTACAAACTCATGTGCATCCTTGTAGAGTGATGGCCAGTAATATCCACTCTGGAGAAGGCGGTGCAAACACCACCATGGTGACCTCTAACTGGTGATGTATGGCTAGCATGGAGAATTTCTACCACTTCTTCTTCAGGAACACACCTTCTGATGACATGGTCAGCACACTCTCGAAACAAGTATGGCTCATCCCAAAATAACTTTTTAACATCAAACAGGAATCTTTTCTGTTGATAAAAGGTCAACTCATCCGGCATCAGCCCATACACAATGTAATTTGCAAAATCTGCATACCATGGCATATATTTGAGGGATATTGCAAACACCCGTTCATCTGGGAAAGAGTCATATATGGCAACCTCATGCTCGACATTCTCCCTTGTTTCCAGCCTTGATAAATGGTCAGCCACATAATTTTCGCACCTTTTTTGATCTTTCACCTCAAAATCAAATTGTTATAATAGTAGTACCCACCTAATCAATCGTGGTTTTGCATCTTTCTTTGCCAACAAATAATGAGTGTAGCATGATCAGTATGTACAGTTACTTTGGTGCCTAGAAAGTATGCCTTGAATTTTTCGAATGCATAGACTACTGCAAGCAACTCTTGTTCGGTGACTGTATAATTTTGTTGGGCACTATTTAGAGTCTCGCTTGCGTAGTAGATTGGGTGAAACAGTTTATTGCGCTTCTGCCCCAACACAACCCCTAGTGCCATACCGCTGGCAGCACACATTAACTCAAAAGATTCTGACCAATTAGGGCTGATGATGATTGGGATGGATATTAGTTTCTCTTTCAAATATTGAAATGCAGCCATACAAGCATCATTAAAGTGGAATTTTACTTCCTTCACTAGGAGTTTGCATAATGGGAGTGCAATCTTTGAGAAGTCTTTAATGAACCTTCTGTAAAATCCTGCGTGCCCTAAGAAGCTGCGAACACCCTTTATGGAAATCGGTAGGGGAAATTTCTCAATGACCTCAATCTTTGCCTTGTCAACCTCCAGCCCCTTTTGTGACACCTTATGCCCAATAACAATACCTTTTTTTATCATAAAGTGATATTTCTCCCAATTCAGAACCAGATTCATTTCGACGCATCTTTGGAGTACTTGTCCTAAGTAAGTCAAGCATTGTTCGAACGTATCCCCTACGATTAAGAAGTCGTCCATGAACGCCTTATTAGAGTCTTCGACCATATCTGCAAAAATAGACAGCATGCAACGCTGAAATATTGTTGGGGCATTACATAGCCCGGATGGCATTCTTTTGAATGTGAAAGTTCCATAAGGGCAAGTAAAAGTGGTTTTTTCTTGATCTTCTAGCGCAATAGAGATTTGATTGTAGCCTGAGTATCCATCCAAAAAATAGTACCACCCTCTTTCTGATAATAGGTCAAGCATCTGATCCATAAAAGGCATCAGAAAATGATCTTTCTCAATCAAGAGTTAAGTTTTTGGTAGTCCATGCATACTCTCCATCCAGTCACTGGTCTTGTTGGCACAAGTTCTCCTTTTGTATTCGGGACTACGGTAATGCCTCCCTTTTTCGAGACACATTGCACCGGACTTACCCAGTTACTATCTGCAATAGGGTATATCACCCCTTCATCTAGACACTTGATGATTTCCTTTTTTACCACCTCTTGCATTGGAGGGTTTAATCTTCGTATATATTCCACACCAAGCTTGCATTCCTTGTCGAGCTGGATTTTGTGAGTGAAGATGCCAGGACGAATTCCTACTATATCGGCTATTGTCAATCCAATAGCTTTTATGTGCTTCCGCAGTACCTCAATAAGAAATTTCACCTGCCTTTCAAGCTGATTGGCGGCAATAATTACCGGTAGACTATTATTGGCTCCTAAGAAGACATATTTGAGATGAGAGGGTAGGACTTTTAACTCCAAATTTGGTGGTTCTTCCGTTGATGGTTTAGCAGGAGGACTTTCTCTATTTTTCAAATCGATATCCAATTTGATTGGATTCCTTGAATATGCTCTTAATCCTGATAAAGCAGCTACCACTTCCTCGTAACCCTGCACTTCAAATTTATCATAATTAGCAAGCACAGATTCAAGGGGCTCATTCTTGTGTATTAAATGACTCACACTTGCCACTGCCTTATCTATTACATCCTCAGTGGACACCACATGGATGTTACTTGGTTGTTTCATGGACTTACAGATATTGATGGTCACATCATCCTCATTCACACGGAACTTCAATTTCCCGCTTTCAACATCCACCAGTGCTCTCCCTGTAGCTAAGAAAGGCCTTCCTAAAATAATGGAAATTTCAGCATCGATCTCACAGTCTAGAATCACAAAATCAGCCGAAAAGATGAACCGATCCACTTTTACCGATATGTCATAGAGTATTCTGATTGGGTGCTTGATTGATCGATCATCCATGAGGAGTCTCATTGTGGTTGCCTTTGGTTCACCCAAACCAAGTTGCTTGTATATTGCATAGGGCATCAAGTTGATACTTGCCCCTAAGTCGCAGAAGACTTTAGCAAATTGGAGCATGCCAATCATGCACGGGATTGTGAATGCTCCAGGATCTTCTCTCTTAGTGATTGAATCATTTGTCATAATTGCACTGCAACTATGGGGCACCTTTATAGTTTCATATTCCAAGCTCCTTTTCTTTGTAACCAGTTCTTTCATGAATTTGGCGTATCCCGGCATTTCCAACAATGCTTCTACCAGAGGAAGGTTGATTGATAAGCTCTTGAATACTGACAAAAAATTTTTGAACTTCTCATCTTCATTCTTCTTTTTCAAACGTTGGGGAAATAGTGGAGGTATCTTGGGTAAGGGATGTATGACTTTTGGAACTTGAACTTGTTGATCTACTTCCTCATGTGGTTCTTTAGTAAGGCCTTGTTGAATAAGAAAATCTTGTTCCTCCATTCCTTGACTCTCTTCATGTTTTTTAGTATCCTCATCTTCCATCATATCCCCTATTGCCACCTTACCGCTACGAGTAACCATAACCAGCTCTCTTTCAATATGGTCCATGGGTGTTATAGATGTTAATTGAGCTGATAACAAACTCAATTTACCTTCCATCATTTTGATGGCATCCGCATGAGAATTTACTTTGTTGTTCAATAATGAAAAGTCATTTTTCATTCCTTTTAGCAGATCATCAGAGACCTCAACTTTATCAAGTATGCGTGATAACAAATCATTTACCCGAGGACTACTTGCTCTCCCTTTAGATTTCGGGCTTTCACTCAAGTGAATATAGTCCTCCTCCTGACCATCCTGCTCAGCCCAATCTTGCCAATATCTCCCTGGTTCTTCTCTTCTATAATAGCTCCAACCTTGATTCCCAACCCGCGGTTGATAGCGTTTGTGGAAACCCTCCTCTTATCTTCTTGAGTTCCAACCTTGATTCTCCCCTGGTCTTGAGTAACCGGAAGAAGAACCCTCCTCAACTCGAAACACCCCATGTGTCCCCTTCATATGTTCTTATAGTATTTCCATTTGAGATAACATCTTCTTGATGTTTTCGTCCCTTTCCCTTTCATTTTTGATTTGTTCTTGCTTTAATCGGAAGCATAGTGGGGAGACTTGATCATCGTTGGACATGCTTGGTTTACTTTAGTCATACCATCTAGGAGAAATGAGGCTACTTCAAATGATTGTAACATTATTCCTCCTTGCACTAATTGATCAGCTATTCTTTTATTCACCGAGTCCAGACTACGGTAGAAGTATTGGACCAGCAACTCACCTGGTAGCCCATGCGTTAGGCACTAACGCAAAGATCTTTTGAACCTTGTCCATGACTCGAGAATTGGTTCACCCTCCTGTTGCTTGAAATTCTAGATATCGTCCCTCAGCTTCATCATTCTTGATAGAGGTAAGAATCTTTCGTGAAATGCCATAACCAACTCCTCCCATGATCTGATGGAGTTGTTTGGGCGCTCAATCAACCATTTAGTGGCTCCCCCAGTTAACGAAAATAGAAATAAGTGAAACGTATGGATTCTTTAGATAGGTTCTTGAATGATAAAGGGGTGAACACTTCCACAAAGCTTTTTACATGATCGTGCGGATCTTCATGCTCCAACCCTCCAAATAAACCTCTCGAATGTATGAGTTGGAGTGTTGCGCTGGTAACTTCGAACATTACATTCCCGTCAGCTTGTGGCATGCAAGTTTCACCCATCTCGCCCATGCCGGCAAGATGATAAACACTATTAGCATCTTTGATGTCGTCTCGATGAAAAGCACCACCTGCTGAGTGGCCCGTTTGTACTCATATTGCCTGTTGTAGCACACAAATACTCAAAACAAAACTGAAAATTAAATTAGTAAATTACAACTAAGAAGAACAAAAATTCTACTAATCTAAAAATTCTCAAATAACACCACTCCCCGGCAGCGGTGCCATTTTGATGCTTTTCGTAAACAACGACACTAACCTACGGTATGAGTGTCTACGATCGTCGACGGTATAGTAACCTAACTAAAGGTTGGGGTCGTATCCCAAGGGAGTGGTTTTCAGAATTGATAAAAAAATAAAACTAAGCTTTAACTAGTCATAGCTAAAGATATTAACGAGTAAAAACATAGTAAATAAAAGGGGGTGACACAAAAGTGTCAAATAACGATTTGGGGGTTTTGTCATAATTAGTAAAAATAGCAAATATTAACAAGAAAATCAAGTATGGGGAAATGTTCTTGGGGTGTGACTGCAATACAAGTTGAGATAAGTAGTTGGGTACATGCTTTTGAAAGGAAATCTGTAAGATACTAGTGACTAGGCTAAGCTTTAAATGGAAATAAGTTCCCTCTCGAGCAACTTATCCCGTTTCAAATGCGTTCCTCTCGAACACCCATTTGCCGCATGAAGACAAGCCTATGCCTTACCCCACTCACTCTCTGGAGCTGAGTGTTAGGATATGGGACTAGGCCTCACCCTTTCGGGCTGAACCTCATGTCGACCCACTCCTTAGGCCATCAATCTAGTGGTTTTGGTTTCGTGACCTCCCTCTCGGGCAAGCCGAAAACACATGGGTGGCTTTGTATTTACAAATACAAACCCTTTAGATTAAACCACAACCACTAGGTGAAATCACCATTAAACTACATCTCACCTATCAGCAAGTAAGACCTAACAATAATATCAACACATATTTGCTAAATCACACCCCAAGAATGAGGGTTTTTAGCCACACATCAAGAAATAAAAAAATACACCTAAAATGATAGTAAAATCAAATGGGTATAAGAAATTAAACCTTGATTTAAGCAAAGGAAGAAGAATGGAAAAGACCCACTTCCAACTTGGGGAAGATGAAATCCATCTTTCTTCAAGTCTCCCAAAAACCCTCTCCAAACTTGAGAGAAAAATATCCAAAAAGTACTATTCTATTCTGGAAATTAAAATAAATGTTTGACTCCCTTAAAATTAATAACAAGTTCAATATTTATAGACTTCGGAAAATAGCAATGACGGATCTTTCAGCGAAGTTAGTCGATATCGCCGATTGACTTTGGCAACTAACCCTTCGTCTGTGTCATCGCCGTTTCATGCTTCCCTTCGGTATCTTCACATTCTGGACCATTGGGCGGTATAGTACTACTTTACGGAACTAATCGGTGAAGCGCCGACTGCTTCTTTCATAACCTTTTTTATCCTTCTCTTTCAGGGCTTCGCGTACTGGAACAAATGCTAGAGTAAATCCCTTCGGCGAATCGCCAAGTATGCTTGGCGATGCTCGAGCTTCAGCCTTTTTGTTCCTTTTTTAGCCTAAGTGTTCATGCTTTCACTAAAACTTAAAAGACCTAAAACTTAAGAGTTTTCATTAGATATTTAGACAAAATAAGCATTCGAGGACACTATTCTTGTCAAAATAAAGCCCTAAATGAGTCCAATTTGTGGACTCATCAGGTTTGCTGTGACAGGCCAGTCGCGAACTTAGGTTGGGAAAAACCCCAAAATCGTTATTTTCTGCAAGACTTCAATTTTGAGAGATAGGAGACGACCAACAGCGATTCTTGATAGTTTTCCACAACTTCCAGCGCTAAAGGTAATGAAATCACTCTATTAATATGTATTTCGATTCCTAGGACTTAGAATCTTGGGTAATTATCGTTGGGGGAGGGTTTTGGCCTAAAGTTAATGGTGGGAAAAGCCCTAGTTGCACATTAGGATCTTGGGTTTGGCCTTGGATTGATAGTTTGATTATTATCTGGGTAAATTAGGCCTCGTTTACTGATCCTTGCATAAATTACTTATTTGTAGATCAAGAACAAGCGGAAAGAATCCGAAAAAGGAAGGCTCAAGTGTCTTAGGAGGATTCAAGCTTGATTTTGAGGTAGGTGATAGTTTGATTTCCTCTTTGTGTGATATATGCCGAATAATTGCTTCATTGTATGCATGTGTGTATGTGAATCGTGAAATGTGAATCGAATCTAATGAAATTATTATGTACGAACCACTACATTCCATGAACTGTTACTTGACCATGTAACTATATGTATTATTCATTATAGTGTGGTTGTGATTGTGGTTGTGTTGATTAGATCAGGTGTCACATTCCGACACATACATTAGATCGGGTGTCATGTTCTAACACATATATTAGATCGGGTGTCACGTTCTGGCACATACATTGGACCGAGTGTCACGTTTCGACACACTAAAAGTTTGGGTATGGGTTCCATGAGAGAACCACTTGTTATTATTATGTTTATATCTACTTGTCATTGATATCGGGAGATAGTATGTTGCTCTAAAACGATAACCGAATTGTGCATTCTTTATATGTGTGTTGACTGTGTTGTGATTGCTTGTGTATATTGTGCTTACTGGAGTGGTTGTGTGATCCTACCAGTACACTGTGGTTGTGTACTAAAACTGCACTTGCTCGTTCTTTGTTGAGTACAGGGCATCTTCAGGCAGCTACTAACAGACCTCAGTTAGGAGATCACTGATCGAGACCGAATTCAAGGGTGAGCTAATTTTTCCAGGCTGCCATGAGTCCTCTATTGTTTAGTCCATTCCTTTCTGACTCAGACTTTATAGTTAGACTTATTCGTATGTTAGTTTCGGGGTTGCACCCTTTTTTCTTAGACTTGTCGTTAGTAGAGTTTTGGTACATTGACTTTCAGGTTCTAGGGGTTGAATTTCCGCAATAGTTATGTTTAGATGTTTATTTAAGCTTTCAGAGTTTTTTGGGAACTCCATGTTATTCTATTATTTAAACCTGCTTCTGTATCTTTAAATGCTTAGTTTTTCGTTAAGTTGCTTAGTCGGGTTGTAGTGATGGTTCTCCCAGTGAAGGGTTAGTGTGGGTGTCAATCACGGCGGTCTGGGTCGTAACAATGGAGCAGGTCCATTTGGCTTTTGTTGAAAAGATGACCGGTTTGCATTGCTCTTCTGTTGCCCGGACTCATTACCCATTGTCTTGGTCTTTTTGTTCCGAAACTCTTCTCTATCTCTCAGCTTATCCTCCTCAATCTGTTGCACAGGGATTGAAAGAATTGTTATGTCCATGTCTCCTATCAGTATAGTTGTCTCACCCTTTTTACTTGAAAAGCGATACAACCTAGATACAAATAGACTCATCCTGCTCCTCATGTCAGCAACCATCTCTGGAGCATAGCGGGATAGTTGAGTGAACTTGAGGTTGTAGTCATGCACACTCATGGATTCCTGCTTAAGAGTAAGGAATCTCTTACATTTGCCTATCTCAATTCACGGGGGAAGAAACTCCCCTTGCATGCCTCTTCAAACATAGTCCAACTCACAATTGGTGCCCCTTTAGCTCTACTCTTCTTCCATTGGTCGTACCAGACTGTAGCAACACCCTTCAATTGGTATGCAGCTAGTTCCACACGCTCAGCATCTGCAATATGCATCACCTCAAACATTTTTTGCAACTCCTCCACAAGTTCTCTGAATCCTCAGTGCCACTTGAATCGGTGAAGTCTGGAGGATTCATCCTCAAGAACTCACAGATCTTGGATATATCAGCCATATCATATTGGTTACCTCTTTGTTGCCCAGCTTGGTTCGTCACAACTTGACTCAACATCCGGATGGCATCCTGAAACTCAGCATTAGTGACCTCTCCTTGGGTTTGCACTTCTGGTGCATCGGGGACCCCTTGATCTTAAGGATCAACATTCCTCCTAGGAGGATGACCTCGAACAGCTCTTTGTGGAGGCATGATCTAAAAGATGCACACAAGCACGTATTAGAAAGAAACTATATAGAGTTGAACTCTTTCACACGAAAAGAGTATGAAAAAAGTGAGATAGTTCCTAAATGTCGCAGCCTCCTAATTATAGATGTGGCACACTTCACACCAATAAATTGGACTCTACAGACACGACTTCATAGACACCCTAGGACTCTTGAACTCTGTGTTCTGATACTAAGTTTGTCACTCTCTGAGCCTACACCCTGGACGTAACTGGCATTCGAGAACCATTGTTTGCCCCAAGCGAACCCTTGGCCTGGATCAATACTCAGTGGAAGACTTATTCAACAATAGAAATCTCAAAACAAACTCAACTCATAAGATATCATAAATAAAATAGTTTACTCAGTACTCAAATGAACATAAGTGTTCAACTCACAGTCTTTAAAACATCAGCAAGGAAATGAGAAAAAGACTCTTCAATTATTACTGTCTATGAAGCCTCTAGGATAATATGATGGAAGTCGGGACAAGACCCATGACATCCTAACAAAAACTGAAAAATGTAACTGAAATCCTCCGGAAGCAAGGAGGCTCACCAAAGCTAACTCGAACTGCAAGTGGTATCAACAAAACGACTGTTGATGACCCTTGTTACCTATATCTACATCATGAAAGATGCAGACAAAATGGCGTCAGTACATGGAATGTACGAGCATGCAAGGGGAACTCTAAAGCACAGACATAAGCTTGAACTGATAAAAAGAAAGAGCATACTCATCTCATCTCAACTCAACTCAAGGACACTCAAAAAAAATACTCAAAGATGATCAACTCAGAAATACGCAACTCAGTTCAATATAAAAGAAACAATAAGGATGCATTATAAAGAAAGCTTTTAAAACAGTAGATAATAAATCAATGTATTTAAAAATATAATAATAACTCTTTTACTCTTATTTGGGAGATTCTCTAACCAACAACCATCACTATGAGCTATGTGATGATACATCGTCTCGCCCACGCTGCCAGAACTTTCCTATACCTTGATGGAGTATAATACATCCTAAAAAAAGTGGATCCACTTATCTATGCTTAAAAAGCAATAAGGGATCATCTAAAATGTATGACCATTTCTACCCGCGTTGGCATACATGGTTTATGAAGTCTTTGAGTTGTCTGAACTCGTCTCCATATGGGTTCTCAATACCACTCCCAATAATATAACTCATGCTAATATGTTTAAAAACATTTTCTCAACCACAAACTTTGAGATCATTACTCAAAAGGGTTCTCTTAAAAGAGATAGTGCTCAAAACTTCCTCTTAAACTCATTTGGAGATCAAAGTTTCCTCTCATTTTAAAAGGAAAAACATTTACTCTTGATATTACTTAGTTCCCATATATTCATTTTGAAAAATGAAACTCAACTCTCCTCATCCTCATACTCAAGTACTCAAGTCTTAAAACAAGTTGCAAAAGACTTCTCAAATGACTCAAAAGAACGTCCTCGAACTTTAATCTTAACTCTATCTTGAATTTGAATTATGAATTCAAGAGTTATGACTTGGATATGCATGATCTCTCAAGGATTAATGAAGATTTAAAATGTGGATATCGAGTAGATAACAAGGGTTTGATTCGAGGGAACGCACACGAAAAAAAGGCCAGAAAGGTAAGGAAATTGGCGACCCTGGCGCACTGAGTGGCGCAGGGTGCCAGCCCCTAAACTACAGAAGGTGGTGTAACAACCCATAAATCTAGTAAGACCAAGCTAGAATCTAATCGAAACTAGTAGGTTAAACTAGAGCCTAACGTGTGAGATTTTAAGTTCGATGTTAGGTTGTAGGTTGTATATTGACTTCCCGAGATTAGTTTGAGGTGCCTAGGGGTTAAACGCCAAGGTACTACCCATCAAGGACCAACCAAGGGTCCTTGAGGGGTACCCTAAAGCCTAACCCCAAGGCTGCCCCTTAAAGCAAAAAGTTGTCAAAAATGTGTGACCTACGGATGGCCATCTATGGCCAGTAGGTCAATTGACACCCCATAGGTCTGGCTCCGTAGGTCAAGGACCTAGATGACCTGCCCCAGGCTCAATCCAAGACTGGAAAGCACTACTCGTAGGTCCACTCTAGAATCGTGAGTGGTGGGCGTGAGTCCAAGTGTGCAATGTTGTCCAATAGTCAGCCAAAAGTAAGTGTTTTCAATTAATTCCTAATTTAATTATTTTAGTATAGGGTCATTTTATACTGATTTAATAGACCTATATAAACTATTTTAAGTCATTAAAAATCCTTTTAATGAATCATAACCCAAGACCCCAAATCAAAACCCAAATACTTTCCCTCCCAAAATCATCTCTCTAGACTCCATCGAAGAACAAAGGAAGGGATCAAGCTAGAGCTTCAAGAAGATTAATTTTTCATATGAATTTGATGGGATTATATGTCTAAAGTATGGATGCTTTACATTATTGGTTAGCTATCACCAAGAATCCCCTTCAAATCATGTTTCAAATCCCCCAATTCTAGGGTTTTTCAATCTAGTCATGGGTCTCCTTCAAAAATGAATTCAATTATTTAATTAAGGTTTATTATGATTGATTTTGGTGATTTATTATTGTATTAATGGATTATTTATGGATTTTGATGAAATTCTCCCTTGGACCCATGATTTCCCCTTCTTCCTAAATTGTGAACTAAGGTGTGACTTGATTGATCATGGAAGCTTAACAATCGATTATGTTTATGTTTATTATGCTGTCGAATCATTATATCTCTCTATCTGGTATGGTAATTCTAGAAGTTAGGGTTGCTCTTGATTCTTAGCCTTGAAAGGCAATTATTAGGGTTGTATATGTTGATGAAGATTGTATATGAACTTGTTGATCCACTTGAAAGGTGGAGGTGTTTAATTATGATGTAGTTACTTGATGTAAGTATAATTCTAAATGTATTATTGATTAACCTAAGATTCTAGGGTTATGTCATGAAAGAGGCTAGTTGAGGGTTTAAATGTGATCATCCATTAATGATGAATTTCTTCATGTAATGCCTTAGATTAGATCACCTAGACATGAATTGGTTTAGGGTAATGCTTCTAAACATGAATTGACTTGATCATGATATTATATGCATGTTTATGAATACTTGAAGTACAAAGTGTCAATCATGATGAGATTAAGGTATTGATGAATTTTTGGATCATGGTATTTCCTTATCTAATGTGCTATTGCTACATGTTTGGGATGAGTTGGTCCATAGCCCTTGAAGGGCATTTTATGAAGGTTTGTACATGTTGACAAGATTGTGGGTGAACTTATGATTTACTTAGAAAGTGAAGGTCCTATGACTATTGTGTATATTGTGGTATTATTGAAAGACAATTCTTCCCTTACCCTTATACTTGATATTGTATGGATTGTCTAGGATGGTGATAATGTTGTTGTTGTGTCATTGCAAGGACAATTACACACACACACTCCATGCATAAACATGATTATGACGTATCAATGATGTTAATTGAAAGTATAATTCTCATATGCACATTATTATGCATGAAATGTACATGACCATGATGATCCTATTGTGTTGATTTAAAGTCCATTTTCATGAGAACACATGATCTTGGTTTGTAAGTTATTCTCACATACTAATGTTGATTCTAAAGTTGAAAGTACATTCTCACTTTAATGAATCTATGAGCTATTTTATGAATTGTATTGAATTAAGGGTAGAGCACTCCTTCACACATGTAAATACAATTCAAGCCTAATGACGTATAATTTGGGAAATAATGCTTAGCACCGCATGGATATGGAAAATGAGAAAAAGGCCCTTCTGTCAATGCAATAGGTTAGGTCACCTAAAGTGAACTCATGAGATGGAATCCCCTCCGCCAATGCAATAGGGCGAGTTTCTAAAAGCAATCTCCCTATCCCATAACTATGTGCCCACATAGGTCTCTTTGTCTAGTGGATCCACCTTATAGCTATACATTTAGTTCTACTTTAGGCAATTAGGACATCGTCTTTCGGTGTGGGATACATGACACCGAATTCCATGTATTTCACATGGTCTATGTCAGTTATAGATACTTTTCCCTAGATAATAAAGATAATGAATGAGACATGAACTATACAATGACTTCTTAATGAGTTTTACTTAGTAGGAGTGGGGGTATGGGCCTTCACTTCAACATTGCACAAGTAGACTTAGTAGGATGTCATGGGATGGTTCCTTTATATTAGGATGAGATTCGAATGAATGCATGTATATTTAATAGATAGTTGTTATGAATGACTTCCCTTATAACTCAAGTAATGTACTTGACTATTTCCTAATTTGTGGCTATTGCTTAGGATGAGGTCTAAAGATTAAATGCATGACTAAAGTAGCTTCAAAGGAGTACTTAGTAGGGTTGGTATTGTGGGAAGCCAACCATTCATTGCACAAGTGTTTCTTATGGATTGCTTATGTGATGATTACTTTGTGCTGAGATGATCTTGGTATTTGACTTTGTATTATTTTATAATTGGAGGCTATATATTGTGAAGATTTGGGAAATGTATTATGTTGATTTGGAGACTATGCTTGTTATTATAATGATATCTCTCATGTTATAATGAAATGTATGTGAGTTGCCTTATTGGTTGCATTCTCCAACTATTTCAAAATGATGTTCAAAAATGGCATATAGCATGATTTCAAATGAAATGTCCCTTTTTATGCATGTTTTAAGTTTTTTGTGCATGGCTTACATACTTAGTACTTTTGTGCTAACCCCATCTTTCTACATTTCTATAAGTGTAGACTTTGGAGACATTGGATTTCATCCTCGTGGCTAGGTTCATAGGAGATCAAGAAGAAGAAGATTGGTGAGTCCTCATTGTATTCGAGGGCTCAACCATATGTCCTTTATTGTCTTTCTTTTATGTTTTAGACTTTGGTTGTAAGGGCTATGTCCCTAAGATTGTATTTCAAGAGTTTTATTCCAAGTATTATAGATGGTTTGAGACATAGTGTCATAGATTTTCTTTCATTTTATAAGAGACTTGGATTGTAAAGAAAAATTTTAAATTCCGCACTATTTTCTATGCTTTTATGTTCATGTATGCTATGAGGCTTGTATGCGACCCTTCGAGGTCAATTACGCTGTGTTACTTCTAAGGGTTAACCCCAGGTCGTAACAAACGTGATATCAGAGCATAAGGTTTTTGGGATGGTATTTTTTTATGATGTCTCAAACCATATCTAGTAGAGTCTTGTTCATAAATGTGAAGTGCGCCATATTTTATGAATATGAGGCTATAGGATGTTAGGAAACTTCACTTCTTCATTCATTAGTCGTGCCATAGAGCTTAACTTCATAAGGTATTTCTCCTATTCCTTATCCAATGGTCTTTAGGGTATGATCACTTGAAGGGCTCTTGCTACAAGGAGCGAGGTAGAAATTTTGGGTGTGATGCCAATTATGGTTGTGTAACTTGTGACATTTGAGGTAATAGATTGTGATATTGCCTTTAGTGTGAATAATACTTCATAGTTGTCTTTGTATTATGAAGATTGGTTAGAAGGATTTGTGTAGGCTTACTCCGAAGGGGGAGATAGTGTGCCTACCTAGCAAGGTGATTGTGACGTTATGTTTAGTTTATGATAGAACCCATATAGTCAAATTATTAGTTCCCGCATGAGCCTCTCCGGGAGTGGAAAATGGGGAAAATTATATGCCATAAGTTTGGATTATGTTGTGTCTTAAGGTTGACTTTGAGGGTGCATGTACCACCTAGTTGAGGTAAGGAAGAAGAGTGTAGGTGTTGACCAACTTCAAAGAGTTAGTTGTCTTTTAAGATTGATCTTAAGTATGGTCATTTTGAGTAGGGTGCTTAGATAATACCTAGACATGGTGGGTTGGTATATCCCACCAAAGGTGATGATAAGGGATGAAATGGTCTAGAATTGTCTTGATCGAACCTTAGTAGAATTGAAAGAGACAAAGGTTTCATGGACAAAGCTCTTCTAAGTTTCCCTTATGGTTTAACCAAGAGAGGATGTCTACCCCTAAGTCTCAAAGAGTGAGTGGTAGTGGATCTTAAGGGTCCCGGTATGTGTTTTATGCTTATTTCTATTTCGGTAATACTTGTCTTTTGTGACTTGATAAATTGGATATGATTAACTTTTCTTTGTTCTTAGTATTCATGGGTTTAATTATGGCCATATGTGGTTGTTGGTATAACCCAACTTAGCCATAATGAGTTCTAGGATGTGTTGAATTTTTGGTGGAATAGTGGTGCTTAAGTGGTGCCTAGAGATGTTGAGGGAGTAGACTCCTTTAAAAGAGGATAAAAGTGTAATCCTCCATGATAAAGAATCATATTGTGTGAAGAAGTGATGTTGTAAAGATTTGTATAGGCTTACCCCAAGTGGGGGATAATGTTCTTAGAAGGTAAGGTCATTGAGTATCCTTGATGGTCATGAGTTAGGCTTGCTTGATAATCTCACCTTAAGAGGTGTAGTGAGTTTGAGAAGTTTGGCCCGGTTTGGTAGGCTCATATGAGACTTGGAGTGGTGTTGGTAAGGTTGTTTGTGAGCAAGAGTGCTTAGATGAGAACCTCTCTAATTTAGAAGTACCAATTGGGATCTTAGACCGGCAAGTTAAGAAATAGAAGAGTGAGAAAGTGCTTCCATGAAAATGTTGAGGAGTGGTATTTTAGTAAGGGTGTTAGTTGAAGGTGCTTAATTGGGAGGCCAAGGGCCAATGAGATGTCCCAATATCCTCATGTCCCCTTCTATTCCTCTACTAGCTTAAGGTGATAAGGTCTCCTTGACCCATTTCTTGATCATGGAGTCTTGGATGTTATGTGTGTCCTATAGTTTCCTTGTTCCATAGAGTTACTTTTGTTAACCTTGGTAGGATTTGGATGCATGATTATTAGACCTCTATTAGTTTTAGATCCCGGTAGGGTTATAATGGGTCTTAGAAATGCTTTGAGTTTATGGATAAGGGTAGTAATTGAGGCTTTTGTAAAGAAGGGCTTACTCCCAAGGGGGAGATCATGTGCTTGAGTAGCAACATTGATTGAGGGTCCTGATATCCTCATCTTTTCTTATATTCCTATTCTAGCTAGAGACCAAGAGTTCCTTTCTGGGTTTGTTTTATGTCTAGAAGTCATGAGTTTTTTAGAAATTTCCATGATCTCCTTATGTTATGCATGTTTTTGAAAGATTCTTACTTTGTATAAAATGGATTTTTCATTATTTACATGTTCCTCATGTTGTTGTGCATTCTAGTATGGTGATGGCATATTTGACTTCATGAGACGATATGATGAACATGCTTTGTTGTGTTTTTTATGAAATGGCACTTGGGGTCCATGTTGATTGTGTTGAGCTTTCTTTTAATGAGAAAATGTAATTGTTCCTATGACTATGTGATTAATGATGCTTAGAAGTGTTTGTGTAGGATCACTCCCAAGGGGGAGATGGTGTGCCTAGCTAACATTGTGTTATGTGCTTATGTGTTACCATGACTTCTTCATATAATGCATGTTCATGAAAACTTGTGTTTTGAAAGAAAACGAGTTCATGTGAATTGTTTCCCTCGTGTTGTGGTGCTTTGAGTAAGAGTTGCCTATTGTACTTCATGAGATTAATATATGGACATGTTTCAGTTAGGAGATGGTAGTTCCTCCTTGAACATGACAAGTGATGAAAAGCTCATGCATAAATAGGTTGTTTAGATATAGTTCATACTTCCTTGTATTGTATTGAACAGGTTGAGTTGAAGTTGATGTTTCCTCCTTGAATAAATGCACATTGTGAATAGTGTATTTTGAGATGTGCATTAATGTGATGTTTCATGCATGATTGGACTGCTAGTCTTGAGTTTTTAATTCCAAAAGGTGTTTTAAGTGTCATTCGAGGACTAATGTTCCTAAGGGGGAGATAATATAACAACCCGGAAATCTAGTAAGACCAAGCTAGAATCTAATGGAAACTAGTAGGTGAAACTAGAGCCTAATGTGTGAGCTTTTGAGTTTGATGTTGGGTTGTAGGTTGTATATTGACTTCCCGAGCTTAGGTTGAGGGGCCTAGGGGTTAAACATCAAGGTACAAACCCCCAAGGACCAACCAAGGGTTCTTGAGGGGGGTCCTAAAGCCTAACCCCAAGGCAGCCCCTGAAAGCAAAAAGCTATCAAAAATGTGTGACCTACGGATGGCCATCTACGGCCAGTAGGTCAATTGACGCCCCGTAGGTCTTGCTCTTAGATCAAGGGCCTAGATGACCAACTCCAGGCTCAATCCACGACTGGATAGCATGACCCGTAGGTCCACTCACGAATCATGAGTGGTGGGCGTGAGTCCAAGTCTGCAATGATGTCCAATAGTCGGCCAAAAGTAAGTGTTTTCAGTTAATTCCTAATTTAATTATTTTAGTATAGGGTCATTTTATACTGATTTAATAGACCTATATAAACTATTTTAAGTAATTAAAATATCTTTTAATGAATCATAACCCAAGACCCCAAATCAAAACCCAAATACTTTCCCTCCATACTTTCCCTCCCAAAATCTTCTCTCTAGACTCCATTGAAGAACAAAGGAAGGGGTCAAGGTAAAGCTTCAAGAAGATGGCTTTTTCATATGAATTTGATGGGATTCTAAGTTTAAGGTATGGATGTTTTTTATTCATGGTTAGCTATCACCAAGAAGCCCCTTCAAATCATGTTTTCAAATCCCCCAATTCTAGGGTTTTTCAATCTAGTCATGGGTCTCCTTCCAAAATGAATTCAATTGTTTAATTAAGGTTTATTATGATTGATTTTGGTGATTTATGATTCGATTAATGGAGTATTGATGGATTTTGATGAAAATCTCCCTTGGACCCATGATTTCCCCTTCTTCCTAAATTGTGAACTAAGGTGTGACTTGATTGATCATGGAAGCTTAACAATCGATTATGTTTATGTTTATTATGTTGTTGAATCATGATATCTCTCTATATAGTATGTTAATTCTAGAAGTTAGGGTTGATCTTGATTCTTTGCCTTGAAAGGCAATTTTCTAGGGTTGTATATGTTGATGAAGATTGTATATGAACTTGTTGATCCACTTAAACGGTGGAGGTGTTTAATTATGATTTAGTTACCTGATGTTAGTATAATTCTACATGTATTATTGATTAACCTAAGATTCTAGGGTTATGTCATGAAAGAGGCTAGTTGAGGGTTTAAATGTGATCATCCAAGAATGATGAATTTCTTCATGTAATGCATTAGATTAGATCACCTAGACTTGAATTGGTTTAGGGTAATGCTTCTAAACATGAATTGACTTGATCATGATATTATATGCATTTTTATGAATACTTGAAGTATAAAGTACCAATCATGATGAGATTAAGGTATTGATGAATTTTTGGATCATGGTATTTCCTTATCTAATGTGCTATTGCTACATGTTTGGGATGAGTTGGTCCATAGCCCTTGAAGGGCATATTATGAATGTTTGTATATGTTGACAAGATTGTATGTGAACTTATTGATTTACTTAGAAAGCGAAGGTCCTATGACTATTGTGTATATTGTGGTATTGTTGAAAGGCCATTCTTCCCTTACCCTTACACTTGATATTGTATGAATTGTCTAGGATGATGATAATGTTATTGTTGTGTCATTGCAAGGACAATTACACACACACTCCATGTATAAACATGATTATGATGTATCAATGGTGTTAATTGAAAGTATAATTCTCATATGCACCTTTACACATTATAATGCATGAAATGTACATAACCATGATGATCCTATTTTGTTGATTGAAAGTCCATTCTCTTGAGAACACATGATTGGTGTGAAAGTTATTCTCACATACTAATGTTGATTTTAAAGTTGAAAGTACATTCTCACTTTACTGAATCTATGAGCTATTTTATGAATTGTTTTGCCTGAAGGGTAGAGCACTCATTCACACATGTAAATACAATTCAAGACTAATGACGTATAATGGGAAATAATTACGCCGTGTTACTTCTAGGTGGTAACCCCGGGTCATGACAGGTGATTTGGGGCGCACTGAGTGGCGCGGAGCCCCACCCCTACACCCATGTTTTTGACGAATTTTCTTTCTTCAATTTCATGTCTAACTCCCCTAGAATCGAACGATTTCCCTCAAACTCTTTTGGATTCTTAGACCCAACATAATTACAACGAAATTCACTCCAAATTACTCAAGAACAATACTCAAACACAAGATCATCATCGCAAGAACACAACGAAACCTCATATTAAAGAATGAAATAGAAACTTCAAGAAACTCATCAAGAACTCATCAAGAACTCAATATACCCAATTCTATGGATGGAATTCGTAAAAGAAACTAATGATTGGCATGTGGGTGAACGAACCCATCACTATGAAAACTTACATACCTCGTTAGGATCGAATCCTTGGCAAAATCCTTCGACGATTGCAAGAAAATCTTGAACGCTTGAATCTCTTCTCCCTTTTTTCTCTTCTTGAACTTCTCTCTAAAACTCTAAGCGTATTTTAGAATTGTGAAAACTTATCTAAGTCAGTTTAGACCCCTAAAATATTACTAAAAATGAGTTAGGCTAGTGGGGTAAGGAAAAGATCAAAATACCCCTCTTTAATTCGGATGAACTTTCCTTAATTGCTGAATTCAAACGGGAATATCTCCCTCATCCAAACTTGGAATTTAGCAAACTCCGTGGCATTGAAAAGAGGACTCAGAGACCTTTCATTTGATACCTTATGGGACACATAACTCATCCTGTATTGAAAGTTATGATCGTTTGAAGTTGACCCAAAACTCACAATTTAAGGCTAACTTACAAAATTCACAATTTAGCTCTTTCCAATTTAGTTCTTTCTAAAATTAGTTCTTTCTAAGACCAAGGTGTTACAGTAGGAGTCAAGGTCAAGTCTCGAGTCAGATGTCGGGGTTTGATTCCGTTTTAAAAGTTGGATCTTGAGTTGGATGTTGGGGTCGGGAGCCGGTGTTGGGTCTCGTGTCGTGGTCGGGTCCACGTCGAGTTCGGGTTCAAGTTTGGATGTTCACTACTAAAAAAACTGTGAATACCGACCTATAAATACCGACCTCCAAAAGTCGGTATTCCCTGAAATACCGACCTAA